>NC_083232.1:97654378-97959570 GCF_032191835.1 Heteronotia binoei | reverse complement strand
TGGGAGAACCGGATTTGATTCCCCACTCCTCCACTTGCACCTGCTAGCATGGCCTTGGGTCAGCCATAGCCCTGGCAGAGGTTGTCCTTGAAAGGGCAGCTGCTGTGAGAGCCCTCTCCAGCCCCACCCACCTCACAGGGTGTCTGTTGTGGGGGAGGAAGGTAAAGGAGATTGTGAGCCGCTCTGAGACTCTTCGGAGTGGAGGGCGGGATATAAATCCAATTGTATGATTGCTCCTTGGTTCTCTATTTTATGGCTTACTCTTTCTTTTTCTTGTTTTTTTTTAATTTGTTTATTATATCCTCACTAAGGCTGCATTATTTGAGGTGATAGATTACAGTGTTCTTTATTGTAAACTGAAAATCTGTTAATAAAAATCTGATTCATTAAAAAAAAATGCACTAGGATTTTTCTTTCAATTTAAGGCTCAGCGGTCTTGTTGCCGAATTTAAAGTTCATACTGTTCAACAGAGAAAAACGCATGGTATTTTAAATATCATTTCATGTAAGTGAAACTGCTGACAGAACGAGCATAATTAGGTAATCTAATTCTGCGACTTTATGATTTAACTCCTACTTGTAAATAAATGCGTGCAAGAAAGGGGCCCTTTAGCATTTGAAAAGCAACAAAAAACTCCCAGCAAGGCCCATTTGCCACACACAAAAATCATGCAGCAGCCCAATACAGTCACATTTTTTTTATGTGTAAACCAATTTTATTGTTTTGCAATATATTGAAAAATATTCATCAAACATATACTTAAAGATATTAACCAATACACTACAAAATTCCCTCCTCCTCCCCCCTCTTCTGTTTCATGACTTCCGCCAGTAATCAAAACAAGAAGAAATTCACAGTTATAGACTCTTCACTGAAATTTACATTTACCTTACCACAATATGAACCAAGACTATATAATAATTGCTATTATGATTAACCCTCTATTTATCTCATAGTCTAATCTTCTGCTAGATTACATATTAAAACAATATTCAATATTTGCAGCTTATCTTCTCAGTAAAACTTCAGTTAATGTTATCAAAAATCACTAAATGTCTCTTCACTTTCCATTGTTCTTCAATATATTTTTGAAATTTCTCCCAGTCCTCTTTAAATTTCCCTGAATTACAGTCTTTCAAGATCCTGCCCTGGGCTTAAGTACTAGTGGGACTATAGACATTTTTTTTCACCAAGGTGTCTTGGGGCATGTAGGCCATTCTCATTTGGGTACAGGATATGGAACAGGTATCCTGACCATCCTGCAAAGTGCTCACAGCAGATTACTTTTTTATTATTTCTTTTATTAAATTAGATTTTTAAACCGCCTTCCCCTGCAAGGCATGGCTCAGGGAGATATCCTTTATATAATAAAAGCCCCGTGGTGATGCCAAATCCAGGTCTCCCATAAGCTGTGGTGGGAACTCCATCAACCATTGGCCTGCCAACCACCACTCAAGCTCGTGTTCCACTGGCTGAGGACTGAGGCACTGCTTTGCAGAGGAAAGAGAGATTGGCTGACAGAGGGAGGAGGAGGGAAACTGCAGCAGAAAGCCCTCCCTCGATTGGCACTGCTTCGCAAAAAGGGGCCTCCCCTCGATGGGCTGAGGGAGGGAGGAGGAGGGAAAGAGCCTCAGAAAGCCTTCCCTCGATTGGCTGAGAGCTCTTCCCCCTCCTCCTCTGGGTAACCAAACAGCCAGAGACACACAGAGAACAATAATGGCATCCCTTACCAGCAGAATAATGACATTTTATTCTTGGTACAGAGAGAGAAAAGAGAAGAAGAGAATATGGAGTCCTGTGTTTGAATGGGCCACTGGGGAAGCTGCCTTCACTTTCCCCTCAGTGCCTGTTGCTAGTCAACCAAACTTGGTCCTGTCAGTAAAAGGTGGCATGGGGAGGCCCTTTCCAGGCCTATTTTGGCCTTTGAGGGAGAAAGGCTAGGATTGCCAGCTCGAGATTTTGTGGTGGAGTTTACAGAAGCCAGAGTTTGGGGAGGGGTGAGGCCCCAGCTGAATATAATGCAAAAGAATCCACCCTCCAGAGCAGTTATTTTCTCCATGGGGAGAGAGATCTGTTGTCTGGAGTTCAATTGTGATCCCAATAGATCTTCAGGCTCCACCTGGAGGTTTCCTACCCTAGGCCTGGCAGCCCTCTCTGAGTGACTTGATGCCACCTGACAAGCATGACTTAACTAGGTCTGGCTGCTTGCTCCTGTTCAGCAGCAGTCACCTATGACAGCCAGTGTGACGTGACAATCAGCACTTCAGAGCACAGTCTTCCAGACCCAGGTTCCTACTGTGGAAGCTGATTGGTTGATTTTGGACAAGCCACAGACTTTCAGTCTAACCTACCTCACCAGGTTGCTGTGCAAATCAAAAGGGGGAGAGGAGAATGATGCCTCACAGTTGTTTTGAGAGCCAATTTGGTGTAGTGGTTAAGTGCACGGACTCTTATCTGGTAGAACCGGGTTTGATTCCCCACTCCTCCACTTGCACCTGATGGAATGGCCTTGGGTCAGCCATAGCTTTTGTAGGAGTTATCCTTGAAAGGGCAGCGGCTGTAAGAGCTCTCTCAGGCCCACCTACCTCACAGGGTGTCTGTTGTGGGGGGGAGGGAAGGTAAAGGAGATTGTGACCACTCTGAGATTCAGAGTATAGTGCGGGATATAAACCCAATATCGATATCTTCTTCCTCCTCCTCCTTCTTTCTCCGGGGGCGGGGACAGAGAGTGGAGCTTGGCGGGTGGACCTCCCTGTGTCACCCATTTGAATGTGGTGTGCCACAGGGGGTGATCCTCTCATAAGAACATAAGAGAAGCCATGTTGGATCTGGCCAATGGCCCATCCAGTCCAACACTCTGTGTCACACAGTGGCCAAATATATATATACCACTAATAGCCACTGATGAACCTCTGCTCCATATTTTTATCCAATCTCCTCTTGAAGCTGGCTATGCTTGTAGCCGCCACCACCTCCTGTAGCAGTGAATTCCACATGTTAATCACCCTTTGAATTAAGTACTTCCTATTATCCGTTTTAACCTGACTGCTCAGCAATTTCATCGAATGCCCACGAGTTCTTGTATCGTGAGAAAGGGAGAAAAGTACTTCTTTCTCTACTTTCTCCATCCCATGCATTATCTTGTAAACGTCTATCATGTCACCCCACAGTCGACGTTTCTCCAAGCTAAAGAGCCCCAAGCGTTTCAACCTTTCTTCATAGGGAAAGTGCTCCAGCCCTTTAATCATTCTAGTTGCCCTTTTCTGGACTTTCTCCAACGCTATAATATCCTTTTTGAGGTGCAGCGACCAGAACTGCACACAGTACTCCAAATGAGACCGCACCATCGATTTATACAGGGGCATTATGATACTGGCTGATTTGTTTTCAATTCCTTTCCTAATGTTATTTAACCTCTATATGTGCCCCCTTGCCCAGTCAGTCCGGAGTTTGGGCCTGGGTTGTCACCCATATGCAGATGATACCCAGATCTGAGAAGCAACGCAAGAGCACAAAATTGCAAGTAGTCCTGGTCCACATATGTAAGAAGGGTTTTTTTCTTTTTAATATCAAGTCACAGCTGCCTTATGGTGAGCCCTCCCAGGGTTTTCAAAGCAAGAGACCCTCCAGAGGCAGTTGCCACGGCCTGCCTCTCTGCAGCAGCCCTGGGCTTCCTTATCGGTCTCATTCAAGCCCTAACCTGGGCTGACCCTGCGTAACCGCTGAGATCTGATGGGAGGAGGCTAGCCTGGGCGAGCAAAAAGAGCACGCATGTCCTGCAACAGACCGCCGCAGCAGGTCCGTCGAGAACCAAGAGAGATCACAGAAAGCGGAAATGACTTTAAAAAGCGGCTTTAGTATCTCAACATCTCCTCAACAACATATTACCTCCTCTGGGATTTGAACAGAAGGCGCAAGCCATGATAACAATGGCCCTGCCAGCAGCACATACCTGAGCGCCTCTCTGAGCAGGCTGTAGCAACAAGCTGCCAGCAGGCGTTTTAGAAACAGCTGGCACAATTCCAGTGCTGCGCTTTTGCAAATACAACAGAAAAGATGTCCAAATTGGCGGGGGTAAGAGTAGCTATTAAGCTTGCCTGATCTGGCCACACCCTAAAGGCTGCCCACTGACTGAACTGGGTTTGCAAGGCTGATTCATGGAAATCCATTTGCAGGCTCATCAGACAACTGCTGCACAGATTCCTTCTCACTCATGATGCAACCTTTGGCAGAAGACTCCTCCAAAAGATGCTCTCAGCGTATGCAAGTCTGCTCTAGGGATGAAACAAGAGGTGCCAGCTTCCAGTTGGGGGGGTTCCTGATGCTCTGGGGACGGAGCCTGGGGAGGATGGAAGTTTGGAGAGGGGAAGGCTTTAGCAGGGATGTGATGCCACAGAATCCACCCTCCGTGGCTGCCATTTTCTCCAGGAAAACCGATTTCTGTCTCCTGGAGATCAGTTGTAATTTCAGGAGATCTCCAGGTCCCACCTGCAGGTTGGCAGCCCTAGGTGGAACAGCTTCCCGACTTAGAGGTGCCAGCTTTGTGTTGGGAAATTCCTAGAGATTTGGAGGTGGAGTCTGGGGAGAAGAAGAAGATGGTATTGGATTCATATCCCAAACCCCTATACTCTGAAT
Source organism: Heteronotia binoei (assembly GCF_032191835.1). Taxonomy (NCBI): domain Eukaryota; kingdom Metazoa; phylum Chordata; class Lepidosauria; order Squamata; family Gekkonidae; genus Heteronotia; species Heteronotia binoei. The sequence goes on along the minus strand of NC_083232.1, from coordinate 97,954,934 downwards.
CTCAGAGCGGTCACAATCTCCTCTACCTTCCCCCACCCCACAACAGACACCCTGTGAGGTGGGTGGGGCTGAGAGGGCTCTCACAGCAGCTGCCCTTTCAAGGACAACTCCTGCAACAGCTATGGCTGACCCAAGGGTATTCCAGAAGTTGCAAGTGGAGGAGTGGGGAATCAAACCCTCTGAGGTGGGTGGAGCTGAGAGAGCTCTGACAGAAACTGCCCTTTCAAGGACAACTCCTGCGAGAGCTATGGCTGACCCAAGGCTATTCCAGCAGCTGCAAGTGGAGGAATGGGGAATTAAACCCAGTTCTCTCAGACAAGAGTCTGCACACTTAACCACTACACCAAACTGGCTCTCAGAGTGAGGTTTGGGGAAGGAAAGGACTTCAGCAGTATAACATAAAGGCTCCTCTCCAAAGTAGCCATTTCCTCCAAGATCTCCAGGTACCACCTGGCAACCCTAATTGCATGCGAAACGTAAAGCACATTCCATTCCAGAAACACCAGAGAAAACACTGCTTGCTGAACAAAACACCGTTGACCCTGACAATGCTCATGTACATCCATGGTTAACTGTGTCATTCTGATTTTAACAAGCTGAAGTGGGGAATCCAGAAGATGGATGGAGTCCGTGACCCGAAAACATCAGTGCAGAACTTCAAGCATATTCATAATAGTACAGATCCAGCCTGGCCACTGTAAATGTTTCATCTCCCAGGGAAACCTGTTTGTTTCCTCGGGTTGTTGTAGATTTCCCGGGCTGTGTGGCCGTGGTCTTAGCATTGTGAGACCTGACATTTCGCCAGCAACTGTGACTGGCATCCTCAGAGGTGTATCCCAGAAAACTGACCACACAGCCTGGAAAATCTAGAACAACCAACGGACTCCAGCCGTGAAAGCCTTCGACAACATATTGTTTCCCTTTACATCCTCAATATATCAAGATGGCAGCCCGGATCCCCACAAGCCATTAGTTAAGCACAGCCAATGTCAAAGGCTCAAAAACATGTCCTTCCACCCACCCACCCCTTTAAATTAACCCTGTCTTGGAACTAGAGACACAGTAACCTAGCACTGTTACTTTTTTAAAAAAGAAGAACCACCTCCAGTCTACGGATTATTGCAAGAGACTCTCGCAGCGTAAATGGTTGATGCACCACAGAAGTAAGTCACCAAAGAAACTCGGTCTTCTTTGAATTAACGTTGTTTTCCTTCTCCTGAATACAGATCTCAGGCTTTAAGCTAAAATTTTAAAAATTCAGCTGGGTGATAAAATACATTTTTCCGCGTTTAATAAACATCATGGCCCTCTACGCTGTGCTCTATTTTCCTTTATACCTGAGATGGGGTTCAGCCAGGTCTCAGATTCAGCAAGAGCTCACAGGAGTGCAGCTCCTGAACCTTTCTGAGGGTTCCCCCTTCTCCTCCCAACCTACCATCCTTTGAATAGTAGGTGCAGCTGCATAACAATCCCTAGATTAGGAGAGCGGGCAGCCAGTCAGACAACAGGAGCTTTCCCACACCCCCAGCAGCCCTCACTAAGCCCTGGAGAAGCCCATGCCACCGTTTCTCCATTTCTTATGTGATTTTGGGTGGCTTGCTGGCCTTTTGACTGGGGGATTGGCCCAGGAGAGCCCCAGGTGAGCAAGGCCTGCTTGGGCTGGCTGGATCTCTAGCCAGCCCAAACAGGCTTCACTTGCCTGGGGCTCTCCTTTCTTGCATCAGGTTGCTTTTGGCTTGAGGGGGCTGCATATGCTACTGAGTTATGCTAATGAGCTCTGCCACCTCTTTTTCTACAAAAACAACCCCTGGGTTCAGCTGACCCCTGCTGATTCAGTCAAGAGTCTCAGGGTTCTGCAAGGCATGCAAAGTTCCGCAAGGCATGCAAGACAGAATTGTTTCAGCAGACCTTAGGGCTAATCCTTTTCTTTTCAGTGGAACCTGCAATATGTATTCACACTGGAATATTTCTAGGAACCATGAGAAAGTCAAGGTTGTAACTGTTTTAATGTTTTAGAAGAAGACCATAGATTTGTACCCCGCCCTTCCCTCTGAATTAAAGTCTCAGAGCAGCTTACAATCTCTTTTATCTCCTTCCCCCACGACAGACACCCTGTGAGGTGGGTGAGGCTGAGAGAGCTCTCACGGAAGCTGCCCTTTCAAGGACAACTCCTACGAGAGCTATGGTTGACCCAAGGCCATTCCAGCAGCTACAAGTGGAAGTGTAGTGATGAACCTTATGGTTCAGTTGCATGTCTAATAAAATGTGAGCCACCCTGAGTCTCACACTGTGGGAGAGGCGTGGGGTAGAAATCCAATAAATAAAATAAATAAACATGAATATCTACTAGCCTGATCTTATCCGATATCAGCAGCTAAGCAGGGTCACCCCTGCCTAGTATTTGGATGGGAGACCTCCAAGGAATACCGCGGTTGAGATGCGGAGGCAGGCAATGGCAAACCACCCTTGAACATCTCTTGCCCCACCAGGGGTCGCCATAAATCAGCTGTGACTTGATGGCCCTTTCCACCACCACCCCCCTCCACCACAGCGCTGATGCGGAACAGCAACCTCTGTGGAAAATCAGAAAAAACACCTATCAAATATACAAAGAGCAATTCTACAAAAGCATGTTGCCAACATGTGTTAACAAAAACCCGTTCTAGTATCAGTTCCTTTGTAGCTGGGCAAAACAAGATCATCTAATGCTTTGGGCCGGAGGCTCTTATGCCAAGATTTCCACCACAAAACACTGAGGGATGATCCAAACCAAAGAATTACGGGCGGCTGAGCAGAAGGGCATCAGCAGCACAATCTCCATCCTCTTAATCCAGTTTGTATTCTGTGCTTCTAGTCCATCAGCGTCTCCTGTTTGCCTGAAATCTTAACTGCTAAATCGATACCAAAAAAAAAAAAATCAATTGCGAACAATCACCCCAGTAGTTCTTAAGACAGCTCTTTGGAACCCAGCCAAAAAAGCCATTAGGCCAGCTATGAATATTTGTCTTTGCTGGAGTCATCACATTTAATTTAATAAGTGGATATGCTCTTAAAGGAATTAGAATAGTTAATTCATATTCTTTGACCGTCGCTGCACGCTATATACTTCAGCAGAACGGAGAACACAGGGTTTTGTTGTTGTTTCCCCTGTGGGGGCGTGTTGGCCTTTCTTTCTTCTGATATCATTCACTAGACTTTTACAACGTACTGTACCAAAGAACAAAAGAATAATTTTTCATCATACTTTTGGGAAAAAAATCAGCTTTATCAATTAATCTGCCCAAGACTATCAGACAGACTTTCTAAAGGATTGGCCATGTTCTAATTTTTTTGAATAAGTGATTTCTGGGAACACAACTGTCCTTGACCAAGGACTTTAAATTATTATTTAAAAAATATATGAATTATTTTTAAAAAAAATTATTGTCGTCTTCTATCAGAGCTAATGATTTTTTGTTTTATTTAGCATAATCTGATATTTCCACCAGGGATAGGGCTTTCTCTGTTATGGCCCCTACATGGTGGAATCAGCTGCCGGAGGAGGTGAGGGCCCTGCGGGACCTTGTTCAATTCCGCAGGGCCTGCAAGACAACCCTCTTCTGGCTAGCTTACACCTGACTGACGAGAAACTTAACGTAGCTTTCCAGCCTTCTGTTATATATTCTGTTATGATGCTTAATGTTTTAAGGTTTTAAATGTTTTAAATATTTATACATCTAAATGTTATTCATTTTATGTTTGACTCCCTGTTGTAAGCCGCCCTGAGCCACCTCGTGGGAAGGGCGGGATATAAATCCTAAATAAATAAATAAATAAATATTTCTTATTGGCCTTCCTTCCTGGATTTGATATTATATGTCTATATGTTTTTATTGAATTGTTTTATATGTACATTGTTTTAAACATTGTTTTAATGTTGGAACATTCTAATGTTTTGATGTCTGGCACCCTGGGGACCTTTCGGGGGGGGGGTAACAGTGAGAGGGCTTTAGGAAGTCAGGTCCCACTGGTGGGCCGCTTGATGGCACCTGTGTTTTGGCCACTGTGTGACACAGAGTGTTGGACTGGATGGGCCACTGGCCTGGTCCAACATGACTTCTTTTGTGTTCCTATGTCTGGGACAGTGATGCTCTGTCTTCATGGTGCTTGGGGGAGGCAAAGTGGGAGGGCTCCTGGAGTTCTGGCCCTGCTGCTGGACTTCCTGATGGCCATTGGTTTTGGCCATTGTGTGACACAGAGTGTTGGACTGGATGGGCCACTGGCCTGATCCAACAGGGCTTCTCTTATGTTCTTATGTGACACAGAGTGTTGGACTGGATGGGCTACTGGCCTGATCCAACATGGCTTCTTTTGTATTCTTATGTCTGGTGCAGTGATGCTCTCATTCTTGGTGCTGGTGGGGCAACAGTGGGGGGGGCAAAGTGGGAGGGTTTTGGCCATTGTGTGACACAGGGTGTTGGGCTGGATGGGCCACTGGCCTGATCCAACATAGCTACTTTTGTGTTCTTATGTCCGGGGCAGTGATGCTCTCATTCTTGGTGCTGGGGGGGGGGGGCAACAGTGGGAGGGCTTCTGAAGTTCTAGCCTTGCTGGTGGACCTCCTAATGGCACCTGTGCGTTGGCCACTGTGTGACACACACAGTATTGGACTGGATGGGCCATTGGCCTGATCCAACATGGCTTCTTTTGTGTTCTTATGTCTGGGGCAGTGATGCTCTCATTCTTGGTACTGGGGGGAGGCAAAGTGGGAGGTCTCCTGGAGTTCTGGACCTGCTGGTGTGTCATGGGTGCTGGGGACCCTTCAGAGGAAGTTGAGTCTGATGAGGAAACTGTGCCCCTGCCACCTGCACCAGTGCCCCTGCCTCCTGCTGGAGAAGATCCCAGCCCCCCTGCCTCGCCCTCTCGGGTGGCTCGTGTGCGTGACCGCCTCCGGCAGGACCTCAGGGATCGGAGGAGGGCGGCACGCTCACAAGCAAGACGCTCCCTGAGCCCTGAGTTCTGAGAGGATTCTGGCCCTTCTAAGAGCAAGGATGCTTGAGTGGTAACAGGATCCTGGCTGCCTCCCTGAGCCAGCAATTAGCCCAAACGGGCAACAGCCAGCAGAGGGCTATATAGCTGTGGGCTTTGGGAGGAAGCTTTGTGGAAGCAACTAGTCATCTCCCTGACATTCTAGCATCCACTCCGGCTTGACTTTGGTTCCTGACTCCCTGACTTTGGCTTTGGACTTCTGGACTCCCTGACCTCGGCTTCTGGACCTCAGACCTGCGATACTTCTACAGTGATTCGGATTTGGCGCCTCGGACCCTCCTGCTTACTGGCTACAGACCTCGGACTGCCTCTGGACTTTGCCTGACCCGGCCCCAGCCGTGACAGATTGCTTCCACCGACAAACACCCACTCCACAGGATGGATGCTGAAGCAAGTGAAACCACAGAACTACTGGCTGCGCTCCAAGCCCAGGTACAGCAGCTAACACAGGCAGTAGTGCACTTGCAGCAACAACCTGCGGCCAGTGCTCCAGCCAAGTGCCCAGTTCCCCCACCTGACAGATTTGGGGGTGCCGTGGAAGAATTTCCTGCCTTCCTAGCACAGTGTCGGCTGTACTTTGAACTGAGAGCACGGGACTTCCTCAATGACAAAACCAAGGTGTGTTTCGTCATCAGTCTGTTAAAGGGGCAGGCGGCCAAATGGGCCACACCCTTACTGGTCGCGCCCTCTCCCCTACTGACTGATTACCAGGGGTTTGAGGCCCACCTGTCTGCTGCTTTCTCAAACCCAGTCCAAGCAGCCACAGCTAACCGGAAGATCAGGGCACTGAAACAAGGCAACTCCTCGGTGGCTCAATATGCCACTGAATTCAAGCTCCTGACCCAGGACTTGGCGTGGAATGAGGCTGCCCAGATGGACCAGTTTACTGAGGGGTTGGCAGAGGAGGTCCTGGATGAACTGGCCAGGGTGGAGCAGCCACCCACGCTCCAAGAACTTATCACCCTCTGCCTCCGCATCGATGGCCGCCTGGAAAGTCGCCGCCAAGCCAAGACCAGAGGGCGCCAGCTCCCTGCGCCGTGCTACCTGGCTCCTCGCCCGTCCCCAGCTAGTACCAGCACCAAGGACGAGCCTATGCAGCTTGGAGCTGCTCGACCCCGCCTGACCCCAGAGGAAAAGACCAGACGCCGCACGCAGAATCTGTGCCTCTACTGCGGCACGGCAGGCCACTATGCCTCTGGCTGCCCTGCTAAGCATCGGATACCTGGACCTTCGCTGCCACCGCCGCCAAAAGGGCAGCCCCAGGCGTAAGTGGACCCCCCAGCCTGGGGCGACTAGCTGGGTCCTCCGAACAGCGGGCTGATACCCCAGGGCCATTCCTGCTACCAGTCAAACTCCGTCTGCCTGACGAACGCTGGCTGTTCGTGTATGCCATGCTGGACTCGGGAGCGGCCCACTGTTTTATAGATGCCGCCTTTGTGAAGCAGCACCAGATCCCTGTGCAGACAAAAGGGATTCCGTCGCTGGTGGAGGCTATTGACGGGCGCCTCCTCCGTTCTGGCCCCGTCACCCAGGAGACCTGTCCCATCACCTTCCACGTCCAGCAGCACCAAGAACAGCTGCGGTTTGATGTCGCCCGCATGCCTCGCTTCCCGCTGATTCTAGGCCTTTCCTGGCTGAAGCTGCACAACCCCATCGTGGACTGGGCCCAGCAGGAACTACGCTTCCGAGACCCATGCCCCCATCTGACTCCTCCCACCACTCTAGCAGCTGGCATCCCGAGTGGTGGTCCTCAGCTCCCTCAGAAGTATGTGGACTTTGCTGATGTCTTTGAAGAGACAGGAGCTGATCAGCTTCCCCCTCACCGGCCCTACGACTGTGCCATTGATTTGGTACCTGGGGCACCACTCCCGGTGGGGCGTCTGTACCCAATGTCGGAGCCGGAGTTGGCAGCTCTGCGAGACTTCCTGGACAAGAACCTGAAACGCGGATTCATCCGACCCTCAACCTCTCCCCTATCTGCTCCAGTGCTCTTCGTGAAGAAGAAAAGTGGGGAGCTCCGGCTGTGCAATGACTACCGGGCCCTGAACAAGATCACCATCCGCGACCGGTACCCTCTACCACTGATCCCTGAACTCTTGGATCGCCTAAAGGGGGCCCAAATCTACACCAAGCTGGACCTCCGTGGAGCGTACAATTTGGTGCGCATACGGCCCGGAGACGAATGGAAGACCGCGTTTGGGACCCGATACGGGCAGTACGAGCACCTGGTAATGCCCTTCGGACTGACCAATGCCCCCGCTGTCTTCCAGAGGTTCATGAATGACATATTCCGGGACCTGCTTGACCGCTTCGCGATCATATACCTGGATGACATCCTAATTTACTCCCGCAATCCTGCCCAGCACGCCGAGCACGTCCGCCAGGTCCTGCAGCGCCTACGAGCCCATGGTCTCTACGCCAAGCTGGAGAAGTGCGACTTCGACCTGCGCTCTGTCGAGTTCCTTGGGCACATCGTGTCACCGCAGGGGATCCTCATGGACCCGAAAAAAGTAGAAGCGGTCCTGACCTGGCAGGCTCCTCAGAATCGCAAAGACCTGCAGCGGTTCCTCGGTTTTGCCAACTACTATCGGCAATTCATCCCGGCCTACGCATCCCTGACCACACCCCTGACTCAACTACTCCGCCCCAAAGAACCCTTCCACTGGTCCCCAGAGGCCGATAACGCCTTCTCCACCCTGAAGACTCGCTTTGCCACCGGGCCACTCCTGAGATACCCCGACCCCCAGCTTCCCTTTACGGTGGAAGCTGATGCCTCCAACGTGGCCCTGGGAGCAGTGCTGTCCCAGCGCGAGGAGCCGTCCCAGCCACTACAGCCCTGCGCCTATTACTCGCGGCAGCTCACTGCTGCAGAGAGGAACTATACCATCTGGGAGAGGGAGTTGCTCGCGATCAAGGCGGCGTTTGAGGTTTGGCGGCATTACCTCGAAGGGGCTCGCCACCCTGTTCAAGTGCTCACCGATCACCGGAACTTGGAACACCTCCAGACCACCCGCCGTCTCAACCAGCGCCAGATCCGGTGGTCCCTATTCTTCTCTCGCTTTGACTTCCGGATCTCCTACATCCCCCATACCCAGAACCGGAAAGCAGACGCGCTCTCCCGGAAACCGGAATACGCCCCTGCCTCAACTGAGACCGCGCCCGCTGCTCCAATCCTGCCGCCCTCAGTATTTGCAGCCACCTCCACTTCACCAGCACTCGTGGAGGACATTCGGGCTAGCCAGGCCAATGATCCCTGGGTCCAGCAACACCTCCAGGCTCTCCAAGATGACCCAACAGGGGAGTTCACGACTCGAGGCGGCCTCTTGCTACACCGCGAACGCCTCTATGTGCCGCCCGGGCCCTTGCGGGCAGAAGTGCTACGCCTGACCCACGACTCGTTACCCGCCGGGCACTTTGGACAGCATAAGACCACCCACTTGCTGACAAGGGAATTCTGGTGGCCACGAGTTCGCGCTGATGTTGCCCGCTATGTCAGCTCCTGTGACGTCTGCCGACGGGCCAAAGACATCCCAGCCAAACCCTCAGGGTTGCTGCAGCCCTTGCCCACATCTTCAGGACCCTGGGATACCATCTCGATGGACTTCATCACGGAACTTCCACGCTCCAAGGGTCAGACTTGTATCTGGGTGGTCGTCGACCTATTTACCAAGATGGCCCACTTTGTTCCGTGCCCGAAACTCCCCACAGCTCAGGAGACGGCCCAGCTTTACCTGCAACACATCTTTCGTCTGCATGGACTCCCAGCCCATCTGATCTCCGATCGGGGCCCTCAGTTCTCCTCTCGGTTCTGGCAAGCCCTCCATTCCAGCCTGGGTACTCGAGTGCACCTGTCCTCGGCCTACCACCCACAGACAGATGGCCAGACAGAGCGCACCAATGCCACGCTAGAGCAATATCTCCGCTGTTACACCTGTTACCAGCAGGATGACTGGACCACTCTATTGCCCCTAGCGGAGTTTGCATACAACAACGCGGTCCATTCATCCACCCAAATGACCCCGTTTGCTGCAACCTACGGGTACCACCCTCGGTTCTTCCCAGCGATCCTACCACCCACGAATGTCCCCGCTGTCGATGCCTACCTGCAAGAACTCCGTGCCAGCCAAGACTTGCTCCGAGAGCAGCTACAGCAAGCCAAGGAGGCATATAAACGGGCTGCGGACCGAAAGAGGCAAGAAGGCCCTCCAGTGCAGCCGGGGGATCAGGTGTGGCTCTCAACTCGCTACCTGCGCCGGCCTGGTCGGTCTCACAAGCTGGATGCACGGTTCATTGGACCCTACCCCGTCGTTGAACAAATAAACCCCGTCGCCTTCAGGCTCCAGTTGCCACCCCACCTCCGCATTCACCCCGTGTTTCATCGCTCCCTCCTTGTTCCGGCTGCACCCCCTGACCCAGCTCGGACTCCTTCCCCACCGCCGCCACCACCAGTGTTGGTGGATGACGAGGAAGAATATGAGGTGCGCCAGATCCTGGACTCCCGGTACCATCGTGGAGGCCTCCAGTACCTGGTGGACTGGGAGGGATACGGCCCAGACGACCGGTCTTGGGAGCCCGAGGACAATCTTCATGCCCCGGACTTGGTGCACCAGTTCCACAACGACCACCCCGACCTTCCAGGTCCCTCGACGGAGGGGGGCCCTGGGGGGGGGGATAGTGTCATGGGTGCTGGGGACCCTTCAGAGGAAGTTGAGTCTGATGAGGAAACTGTGCCCCTGCCACCTGCACCAGTGCCCCTGCCTCCTGCTGGAGAAGATCCCAGCCCCCCTGCCTCGCCCTCTCGGGTGGCTCGTGTGCGTGACCGCCTCCGGCAGGACCTCAGGGATCGGAGGAGGGCGGCACGCTCACAAGCAAGACGCTCCCTGAGCCCTGAGTTCTGAGAGGATTCTGGCCCTTCTAAGAGCAAGGATGCTTGAGTGGTAACAGGATCCTGGCTGCCTCCCTGAGCCAGCAATTAGCCCAAACGGGCAACAGCCAGCAGAGGGCTATATAGCTGTGGGCTTTGGGAGGAAGCTTTGTGGAAGCAACTAGTCATCTCCCTGACATTCTAGCATCCACTCCGGCTTGACTTTGGTTCCTGACTCCCTGACTTTGGCTTTGGACTTCTGGACTCCCTGACCTCGGCTTCTGGACCTCAGACCTGCGATACTTCTACAGTGATTCGGATTTGGCGCCTCGGACCCTCCTGCTTACTGGCTACAGACCTCGGACTGCCTCTGGACTTTGCCTGACCCGGCCCCAGCCGTGACATGGTGGACTTCCTGATGGCCATTGGTTTTGGCCATTGTGTGACACAGAGTGTTGGACTGGATGGGCTATTGGCCTGATCCAACATGGCTTCTTTTGTGTTCTTATGACTGGGGCAGTGATGCTCTCATTCCTGGTGCTGGGGGGGCAACAGTGGAGGGGGCAAAGTGGGAGGGTTTTGGCCATTGTTTGACACAGGGTGTTGGGCTGGATGGGCCACTGGCCTGATCCAACATAGCTACTTTTGTGTTATGTCTGGGGCAGTGATGCTCTCATTCTTGGTGCTGGGGGGCGGGCAACAGTGGGAGGGCTTCTGAAGTTCTAGCCTTGCTGGTGGACCTCCTGATATCATCTGGGCTTTGGCCACTGTGTGACACAGAGTATTGAACTGGACGGGCCACTGGCCTGATCCAACATGGCTTCTTTTGTGTTCTTATGTCTGCGGCAGTGATGCTCTCGTTCTTGGTTCTCGGGGGACAACAGTGGGAGGGCTTCTGGAGTTCTGGCCTTGCTGGTGGGACCTCTTGATGGCACCTGTGTTTTGACCACTGTGTGACACAGAGTGTTGGACTGGATGGGCCACTGGCCTGATACAACATGGCTTCTTATATGTTTTTACGTTTTTAATGTGGCTTTAAATGAGGTATAGAAATGTTCTGAATATTTTTGGAAGAGTTTTGAAAGAGGTGTAGAAATGTTTTGAATAAATAAAACAACATGGCATGCCCCATGTCAAGTCAAGATCTCTACCCCCCCGCCCAACTCCCTCTTTACAGCAGCTAGCTGCATTATTCCTCAGGCCATCTCTTCCTCAGCCTTCGATTTGGGGGCTGGCAAGCAATATGGCTCAGTGTGACTAAGCCTTATGGAGAAAGAAAGAGGACTGGAGGGGGGGGATTACATGACAGACCCTCATCCAGCCTGAATTTCTTCATAGAAGATAATATAGTTAGAGAGACACACACTATTCTCATTTCCCCTCCCTCAGTGTAAGCAGCATCTATGGAACTTTCCCGGACTAACAAACAGGGTTGTCAGCTGGCAGGTGGAGCCTGAAGGTCTCCTGGAATTAGAACACCTCCAGGAGAAAGAGACCAAAATGGCTACTCTGGAGGCTGGACTCTATGGCATTGTTCCCCACTGAGGTCCCGCCCCTCCCCAAACCCCTCCTTCCCCAGCTCCGCCTCCCAAATCTCAGGGCTGGTAACCCTAACTGCAAATAACACTTGCATGCTTAGGGAATGTTGTTCTTCCCTTTAGGGTCAGGCAGCACATTTTCTCCTGGCCAGTTTGGCCAGGGATGCTGGAAGGTTTTTCTTTTCTTTTCTTTTTTTTTTGGGGGGGGGGGGTCATCTTCTGGACATCTGCCCTTTCACGGAGCAGGTGTCACGGGTGTGGGGGGCGGTATTTGTGAGTTTCCTGCATTGTGCAGGGATTGGACTAGATGACTCTGGAAGGTCCCTTCCAACTCTATGATTTCCCCAAAACTCTGACAGTTGATGTCTTTGAAAAAGTCACAGGCAGGGGTCGTTTTGTAGAAAAAAAGGTGGTGGAGCTCATCCAGGGATTGTTATGCAGCTGCACCTACTATTCAATGGACAAAGTGGGGAAGAGGAGGTGGCACTGTCAGAAAGGTTCAGGAGCTGCTGTGCTCCTGTGAGCTCCCACTGAATCCGGGGCCTGGTCACATGTATATCAAAGGCTTCTTCTTGCATGTGATGCTGAGAATATAACTCAACATATCTGCAAGCCAATGCAGTGGCAGTGTCAGAGTAGGGCGAGAGAGATGTGGGTTCCAATCCCCACCATGAAAGCTACTGGATGACCTAGGTACAGTCGCCTTCTCTCTCTCTCTGCCTAACCTTCCTCACAGAATTGTTGCGGTGATAAAGTACAGGAGAGAAAATCGTGTGCACACGAAACAAATAAACACGGGTGGATCCAGCCAGCTTTTTGACTCAATATCCAGCAATTCTCCACCCTGCTGCAGCTGCTGTCTCACATCCTGAGTTCCATGATTCTCACCATTTCCTTATTTGGTTACCAAAGAGGACACCCCCTTCATTTTTCACCAGCAGAAAAGCTGCCTGGATCCAATCCATTATGTGGGATTTGCTTAGACATGCACAGTAGAGTTCAAAAGGATGGAAACCATGATGAGCTTTGAGAATCTACAGTGACCATCATCTCCTCCTGCCCCACCTCCATTCTGGGATAAAATCTACAAAAGAAGCCAAATTTACTGTAGAGTTTTTGCCCAAGTAACAGGGCACTGTCCTGACATCACAGCATGCTGACATCACTTCTGGGTCACATGGGAAGTGACACAGCCACATCAACTGCAATGCTGACTGGGCCTCTCTCCTACTCCAGCTAAGTCCTCCTCTGTTCCCCACAACCCTATCTGACTTAGATAATAAACAGTGGCAAAAATACAGTTTTGGTGTGAATGAAAAGGAGTGGAACCTTCCGAAATCTCTGTTTCTTAAAAAAAATAAATAGATTATCATGAACAGCCATTTAGCAAGAAGAAGGTCAAGCCATGAGAAGACAAAACAGTGAATTATTAAAGTTTACCTGTGAATAACCAACTATTTCTCCATTTTCATCCAATACATTAAAATTAATTATTGGACCTTGGGTGTCTGCGCTGCTGAAGTCTGTATCACTGTAAATGAGCACTACTGGTGCCCCGTTGGCATACTTAAGTGCGGAGAGGACCGTGTAAGTGTAGTGAGCTAAGGCAAACGTGTGCTGTTTTATGTTCTCCATTCCACCTACAGAAGGGGAAAAAAATCCAACAATCAACTTCTTGTCTTTGTTCTGAACTGTTCCTTTTAAAGCAATGCCAGTGGGCCATGAAAGCATTTCCCTGAAATCAAATCACTTTTCATCCTTTTTTTTTGTTTTAATTGCTCTTTCAGAAAATGTTTCAGCAGCTGTTCACCAGGAAGGAGCAGAGAAGCTCAAACGCAGATGTATAACTAGAGCAGCCCTTAACTTTCCCAGAGCAGGAGTCCACGCTTAGCCCCTAGGTGGCAGCATGGGATTCCTCAGTGGCAGGTATTTGACACCTGAGTCACATGACATCACAGTCACATAGTATTAGGTACCTGATGGTGAGCATTTTTACTTTTTTTAAAAATGTCACAAACAGATAGAGATTCCTTCCATGATTGTGCCTTTCACTCCCTGAATTCTTCTCCTGCCTCTTGTTCACTTTTGATAGGTTTTGCAGTCTCTTACCTTTCACAATCTCTTCCCTATCTGTTGCTCTCTTTGCTTTCTGCCTTCTTTTATTCCTATTCACAATCCTTCTATTCGCTCTCCCTCTGTCCCCACTGCTTCCCATACACTGTCAAAGCTATCCCCCGCCTTCTCGAGCTTGGCAAGGAACTTTGGAACAAATACAAATCATTAGGGTTTGTATAGAAGGTCTGAGCGCCTGCTCCGGCTGCAATGCCACTGAGGATGTTCTCCGCAGCTGAGAACGAAATGTCTGGAAGGAAAACTTTCTCCAGTAGAACACGGCACTTGATCCCGAAAGATTCTACAAACCCTAATGATGTTACCAGCCGTGAAAACCTGAAATCTTTGATAATACAAATCAATACATATGACAGTGTGTGTGAGGCTTGGGGGGGAGATAAATGTTTTAAAGAAAACGTTTATTCGATATCAGCGAAAGTTTCCAAATCAGCATAAGCCAGAAAGGATGAATCAACTCCTAGGCTGTGGTCACACACACTAAATAATGCACTTTCAATCCACTTTCCATGCACTTTGCCAGTCCACACAGTGTGTGTGTGACTGCAGCCATAAAGTTCTTTTTTGTTTCAAATTTGTCTGTTTGGGGAAAACAACACAGAAGGCATGATAGAGGAGGAAAAGGCAAGGCCGGGATAAGAAGAAAGAAATGCACAGAAATGCAGTTACTTCCGATTGCATGTGCGCAGGATCACAGCCTTCAGGATCAAGACTTGGCAGGCTACCTAAGGGTTAGCGCACAGGATGCTGCAATTCCGGCAACAACTCTTTTGCCTTCTCTTTCCACTCTTGCAGTCTGGAACCTGCCTTCTCAGATGGAAGGGACCCCACATCACAAGCACTGAAAGACAGGGACGAAGAGTGGCAAAGAGAAAGAAGGAGAAGGCAAAGGAAGGGGGGGGGGATGTCAAGACCCCAGCAGTTCAGGAAAGACAAACAGTCGACTTCATAAACGGCAGTTTATTATTCACTGACAGTTCTGGAGGCAAAGCGAGTTTTGCAATGACTGGCAGGCTAACCCCTGGGTCCCCTATGTATAGGATTGGATTAACAGTTACATTTTCAAGCAAAAGCGGGAAGCAAAGCGCGGGCATTTGCAACCCCTCCCCAGTTGTCCAGTCCCCTCTTCTTGCAGGTGCTTCTTAATCAGCAGTCTGACCTTGGGGGCCCCTTGGTAACCTCCTAGGCCAGCGGAAAGAATCTTGGTAACTTGACACAACAGATAGCAAAGCAGAAGCAAAAGCAAAGAAGCATAGCAATATGAGTATTAACCCATTAAACACGGCAAGGCACGTGACAGGGGAGAGCTTTGTGATATAAGTATGTACCCAGTCTAACTAGCTAGGATGGATGGAGATGAAAGAAGCACGTTCTGCTCTCACGGTAGCAAAATGGTGAAAAGAGTGTGAGAGAAAAGGTGGGCAGAAGATAGCATCAGAGCAGAAAGAAGGAAAGGATGAATCTCTCTCTGACTCTCTATAGTCCCCATGTGAAATGTGAGGCGAAGAGACAGCGCCAAGTAATTAACTTCCAATAACTATATAAGAAGACCACTGCTGGGTCAGACCAATGGTCAATCTAGCTCAGCATCCTGCCTCACTTGCCCTGGAGCATCAACAGTGTTTCTATTAAAATACATAGTTCATATCATCATTCAGCAAAACGCCACTACTGGGGCATCATACCCTACAACAAAACATTGCAATGGTCATTGGGTGAAAGAGGGGGAAAGCCAGAGCAGGTTTCCGTGACACAACTCCCACAGCAGAACTGTCCTCCCTGCGTGTACACGAAAGGTCGGGCTCCAGATGAATCTTCTGAATTTGAATCTCTTTTGGAACATGACAAAATCTCCCCTGGCTTAACTGCGCCATATAGAATCTATCCTTTACAGTGGGCGTTCAAGTGTATAAGAGGAGCATAATTTATAACAACAAACGCAGAGAGGCCAAAGTTTTAAACCTTTTCTGTGCAAATCTGATATTGATTCAAATGGAGAAAACACATTCGTTTTCATCATCCCCTCTCCCTCAACTGGAAACCCGCAGCCTGCAGTGCCACCAGGTAAGCGGCTTAAATGATGCTGCTACAATTCACCCACCTGTTCTCATGCTTCATGTCCCCTTTTCCATGAGAACCCCCAGCCTGGAAATTATTGGGTACTTCTTAAAGATCTTTATTTCCTTTTATGTATATTATTTTCCAAACCCAACACTTGGGAATAACAATACACCTCTTAAAATGCCTTACAAATGGAAATCTTAAATGTCCACTTAGTAGGGATGGGCACCAACCTAAAAAAGGCAGCTCGAGGTGGCCCTGAATCGAACCCTGAACCAAATAGACCCCAAACAAAGCAAACAAGTCTGGTGGGGATTGCCCTTGAAGGGACTTCCCTTCAACCTTTCCCAGCCATGGTAAGCCATGGCTGTCAAGTCTGCTATGGGTTACTCAATATCTGTATTAAGGTTGGTTCTGAAGTGAAGGAGTCTGGGTACTTTACAGTGTACACCGGGGGCTGCTAGCTCACTCTCCTGCCCCCTCTCTAGAAATGCCTTTGTTGTGTAACCTGCTTTGAAATGCTAACCTGTGAACAAGATAGTGGCGCCTTCCCAGCCTTGTTCTCTGTGGGGAGTATGGGGTGTCAAGACTTCGGTCTGGGAACGAAAGAAGTAGCATCCTAGTGTGAAGATGTGTTGCATAGATTGCCCCCCGTAGGAATCCTTTAGATTCATACTTTAAATACTGGATTAGTGCATATGTGTTTCAGTCCTTCAATCTCTGCCATGGTCCACAGTTCTGATTACAATAAACTTGCTACTTTATCAAGAGACTCGTTATTGAATTCAGCCGACTTGACATTTTGAAGGACTCCCTATCTTGGAGTTCAACCTTTCCGGCAACTGAAAAGGCGATGTCCGAACAGTCTCCGGAGAATGGAGGATTCCCAACCAGAGTGGAGGGGGCCGAGACACCCTGGCACATCCATACTGCCAGAAGGACCGCGGCCTCCCCTCCACAGTTTCAGCTGGTGGCGACCCCACGGCAATACCAGCCAAGAACCTCCACTACGCTGATGGATCAAGCCCCGGTCCGTCGGGAGGCGATCATGACCCGCCACACCAAGCGGGTCCAACTGGCCGAGGCCGCCGCCGTCCACCCGGGCGAGGCGAGCGAAGGCGCCAGCGCCGCGGGGGCGCAGGACCTCGAGAGTGGAAGCGAAGGGGCCGAGTGCGGAGCGGAAGACGGAGGGGCGAGCCCCAAGGACCAGACCGATGAGGAGTACGAGACGTTTCGCGCGATGGTCCGCAGGGAGATCGACGGGGCGGTGAGAGACCTAAAGGACCAGATGCAGACCCTGACCGCGCAGCTGGGCAGAGCGCTGGGGGTGACCGGGGCTCGCCAGCAACAGCCAGCCCCGGCGGGTCCGCGGGGACCCCCGGCTCGACAGGGCCCCGCCGCTCCTCCACCCGGAGCGGCCCCGCAAGCCCCAGCGGCGCCCCCCCTGCCCCGGTCAGACAAAGAGACCTGGGGGGGGGGGCCGGGAGCTGGACGCCACGTTCGACGGGGACCCGGAGGAAGTGAACTACTTCGCGATCCAAGCAAACAGCTACATGCACTACTGGGGGGACTCATTCCCCGATGAGATGAGCCGCGTGGACTACCTCGGGTCGAAGCTACGGGGCGCAGCGAAGAAGTGGTATGTGAGCCTATGCGAAACCAACAGCCCGGTCCTCCACTTCGTAAACACTTTCGTGCAGGCCCTGCTGACCCAGTACGAGGACCCCCTGCAAGAAACCCGAGCGCTGGCGGCGCTGCGGAACATGAAGCAAGGGGCCCGATCCATCCGGGAGTACGCGGCCGACTTCCAGGCCAACGCCGCCCGGGCTCGGAACTGGAACGAGGTGATGAAGATCGAGCACTTCACCAATGGGCTGAACCCGAGCATCCTGGATAGAGCGCTCACGCAAGCCCGCCCCGGTACCCTGGTGGGGTGGATTCAGCTGGCGGGGGAGGTGGAGACCAACCTGAAACGAGTGGCGATGCTGCGCCAAGCACTGGCCGCCGGCAGGGGAACGCCGAAAGCAAGCCCCGGGAAGGCTGAGCCACCTAAAGTCAAGAAGCAGGCGGTGGCTGCCCCGGGGGGGCCCCGACGTTGTTTTCGGTGTGGGGACCCCAACCATCTAGCCTCCGGCTGCCCCCAATCAGCCACCGGGGCCGCCCCACCGCAAGGAGCCACCCGCCCGGGCACCCCCGGCCCCAAGAAAACCACCGGCCGCCCTAAGGACGCGGCGAAGAGCAGCGCGCTCCTGGTGCAAGACGACCTACAAGAGGAGGAGGTGCGTCTGTCAGAGGAGCTGGCCGAGCTGGCGTGGGAAGAGGAGCCGGCGGGAAACGACGCCGACCTGCTTTGAACGGTGCCAACCAGCAGGTCGACCGAGAGGAGGCACCGCTCACGGTGAGACCCACGGGAAGGTTGTACTTTATAGTGGTCAAATTGTTGAACCCAAAGCTAAAAAGGTTCCTACAGATCCGGGCCCTCATAGACTCGGGCTGTAATAGAGAGCTGATTTCCCCCAAGGTGGTGGAGGCTCTGGGATTGAAACGCTTACAACTGCCCCACCCCATGCACTTTGAACAGATGGATGAGTCAGTAATGGGGGGGGAACCCTGCACGCAAGAGACTGAGCCGTGCCCCCTGGGGATTGAGGATCACTGGGACTCAGAGACGTTTGTGATCGCGCCCGCCTGCGGCTACCCCGTGGTCCTGGGAGTGGGGTGGTTGGAAAAGCACGAGCCCCTCATCCGCTGGAGAGCCCAGACCATCAGATTTCCCGACCCAAGTTGCAACCAGCACCTTTGGCAGGCAGCATGGGGGCCACGAGCGCCAGCCGCTCGGGAGAGGGCGTGCGTCCTGGTGGAAGAGGTGCACCATGTCCCGGACGCCTACCGCAACCTGATGGAGGTATTTAGTGAGCGGGAGGCCAACCAGCTACCCCCCCACAGGAGCACAGACTGTGCGATAGAACTAATCCCCGGGGAAAGCCTTCCCAGGGCCAAGCTCTACCAAATGGGGTGGGCTGAGAAGAAGGAGCTGCGAAAATTCCTAGACTTGAACTTGAAAAGGGGGTTCATCAGACCCGCGACGGCCCCCCACGCGGCCCCCGTGTTGTTTAGAAAGAAAAAGGACCACAGTCTTAGGCTTTGCACGGATTTTCGTGGGATTAACGCGATTTCCATGTCAAACGCCTACCCCATCCCCCTCATCAAAGATTTGCTAAGCACGGTGGCGGGGGGGAAGATTTTCACAAAGCTTGACCTGCGGGACGCGTACTTCCGAGTGCGCATCAAGGAGGGGGATGAGTGGAAAACGGCGTTCAACACCCCGATGGGGCAATTTGAATATTTAGTCATGCCGTTTGGATTGCAAGGGGCACCGGGGGTGTTCATGAATTTCATAAATGATGTATTGCGGGAATTTCTGTACAAGGGGGTGGTGGTGTACCTTGATGACATCATTATTTATTCGCAAGACGAACAATCCCATGTGAAACTAGTGAGGGAAGTGCTGGCCACCCTGCTGAAGCACCAGCTCTACGCCAAGCTGTCTAAATGCGAGTTCCACCGCACGGAACTAGACTATTTGGGCTTCCGGGTGTCTGGGGACGGGCTGGCCATGGATCCAGCCAAAGTTCAGGCAGTTCTAGAGTGGGCCCCCCCGAGGACACGTAGACAGCTCCAAAGTTTCCTCGGATTCTCCAATTTCTATAGGACATTCATTGAGGGGTTCGCCCAGATCGCTCTGCCCCTAACAGACCTCCTGAAGACGAAGGGGAAGGGGGAGGAGGCAAAGCGACCAGGGGCCAGGCTGAATTGGACACCGACTTGTCAGGCGGCTTTCGACCGGCTTAAACAACTGTTCACAAGCGAGCCGGTCTTAAGCCACCCAGATGAGCGGAAGGGGTTTGTGGTCCAATGCGACGCCTCCGACGTCGCCGTAGGAGCCATTCTCATGCAGAGGGATGAGGAGGGGAAGCTGAGACCCTGCGCTTACATTTCGCGAAAGTTCTCGGAGGAGCAGAGGAACTGGTCAGTGTGGGACAAAGAGGCTTTCGCTGTCATGTTTGCACTGAAAACTTGGAGGTCCTTGTTGGAGGGAGCCAGGGTGCCCTTTGAGATATGGACGGACCACAAAAATCTAGAGGCACTAACAGGGAAAAGAAAATTGAGTGAAAAGCAAATCAGGTGGGCGGGCTTCTTCTCCAGATTCGACTTCACCCTGAAACACATCCCGGGGACCCGCAATTTCCTAGCAGACGCCCTGTCCAGGCTCCCACAGCATGAGAGCCAGAGAGAGGAAGTGGTAGATTCCCTGATCCCCCCCACACAAGTGGCGGCTATGGTCACTACCCGCTCGCAGAGGAAAAAGGAATTGAGCGGGCTAAGCAAAGAACGAATCACCCTAGAGGCCGAACGGGAGGGAGGTGGGCGGCCGGAGGGGTTGCAGAAAAGAAAAGACGCTCTTTGGTACAAGGGGGAGAAACTGTACATCCCGGAAATATTAAGGAAAGAAATTCTCCAACTATGTCACTGCTCCAAATTAGCTGGGCGCTTCGGCTATGTAAAAACCTTGCACTTGGTGCACCGGCAGTTCTGGTGGCCGTCCCTAAAGAAGGATGTGTCGGACTTTGTAGCTGGTTGCCCGGTGTGTGTGATGGCAAAAAGGAGGGGGGGGGAAACCCCCGGGACTCCTACAGCCTCTGGAAACAGCAAAACGGCCATGGGCCATGGTGTCCATGGACTTCATAGTCGAGCTACCCCCCTCCCGGGGGAAAACAGTCATACTGGTGGTGGTGGACACGTTTTCAAAACAAGCCCACTTCATCCCCTGCAGCCAATTACCCACGGCCAAGAAACTAGCGACTTTATTTTTCGACCACGTGGCCAAACATCACTCCATCCCTGACAAGGTCATAAGTGACAGGGGGCCTCAGTTCGTTGCCACCTTCTGGCGGGAGTTTTGTAAGTTACTAGGGATGGAACAGGGGCTAAGTTCTGCCTATCACCCCCAGACGGACGGACAGACTGAGAGAGTGAACGGGGTGCTAGAGCAGTACCTACGGTGCTTTGTGAGCCTACGCCAGTCGGACTGGGTGGACCTCCTCCCCTTCGCTGAATACGCTTACAACAACAGCGCTCACAGTTCCACAAAAGCATCTCCCTTTGCAACAGTGTTCGGGTATGAGGGAAAGCCGATTCCCATGCTGCCAGGGGGGGAGGGATTGACGGGCTCAAGTTTCGAGCAATGGTGGCAAGGTCCCAGCCAATGTTGGCCAGCCATTCAAGAAAACCTGAAGCTGGCCAAGGAGGCGTATAAGAAACAGTACGATAAAAGCCATGTGCCAGTCTGGGACTTGCAGGTGGGGGACTCCGTGTACCTGTCAACAAAAAACCTGCCTCTGGCACAACCGTCTAGGAAATTGGCTTTTAAGTTCTTAGGGCCATTCAAAATCAAGCGGGTAATCAACCCGGTGACAGTAGAGTTAGACCTCCCCCCTGCTCTTGGTAAAGTCCACCCTGTTTTTCATTGCAGCCTACTGCGCAGATCTCCGGGGCCGTCCAAATGGCATTCACAAGATTCACCAACCCTCCCCTCGAAGGGGGAGTGCCGGAGCCTCTCGGGGCCCGAGTTCCGGAGCCATAAATGTGACTCGCCCTCCTTGCAAGGCCGCCCGGCAGGAGGGGGATCCTAGGGGGGGCAGTATGTCAAGTCTGCTATGGGTTACTCAATATCTGTATTAAGGTTGGTTCTGAAGTGAAGGAGTCTGGGTACTTTACAGTGTACACCGGGGGCTGCTAGCTCACTCTCCTGCCCCCTCTCTAGAAATGCCTTTGTTGTGTAACCTGCTTTGAAATGCTAACCTGTGAACAAGATAGTGGCGCCTTCCCAGCCTTGTTCTCTGTGGGGAGTATGGGGTGTCAAGACTTCGGTCTGGGAACGAAAGAAGTAGCATCCTAGTGTGAAGATGTGTTGCATAGATTGCCCCCCGTAGGAATCCTTTAGATTCATACTTTAAATACTGGATTAGTGCATATGTGTTTCAGTCCTTCAATCTCTGCCATGGTCCACAGTTCTGATTACAATAAACTTGCTACTTTATCAAGAGACTCGTTATTGAATTCAGCCGACTTGACAATGGCCGGGAGAAAGGGGGCAGGGATCTCTAGGGAAGGGGCATCATTTAAACCTTCAGTCCCCTCCCCCTTTTGAATTGGCAGAGAGTAAAGCCAAATTTCACCCTTTGTTTTTTTCCTCGTTGCTTTGAAACAGGTAGGAGCAACATTTATTTTATTATTTATTTATTTATTCATGATTTGTATCCCGCCCTTCCCACAAGTGGCTCAGGGCGACTTAAAAGTTAAATGGCTGGCCTTGAAGATCCAGACTGAATTGGCCAAAGTCTAGTAAACGTTTGGGGAATGTGCCTTCTCCATACACCAGCTCCCAAGCTCTGAACTAGCCCAAGTTTGGCCCAAATTTTGGCTCGTGAGCCAGTTCATGCCCATCCCTACCATTCACTTCACTGGAAGTGTGGCTGCCCCTCTCCTCTTCCTTAACTACTCTGCTGATCGATCTTTCAGCAGACCTCTAGAAAGCGAAGGGGAAGGTAATACACTGCTTGGGAAACCTATAAACCAAAGGTCCTCCACCTTATGGATCCTGCAGACACCTTTGGAACTCTGACACAGAATGGTGGTCAAAGCCACAAAATGGCTACCCCAGGAGCCTCAAAATGTCTGCCACATCTTACCTTCTGGCGGGGGAGGGCGGGATATAAGAATAAAATTTGATTTGATTTGATTTGACTTTCTGTCACACAGTGCAGATTCTTGTACTTTTGTGGCCGCTGCCGCCAAAGCAATGTCTTTTAAAAAATCTGTATATAAAAAAAAAAATCTGTACGGCCAATCAAATCTCCAGGGACAGATCAGCAGCCTTGCTGGGGGAAATTCCCATTTAGTGCTGCCCACTTTCTAAGAAACACTCGGTGGGCAGAAGGGAAGGTATCAGCTGGTGCCACAGTGCCCAAAGACATCACATTAGAGACACCTGCTGCAAACTTCTATGTGGGAAAGGACTCCCTCCACAAATACACTTTGTCCTTTCACTGCAGGTACTACATCAGGAAATCTTGGGGTCGTGGTAGATAACTCACTGAAAGTGTGCGATTGCAATAAAAAAAGGCCAACGCCATGCTGGGAATTATTAGGAAGGGAACTGAAAACAAATCAGCCAGTATCATAATACCCCTGTATAAATCGATGGTGCAGTCTCATTTGGAATACTATGTGCAATTCTGGTCACCGCACCTCAAAAAGGATATTATAGCATTGGAAAAAGTCCAGAAAAGGGCAACTAGAATGATTAAAGGTTTGGAACACTTTCCCTATGGTTAAACGCTTGGGGCTCTTTAGCTTGGAGAAATGTCGACTGCGGGGTGACATGATAGAGGTTTACAAGATAATGCATGGGATGGAGAAAGAGAAAGAAGTACTTTTCTCCCTTTCTCACAATACAAGAACTCGTGGGCATTCGATGAAATTGCTGAGCAGTCGGGTTAGAACGGATAAAAGGAAGTACTTCTTCACCCAAAGGGTGATTAACATGTGGAATTCACTGCCCCAGGAGGTGGTAGCAGCTACAAGCATAGCCAGCTTCAAGAGGGGATTAGATAAAAATATGGAGCAGAGGTCCATCAGTGGCTATTAGCCACAGTGTGTATATATATGTATGTATGTATATATATATATAAATTTTTTGGCCACTGTGTGACACAGAGTGTTGGACTGGATGGGCCATTGGCCTGATCCAACATGGCTTCTCTTATGTTGTTATGTTGCCATGTTCTTAAATTATTTTTATACAAGAAAAAAAAGTACTTCTGTGTCATTGTCATCAATTACCCCATCTCCACCCTCATCTCAGAGCTGTCGACCAGAGACAAAGGCTGCCATGCCCAAAGGATTAAGAAAGAATACGACGACGACATGGAGGTGAGCACCTAGCCACATGTCTTCCCATCCTTTAGTCAGCATTTTTCTACTCTGGAGAGAAACAGATTGCTTCCTTGAAACTGTTGCTCTTTGGGTTGCTTTGGAAGGATGAAAACAGTCCCATTCGAAAGATCTAGAATGCACTGAAGTGTTTCTTGAGGACTGTGACATCACTTGGAATCAAAACACTTTCTCTTCCTTTTCCAACCTTTTGTCAATCTGTTTGACTGCAAGTCGCTCGGATATCTGTCCCGTTCAGTGGAAATCGGAGAAGAGTGGATGACTAATGGAAGCAGACTGCACACCGGCTCCAGGAGTGGAAGGAACAGGTGACACCACCATTGATCTCCATGGGACCAATGCTGCCGGCGACACTGGGATTTGTACCAAGGTCGAAAGGACAGACTGAGTCGCAGACTTTGGCAGTGCTGTCCCCTAGGCACAGAGGCAAGACATATGGCTTCTAAGGACCTGCTGAGTAAATTTTGCACAATGCAGGCATGATCTGATCTTGCCGAGGCAGGGGTCACCTGCATCACAGATTACTCCTGGAAGCACAGCCATGTTTGAAAAAAATCTTGCTGGGACATAATCAGAAAGCAAAAATGGAGAAAGACACTGAAATAGATAAAACATGGCCAATGTCCACTTCCCAAACATGTATAGGAAAAAAACCCCTAATGCTATGCAGTGCCCTGGGGCTGAACTTAGATCTTAGGGGCCTTCACAGTAGGCGTGCCAACATTCCTTCCATGGGATTGATAATAATAGCAGTACCTCAACACCAGGAGTCATTTTGTAGAAAAATAGGTGGTGGAGCTCATAAGCATATGCCCCCCCCCAGCCAAAAGCAACCCGATACAAGAAAAGAGAGCCCCGGGCAAGCGAGGCCTGCTTGGGTTGGCTAGAGATCCAGCCAGCCCAAGCAGGCCTAACTTGCCTGAGGCTCTCCAGGGCCACTCCCCCAGTCAAAAGGCCAGCAAGCCACCCACCACTCATAATCACATAAGAAATGGAGAAAGGGTGGTGCGGGCTTCTCCAGGAGTTAATGAGGGCTGCTGGGGGCACAGCAAAGCCCCTGTTGTCTAGCTGGCTGCTCGCTCTCCTAATCCAGGGATAGTTATGCCGCTGCACCTACTCTTCAATGGACAAGGTAGGTGGGGAAGGGGGGGGGGGCATCAGAAAGGTTCAGGAGCTGTGCTCCTGTCAGCTCCTGCTGAATCTGAGGCCTGCTCAACATTTAAGAGGCACCAAGTACAAGTAAGTAGGGTAAGTACAAGGAGGTCAAATCAGTACCTCCCAACAGTAAGACAGCATTTAGGGGAGGGGAATTATCCTGGCCAGCCCACGGTTCTGCCCTTCTCACTCATATCGTGTCCTCTTCCATTGGTCTCCAGGTCCACAGAGTCAAGCCAGACCTCAGCTTCTCTGTCTCTGATGGAGAAGAGACTTCAGTTGGGAGCGGCTTGTCTTGCAGTGCCCATTTCCTCTTCTCTGCTCCCAGACTTCCTGGCAGGCCTTCTTCAGTGCCAGCTCTCTCCTGGCTAACTTTGGACAGTGCTGAAGAGAGAGAGGGCACTTCCAGGTTCTAGCACCAGGGGCTCCACGTCACCCGCAGCACCCCCATGTTTATGTCCTGGGGTCAATGGGGCTGAGATCAAATACCGTTTCTCCACATATCTCTTCTCCAGGGCTTTTTTTGTAGCAGGAACTCCTTTGCCTATTAGGCTACACACCCCTGATGTAGCCAATCCTTCTGGAGCTTAGAGTAGGCCCTGCACTAAGAGCCCTGTAAGCTCTTGGGGGATTATTAGGGTTTGTAGAATCTTTCGGGCTCAAGTGCCGTGTTTTACTAGAGAAAGTTTTTCTTCCAGACGTTTTGTTCTCAGCTGCGGAGAACATCCTCAGTGGCGTTGCAGCCGGAGCAGGCGCTCAGACCTTCTTGGCTGCTGTGCATTGAGCAGGGGATGAGCTTCTGTGAGTCACTTCTCACTTCTCAATGCACAGCAGCCAAGAAGGTCTGAGCACCTGCTCCGGCTGCAACGCCACTGAGGATGTTCTCCGCAGCTGAGAACGAAACGTCTGGAAGAAAAACTTTCTCCAGTAGAACACGGCACTTGAGCCCGAAAGATTCTACAAACCCTAATGATGTTACCAGCCACGAAAACCTGAAATCTTGGAGGATTGGTTACATCAGGAGTGTGTGACCTAATAGGCAACGGAGTTCCTGCTACAAAAAAAGCCCTGCTTTTCTCTTAAACTTTAGCCTGTTTCTCAAGGGTGCTTGGCGTCTAGAGACCCACCTGGAAAGGAAGCCAGCACTGTCATGGAGTTTACGTGTCAGATGCAGGTTGGTAGCATGGCAGGATTGCAAGGCCAGTGACCACCACTGCACCCTTGGACTTTGTTTACATATGGACTGGATCCAACAAAGGGCAACACCATCTGTAATTAAAGTAAACTTGTTGCTAAGCAGACAGTACTGAACAGGTGGGATGGGCCATTTAATTCCATGCCTCCTTTCTCAAGAGCTGAGTAAGCTTTTTTCTCTCCTGTGGAAACACCTTCCTACTAAGGTTTTTGGCTAAATATTAGGAAGAACTTCCTGACAGTTAGGGCAGTAGAACAGGCTTCCTTCCTCGGGAGGTAGTGGGCTCTCCTTCTTTGGAGGTTTTCAAACAGAGGCTAGATGGTCATCTGACAGCAATGCTGACTCTGTGAACTTAGGCAGATCATGATAGGGAAGGCAGGAATGGTTGCATCAGTGCTTATTCTTGTGGCCCTTTCTTATATGCCTAAGGAAATTCAAATCACTACTTTGGGGTCAGGAAGCCATTTTTCTCCAGGCTACTTCAGCCAGGGATCCTGGAGGAGGGGTTTTTTGCCATCTTCTGGGCATGGAACAGGGTCACGGGTGGGGGGGGGGAGTATTTGTGAATTTCCTACATTGTTCAGGGGGTTGGACTAAATTACCCTGGAAGTCCCTTCCAACTCTATGATTCTAAGGTACAGAATCAAATGCTTTGCCCTCATGCCTTGGAGACAAGACAGGCCCCAAGGTGACTTATCAAGTCACCAACCTCTAAGTGAGTCCTGGAGTTCTCCTGGAATTTCTCTCCATTTGGGAGAAACAGCAACTCTGGAGGGCAAACTCCATTGTGTGTGTTACATCTCCCCTGAGTACCCTCTCCAAACTCTCATCTCCAGGCACCATCAGCAAATATCCAGGAATTTCCCAAACTGGAGCTGGCAACCCTATGAGATAATTAACACTTCTTTGGAAAATGAGGGCCCAACGTGACTGGCTCTGTGACCAGCATTTAAACAATATCAAAAGAGCTTTGGGCACTGCACTGACTCAGAAGTAACCTTGACGTAAACTGTTCTTAAAAACGGACTGAATATGGGATCAAAGTTGGCCTGTTCTCCAATTTCATGTGTGCAGTAGAGACTCACCCCTAATTGGGTATCTAATTCCTTTATGGCTTCTCCCTCCCAGCTCCTCAGTCCAATACTATGGAAAGCAGATTCTTAATCCGTTTATTCAAGTTGGTGCAGCCTAGACCAAATGTGAACCATTTTCAAATGTTTATCTTAATGAACAGAAGGCTTTTGGAAATTTCCCATCTTATTTTCCTGAACAGCTAATTTGCACTATTTTCCTTGTGGTCAAGGATGTTAGCAACCTTTATTCTGAGTCAGACTGCAAGGCTCTTCTAAGGCAAGAGGCTAATAAGCATTCCTTGCTGAACCGTTCGGATTTCCATTTGAAGTTTTTTTGCGGGGAGCTGTACGAGGAAACAGGGAAATCTGACCGAAGGGAAGCCATTTTGTGCAGTTCAGACCTGAAAAAGCGATCGACATTAATTCATCGAATTAACAGTGCTCGTATTTTGCGTAAGAGAATCATTCTTTCCCTCCCCTATCAAGTCAAAATACAGAATTCTGGCCACTGAAACTTTTGCTAACCGGGACACTAACCGGGACAATGAGGTCATAAAGCCCTATATGGCCGAGGACCTGCCTACCTCAGGGACCGCCTCTCTCCATATGTTCCCAGAGGGCACTGCGCTCCAGTTCACAAAATCTCCTGGAAATCCCTGGGCCTAAGGAGGCCAAACTTAAAACAACCAGGGAGCTGGCCTTCTCTATAAAAGCCCCCCAATGGTGGAATCAGCTCCCGGAGGAGGTGCGGGCCCTGCGGGACCTCAATCAGTTCCGCAGGGCCTGCAAAACTGCCCTCTTCCAAGAAGCCTTTAGGATGTAACCAGAATAAATATGACGCTGCCGGATAAATAGAGATTGCAGCACCACTGTATTGTTTTAACTTTTTAAATTAATTTATATTTGTACTTATATTGTTATTGATTTTATCTGTCATTTGTGATACCATGATTTCGTATCATGTTCTGTAAGCCGCCCTGAGCCTGCCTCGGCGGGGAGGGCGGGGTATAAATAAAAATTTACTTACTTACTCATGATGGCACCTATTCAGATGGCTGGTGGGATAAACAGGCCCTTTAAAGGGCCACCCGTTTCCCAGCTGAGCAGTGGGGGTGGGCCCTTTATGGCACTGCCCAACTCACTGCTGATCAGAGGTGCTGGCCTGTTTAAGGAGCTTTCATCTGTCAACCAACTGTTTGACAGCAGTCTATGGGGAACTGACAGGAAGCAGACACCAGATTGAGTGCCACATTCGCAAGAGGCAGGGGGAGAGATCCAGGGAGGACATGCCAGCTCTGGCACCCGGGGACCCTCCCCTTCATTTGAGATGGGGGAATCTGAGGGACAGGACAGACACAGTCCCCAACAGAGAGTCTAACCATTTGCTTAGGTGCCTGAATTCAGACATCGTCACAAATTGGGATTGGATGCAAGAAGTCAAAAACCTGGAAAGCTTCAATTGAATTCCACACCTGAAGAGGGAGCACCCAAGGTTGGCCATGTCAATCTTATGGTCGCACAGACGTTGGACATCTGAACACAACCGAGGAATAACATGAAGGATTTGCCCAGCGTTCTGGAAACTGTTATAAACTGTACATTAGCAGAGTAAATTAAAAATAATTATTAGCATCTTACTCATCCACCAACACTTTGATTGGATAGCTTATGATAAAGAACTATTTTCTGACCATCTCAGTCATCTGACAAGAAGTATGGATTCCTAGCAAGCCTCTTCCCCCTCCCAAATTCAACTTGTTATGCACTGAGTGACGTAGATTTAGAAAAGTACGAGGTTCAGGGATTCAGCTCAAATTTTATTAAGCCTCTTATGCAATTCACTTCAAAGGGTTCTTAAGATTTTGGCAAAAAAGAGGCGCTGAGATTTTTGGCAAAAAATTAGGCAAATTTGCAAAATAAAAGATGCGTTCTAAAAATCCAAACTACCAATCTTAATGGAAAGTGGCGATGGAAGGTGATAAAATTTATTTCCATCCCTTTTTGAAGGACAGGGGACCACCTCAAAAATCTCTCTCTTAAAAAAAACAAATGGATAGAAATGCACCTGGATTCATTTCACCATCTCAGACATTATGGAGATTGTAAGAAGAAACTCCAGGACTAATCTGTCTGAAGACTGACACCGTAACCCCGCAAGAATGGATCGGCTTTGTGTCTGTCAGGGCAGGGATCAATGAGAGGAGAGTTCTTGCAGAGTCTAGAAAAAGCAAGAAGAGGCCAGCCTGTAATGTGATGATGACCCCCAACTTTTCTCAATTGCTGACTTTTTAAATAAGGATGAAGACTGTTAAACACACTTGGCAGGACTCACAAGCCACTGAGAACCTCCCCTGTTGTATTCTAACCCGCTGAACAATGCAACCAAAGATAAATTTTTGGCTGGAATTTTATTTACTATAAATGCGCATTCTGTAAATGAGAAGATTGTGTATTTGTTATCAGATATAGATGAATTTGTATCCTATAGAGTTGCTCTTTTTGCTTTTGCTGCTAAGAAGATCAGAGCCAGGGCAGTCTCATAAGGGTTAACCGGTACACCAGTTTATCTTATTCCCATCTTATTGTCTAATTTTATCATTTTATTTTTGGTATTTTACTGTAATATTTTTTGTCGCACTTGAAAGTTTTGCAATCCTGTTATGGCCAATGGCTAATACAATAAACTTGACTTGACTTGAATAAGGATGGAAAAGATCACAAGACTAAGTGGTATTCCATTGCTGTTTTGATACCCAGACTCCTCTTCCCCTCATCCACTCCCACAGAAACACTTATCAACAAAAAACCGCATAAAGGTAAGATGACTGTTCGTGCCTGGGTAGGAAGAAGCAAAATGCAGCAGGATCCATGTTTGAGGTGCAAAAAAGAGGCTTCTCTAACATAATCCAGTTTCCAGCAGCAGAAATTGAGGGCCAAACAATATGGGGAATCCATGGCTGGATCCTTCCTCATGAGCAGTCATGAGGTGTGAGGATCAGGATCATGGTGGTGGGGAAAGGACAACTGAACATCTGAAGCTGCCTTCTACTGAATCAGACCCTCGGTCCATCAAAGTCAGTATTGTCTACTCAGACTGGCAGTGGCTCTCCAGGGTCTCAAGCTGAGGTTTTTCATGCCTTTTTGCCTGGACCCTTTTTAGTTGGAGATGCTGGGGATTGAACCTGGGACCTTCTGCTTACCAAGCAGATGCTCTACCACTGAGCCACCGTCCCTCCCCTTGAATGCTTCTCCTTGACCATTTTCCTGATCAACAGCTCCCCCAAAGCTGGAGGGGAAAAGAATTCCCCTGATGTAGCCAATCCTCCAAGAACATCCCTGATGTAGCCAATTCTCCAAGAGCTTACAAGGCTCTTTTTTGTAAGCTCTTGGAGGATTGGCTACATCAGGGGGTGAGGCCTAATATGCCAAGGAGCTCCTGCTAGAATTCCACCCCTGTTAACCACTATACCAGACTGGATCTCCATATGTGGGAACTGTTTGAACTCAAGCAGTGGTTCTGAACATTTTGCTCAAGCGGCTGAAATTTGCAGATTTAGCATGAACCATCCTCGGCAGTCAAGCATACCTGCCTGAGAGCCACAAGGTGGTTTTTAGGATAGGTAGAAAATGTGAGCGCCTACTAATACTTCTCCCTTGATTTCTGCTAGTTACAGTAACAGGACTTCTCCCCCCCCCCCCCCACTCTCCAGTTCCAACTGTCATTCTTCTTTTACAGTTCTAATCTTTGAAATGAAGATGCTCTTAATACCCTGAAAGAAGCTTTGCATACAAAATGAACTGAGCCCTTTAAGCTCATGAGAAATGCTTTCATTTAGAGAAACTAAACAGCATGAAAGAAAGATGTTGATTCCCCTTTTTTGCACGTTCTGCATTTAATGTCCTGCCAATTAGTAACAACAGTTTCTCAAAGCCCAAACTGCACGAGACAGCTGACACGTGTCAGTTTATCCCCACGCCAGAGTGCGCACTCAAATGCACAACGGGGGAATTCGCCGTAAAAAGTGCTCATTTGCTTGGTGTTGCAAGGGAGAGAAGGAGCTTCCCACTTCCCTCCCGCCCAGTTTTTGCCAAAGGAAATTGGTTTTTTTTTGGGGGGGTGCCTCTTTTCTCTGGGTCCACAAACCACCAAGCGAAAGAGCACTTTTTAAGGCAAGTGTCCCCCGTATTAGGGTTGCCAAGTCCAATTCAAGAGATATCTGGGGACTTTGGGGGTGGAGCCAGGAGACTTTGGGGGTGGAACCAGGAGACACTGTGGGTGGAGCCAGGAGCAAGCATAATTGAACTCCAAAGGGAGCTCTGGCCATCACATTTAAAGGAACTGCACACCTTTTCAATGCCTTCCTTCCATAGGAAATAATGAAGGATGGGGCACCTTCTTTTAGGGCTCATAAAATTGGACCCCCCTAGTCCAATCTTTATAAAACATGGAGGATATTTTGGGGAGAGGCACTGGATGCTATACGGAAAATTTGGTGCCTCTACCACAAAACACAGCTTCCCCAGAGCCTCAGAAACCTGCGGGTCAATTCTTCATTATTTTCTATGGGAATAAGTTTCCATAGGGAATAATAGAATTCCCAGCAGATATTTCCCTGCTTTCTGATGATGCTGAAGTGGGGGGAAGGCCTCCAAACCCGGGGATCCCCTGCCCTCACCTGGGGATTGGCAACCCTACCCCATATGCAGTACAGTATATGTACTGGCATTCTGGTAACACACCCATAGCTCTGTTGGATATTATTGCTCTGCATGCAAGAAGATTAAGGGCCTTTTCACACTTACCGGTGGAAACTGGAAGGCAGTTGGTATTGTGCCGCCATGCAGTAATATGAGACAGGGATGGGAGTTTTCAGACACATGTTTTTTTTCCCGGTAGGGTTCCGTGATTGAAGCAAGCCATTTCACACTGTTCCGCTTTTATCTCGCTTCCACCAGCCCCAGCCGTTTTCGCCTGCCGGCGCGCGATCTCCGGCTTTTTTTTTTTTTTGGAACGTCGGGCAAAGATCGCTATAGCGACGTATCACAACAGCACCACCATAGAGATGGCTAGGCTCCATTGAGATACGTTACCAAGTTTCAGCGGCAGCGATCTCTGGCATCTTAATGGAACCCAGGCATCCCTATGGTGATGCCGTTGTGATACGTCGCTATAGCGCTATAGCAATCTTAGCCCGACGTTCAAAAAAAAAAAAAGCCGGAGATCGCGCGCCGGTGGGTGAAAAAGGGCGCGAAAACTGCTCCTGGATTAGATACTGGACATTTCACACAGCGCCCCATACCGATTTCAACCCGGAAGGAGGGGTTGAAAACTGGAAGAAGCTGCTCTTTGTTAGTAATAACTCAGGCATGTCTCACTACCGGGAAAACCACGGGACTGTGTGAAAAGGTGACAGTATTCTGGTAGCAGCCAGTTACTGAGTCGGGTCTGTCTGAAATGCCAGCAGAAACCCGTTACTGTTCAGTAACTGACCAGCTTCCATACCGGAATACATAGGCTGTGTGAAAAAGTTCTAAGAGAATGCTCTCCCTCAGGTCCATCTGGCTGTTGGTCTGACTGGTTAGAAGGGCCTCTTTGGCCCTTGCTTGCCTTCTGTTCCATCTTATAGACAGGGCCTCCCTTCTTCTCTCTCACCTGGGATTGGAGCGGCAGTGAGCTAACTTTTTCAAAGTGAATTTGTTCACAATGAGTTAAATGTACCTACATGCATAATATCGCATAAGATGATCTTCTGCTTTTGTAAGTGAAATTTCTTTCTCTTGTTACCACTGGAGTCAGGCTACCTTTGTAATTTGTTTGAGCAGCAACTTCCCCTTAACGGGGAAACATGGAGAACAATTTCAGTTTCAGTTTATTATTATTACGGCAAATGGCCAGAGAACAATTTCAAGGATGATAGCCAACATACCTCATCTATAGGGCCTTTTTGGTAGGAAAAACTCAGCAGGAACTCATTTGCATATTAGGCCATATCCCCTGATGTCACCATTGTTTGACACTGGGGGGGGGGTTGTAGAAAAAGCCCAGCAGGAATTCATTTGCATATTAGGTCACACACCCTGACACCAAGCCAGCCGGAATTGCGTTTCTGTGTGTTCCTGCTCAAAAAAAAAGGCCCTGCCTCATCAACTTCTCCTGTGCTCTGGACGAAATGCAATGGTACTTAAATAACTGTTGTATTATAATAATACAGTAAAGCAGGGGTGTCGAACATGCGACCCGAGGGCCATATCAGGCCCCCAGAGGGCTCCTATCTGGCCCCTGAGCAACTGTCTCTTGTCTGCTTCCTTCTCCCTCTCTCTCGATTCCTTCTGCATCTCAACTTGCTTTGCAAGTCTTGCTCTCCATTGGTTGAGGCTCCTCCCCCTCCTGGTTCCCTGGGAAAGAGCCAGAGCTTTCTTTGCCTAGCTCCCTGGATCCCCTGGGAGAAATGCAAAGAAAGCACCTTTAAAACCAACAGGTGCAAGTTTTATTTTAAGGTTTTTTTAAAAAAAATTGGTCATGTTCGTCTGTGTCCTTTAAAAAGTTTATATCTCTGCTACTTAATCTTAAATAGGTACACACATGGCCCGGCCCAACAAAGTCTCATTTATGTCAGATCCGGCCCTCATAACAAATGAGTTCCACACCCCTGCTAAAAGTTATCAGTGACCAGTGATATCCATTGTATGCTGCCATATTGGGGACAGGCTGTGGTTAAGTGGTAGAGCGTCTGCTTGGCACTCTGAAATTCCCAGAAGATCTGCCTGAGATCCCAGGGGAGTTACTGTCAATCAGAGTAGAGTATACTGATGTAGATGGACTGGCTGTCTGATTCACTGAAAGGCAGCTTTGTGTTCATCCGCTGGTCTCTCAGCCCTGCTTGTAACTAGGCCATGATGTCTTTAGGGATTCAAGACAGCAGTCATGCCAATGAATGAGATTTAGCACATGCCCATGTGGCACAGACTGCTAGTTAAATGGACTTTGCCCCAATAAGCATAGGTCAAAAAAACCGTGTTAAGTCTGGACTAAAATCTGCTCTAAAATTCCAGAAATACTCTCCTTTTTTATTATTTACATTATTAGGCTTTCTGCGCAGACTCGGAGGAAGGCAGCCGCTTGTCTCTTCGCTCCTACTAACGCTAAGTTGTTTTAATCTTTTAACTTTTATCTTGCCTTGATAGAAGGAATTATTTTTAAATAATCTTATCCTATCACCTTACTTTTAATATTTGGTGTCTCTGTTTTGTCTTTCCCAAGCTCTGGCTGTTTAATTAGTTAATAAGCCTCTGCTTTCGTTTTCTGACTCAGAAGCTGTTGCAGCTAACGACCTACAGCTGATGTTTTATAAAGTTTTATAAAGTTTTACATAGTCTTAGCCTGTCCCTCAAAGACAGGGTTTTGGGGGTTTTGGGGGGTTTTTTTTAGAATCTTTTAATTTGAACTGAAGGTCGAAATTAAGTCAACTCCTGCAAAGCAACAAGGCGGAGTGCAGTCGGCTACAGAGTTGGCTCTGACAAATTTGGCTTTTAAAGATGTTTTATGATATTTACATTATTTATACCCTGCCTTTCTCTCCAATGGGGACCCAAAACAGCTTACGTTGTTCTCCTCTCTTCCATTTTATCATCCTCAAAACAACCCTGCGAGGTAGGCTAGGCTGAGAGAGTGTGACTGGCCCAAGGTCACCCAGCAAGCTTTTATGGCAGAGCAGCAATTCGAACCTGAGCCTCCCATGCTCCTAGTCCGACATGTTAACCACTACGCCATGCTGATTCCTAGAAATATAAAGATAAAAGAGGAATTTCTGAAATGTTGTTCCCAACTTGTCACATTTTGTACATGAGAGGATTCAAAGACTGAACCTGTGCACATGGAAGAAAATATAAAACCCATCAGAATGGGGAAGGAGGGCAGCCCCTAAACAGTACTCTTTAAGCAAGAAGGATCTGTGCTGGAAGGTCATTTCCCTGAACTAATTGTCTCTGCAAGGTATGAGCCACAATCAGCGAATGACAGTTCTTTAAGGCTACTCCGAAGTACAGTTGATTTCACATATTTTATAGCCATGGTGATTATTCAGGCATTCTTTTTTTATTTTTTGGCTCAACATTTTGTAGTCATGCAGTTCTTAACACATTCCTTTCGATATTTAATATCGCTTTCTGTTTTTTGGTAGTTCCATTTAATTTTGCTTCCATTGTAGGCAGTCCCCAAAACAACATTTTAATCCAGCTATTTGTCACCCAATGTTTGATGTTTAAGTCATATAAATACATTATATTTGAATGCGGGAAAACTAGTGGGCATGAATAATTGGAGGTTCCTGCTGGAAAACAGTTGACTGATTTTTTTTTAACTACCTACAGGGAATAAACTGCGACATTATTTTGATTGTTATTCACATTTTCATAATCACATTATAAACTTCTGCCGAGAAGTAGAACTGTAACGTGCTTTTCCTGGCTTCCCAAGGGCACGCTTCCTCTTTCCTTGTCTCTCTTCAACACTGGGATATGAAATCGAAAAGCCAACAAGAACACGGAGCCCTGCATTCATCCTCAATGCACTGAATAATCACAACTCCTTGACAGCACATTTATATTACTGAAGTTATATTCAGATTTTAAATTGTTACACAGGAACCATCATAATATAAAGAGAGTTTTCCTACACACACAGACATGCACACACACAAAGGTAATAATGGTACAAGGGGGAAGAAGGAGAAGGAGGAAGAAGAAGGGGAAGGGGAAGAGGAAGAAGACTAAGATGACGAAGAAATTGGATTTATATCCCAACCCTATACTACTATGAATCTCAGAGTGGTCACAATCTTCTTCACCTCCCCCCCCCCCAACAACAGACACCCTGTGAGGTGGGTGGGGCTGGAGAGGGCTCTCCCAGCAGCTGCCCTTTCAAGGACAACTCTGCCAGAGCTATGCTGACCCAAGGCCATTCCAGCAGCTGCAAGTGGAGGAGTGGGGAATCAAACCCAGTTCTCCCAGATAAGAGTCTGCACACTTAACCACTACACCAAACTGGGAGAGGAAGAGGGAGAAAAGCAAGAAAGAACTGGTGCTGGTGAAAAATAATATCAAGTTGCAACTGACTTACAGAAACCATGCAGGGTTTTCAGGCGAGAGATGTTTGGAAGTGTTTTGTCATTACCTGCCTCTGTATAACAACCCTGGATTTCCTTGGTGGTCTCTCATAGAAGCACTAACCGGGGTCAACCCTGAGATGAGATCGGGCTAGTTCGGACCATCCAGATCCGGGCCAACAAAGGACTAGGGGCACATAAAAGGAGAAGCAACGTGCCATTTAAGGTGAAGTATGCTGTTGAGTTGCAACCAATACCTGGCATCTCCACGAAGTTCCACCTCCTGAGGTTTGCAAGGCAAAAGATGGGGAGAGGTGGTTTTCCACTGCCTTCCTCTGCATAGCAACCCCAGTCTACTAATCAGCAACTAATCAACTAGCTGACTCTGCTTAGCTTCCTAGATTTGACTAGAACAAGCTAGCCTGGGCCATCTAGATCAGGGCATCTTTCATTAACTTCTATGGGGGGGGGAGGGACTTTACTAGAGGGAAGAAGGAGAGGTGACACTTCAACAGTGTTCCTGGAGCTATGTGATTTTCAGAGTGCTATATTATACATACCTAGTGGCATATTCTGAGTGGCTGCAAAAGGGCGTCCTGGCTGACCTTGTCAGAGCTCAGGAGCTAAGCAGGGTCAGCCACGAAGGTTACTATTTGGCTAGGAGACAGCAAAGGAAGTGCACCGTCACTGTGCGGCCAGGCAATGGCAAACCACCTCTGCACGACTCTTGCCTTGAACCTGAAACGAAAGTTTAAGGCCAAGATAGAGGTGATAAGAGGATCTACCTGTGGGAATGTGCAGGGATCTTCTGCAGCCTTTTTCAGCCTGTGGGCACCTAGCAATTCTGACATAATTAGTGTTGCCAAGTCCACCGCGGCCTCCGGTGGGGGACTTTTGTCCCTCACACTATGCACGTGTGGCGCAATGACATCACTCGCAAGTGACATCATCATGACATTGCACGCCGACCACTCGAAGAGATTCCGGGAAAACGGTCTAGCAATTTGGGAAGGAAACTCTATGGTACCATAGAGGTTTCCTCCCAAATTGCTAGAGCTTCCGGGAAAACCACAGAGTTTTCCCAGAAGCTCCTAGAGCGGCCAGCATGTGCCGTCGCTGGCATGATGACGTCCCTTGCAAGTGACGTCATCGCGCTGGTGACGTCAGTAGGGGATTCCCACACGGGTCCAGTGATAGGAGACCTTGAGAGCGGGAGAACACCCTCCCCGCCCAGGAGCTTGGCAGTCCTAGATATAATGAGGTGGGCGCAGCAAAAAATGGCTGCTGCAGGAAGTGGAACCATTCACAAAATGGCTGTTGCAGCTTACTTTCAGACATACAGTAAAGATCTTTGTGTTGTGGTTGCAGCTGCTGCCGAAGCAACATTTTTCAAAATCCACGCAGTCTCTCAGAAGCCTTGCTGGAGGAAAGTCCCACCTGGCCTCAGCCACTTTCTAAAAACACTTGGTGGGTGTCAGGAAAGGTGAGGGTGGGTGCCATGGTGCCCTGTATTACTCATTTAAAGGTGAAAAGGGCTTGCTGACTGCTAGCCCGGAGAGCTGTGCATCTAAGAATTTCATTCTCATGAGTCAGGTGGGTAGCTGTGTTGCTCTGTAGTTTGAGACATCTAAAATTTAGGGCAACCCTCGTGATTCTAACTGCTTTGTCTCAAAGGGACTTGGGGTTTTGAACACTCTTTTATATTTCCTATAATGACATACAAGCCTCAGAGCCTGGTGAAGTACGCTCTGTAGCAACTTCAGCAGTTCCGGCTGTAATTCAGTTCCTAGCACTCATAAAGAAGAATAAGAGATGCCAGAAGCAGTCAGTTTGGACGGCTTCATAATTTAATTTGCAGGCTTGACGAATGGGAAGTGTGGGTCCCCAAGTCAATTCTAATTTGTTCAGCCTTTCAGATGCAATACGTCAAACGTCAGGGTGAACTTTAGCCTAAAATATACTCAGGTGCTCAAGCTGCTTAACAAATGTGAATTTCAAGGAAGGTGTTCGCCTGTTGCCGATCACCGCATTGATCTTTGTGTGTCTGGTACATTAACCTGTAACAGCAGCTTGCGCCTCGCAAATCCATTTCAATGTTGTTGTTCTTATCGAATCAAACAGCAGTGGGAACAGTGAAGCCTCTTCTCTCAACTGTAGCTTAATTCCCCTCGTGGTCTATTGTAGACGGGCGTCTTAAAAATCAAGAAGAGTCATTTCAACAGGCAGCAGAGTCAAATGTCAGCCTGGCATGCTCAGTAATCACCACAAAGTACATTTTGTGCTTTTAAAAAAACATTTCCCCCCAAATCTAAAGATTTCCCTGGGTTACTGATCGATGGAGTACTCTCACCAATCCCTCAAGAAAACAAAAAAGGTGACTGACATCAAAAGAAGTCATATACAATTGTCCACTGACGATATGATGGAAGGACAAACTGTTACTTCTCCTTCTCTAATTAACATAGCTTTTTAAAAAGCTAGAATGAATTTTATATTAGCGTTAATTGATACTTTTGAATATGTGGTAAAATACATAAATCTCATAAATTTCACTAAAATACATACATTTCACAAAACAAATGTAGTGGGTAAGAAGTGAAAAAATGCATCATTAAGTGGATGCCAAACTTTACAGAACAGGTATCTATGCAACAATGGGAACAACTATGGCAGGGGTGGCCAAACTTGCTTAAAGTAAAAGCACATAGAATAAATGCTTGAGAGCCGCAAGACATGAATGTCAGATGTTTGAGAGCCGCAAGACATGAATGTCAGATGTTTGAGAGCCGCAAGACAAGAAGGGAGGGAGGGAGGGAAATAGATGGGGGCGGGAGAGGTGGAAAAAATCCAACTTTAATGTTAAATGCATTCTCCAAGTCACTCGCTGGCTTGCCTTGGATAAGTGATTTAAGGAGACAAATGCTTTCTCCAAGCTGGCCAACAGGGTGGCAGAGGATTCAAGAGCGACACAATACGTGTGAAAGAGCCACAGTTTGGCCACCCCTGAACTATAGGGGAAAGTTATCAAATTTACAGACGGACATTAAGAGAAAACTGGTACAAAACGTTTTTAGATGGTACATAACACCAAAGGACATCGGGAAAACAGATAAAAACTACAAAGGAAAATATTAGAAATGTCAAGACGCAGATGGAACCTTCTTTCACATGTGGTGGACTTGTAAAGAAATCAAACAATTCTGGAAAGAAATACATCAAAAATGCAGAACATATCTGTCAAGTCCCCTGTTTACTCCTAACCCTTTGCAGCAATAACTCATGTTTTATTGCTTAGGCCTGCGTTGTGTCTTCTAAAGAATGCAGATGGTAAAGAGAGGGTGTTCAGGGCCTCCCTTTTTGTTCCCAGGTCTTCCTTTCCCTTGTCAGTTCCTGCATGCCTCATGGTATTTGTAATGATGTAGTTGTATTATTCTAACCTGTAACCTTTCAGCAGTTTGAAATATGTGCATCAGTTACTAACAGCTATTAGTTACCTATACAACCCTTACTCTGACCTTGCTAGCCAATTTCCACACTGACGGTATATAAGAGATGTCATACTCTTTTACAATAAATGAACTTATTTGAAAATACAAAGAGTCTCATTATTGAAAGACATGGTGACTTGACAATATTAAAATTTACGTTTCCAGTGGAAGCCAAAATCATGCTATTAACTGTTCTGCCTAACAAATTACCAATTTTTAGAAGAGTTATTCAAAGACATGGTGACAGTAGCTAGAACTATTTACGCAGCAAAATGGGAATTAGACATCTGTCCATGTTTATACAATAGTTCTTTCTTCTATTAAGTGGCGCAGAGTGGTAAAGCTGCAGTACTGCAGTCAGAGCCCTCTGCTCACAACCTGAGTTCGATTCCAGTGGAAGCTGGTTCAGGTAGCCGGCTCCAGGTTGACTCAGCTTTCCATCCTTCCGAGGTCAGTAAAATGAGTACCCAGCTTGCTAGGGTGAAAGTGTATGACCGGGGAAGGTAATGGCAAGGAAAGGAAAGGAAAGGAAAGGAAAGGAAAGGCCTCCTGTGCAAGCACCAGTCGTTTCCGACTCTGGGGTGATGTTGCTTTCACAACGTTTTCACAGCAGACTTTTTAAGGGGTGGTTTGCCATTGCCTTCCCCAGTCTTTTACACTTCCCCCCCCAGCAAGCTGGGTACTCATTTTACCGACCTCAGAAGGATGGAAGGCTGAGTCAACCTTGGGCCAGCTACCTGAATCCAGCTTCCGCCGGAATCAAACTCAGGTCATGAGCAGAGGAGTTCAGACCACAGTACTGCAGTACTGCTGCTTTACCACTCTGTGCCATGCAGAGGAATGGCAAACCACCCCATAAAAAGGTCTGCCATGAAAACGTTGTGAAAGCAGCGTCACCCCCAGGGTCGAAAAAGACTGGTGCTTACACAGGGGACCTTTCCTTTCCTTTTCATGTTTAGAAGAATGGGAAAATAAACTTGCTGACTATGGAGTAATAGCAAAATTAACAGCCTACCAGAGAAATTGGTCTATTAAGAAATCTGAGGAGAGATGGAGTGTGTATTATGTGCAGTATGCTAGCAGGAGACAAACTCAGAATGAAAAGCAGACAAAAATATTATATACAAACATATGATAACAAAATAGAAGTAGAATTAAAAGATGTTTTAAATTTAACATCTTGAGTAGAAATGGGTTCTTGATGTAAGATACATAATAGACCTTCCTTAGCACCCTGATATATGTTTAATCTGTTAAAGGTTCTAATAAATATGTAGAAGTGGTGAAAATATTGTAGTAATGAAAACATACTAATAATAAAACTAATGACGTAGTCAAAAGAGATTAATTATGAAGTTTGAAACTTAAACTTAAAATGCTGAATACAATTATATCCCAATAGAAGAAAGTACTATTGTATATTATAAGTAATCCCTCAAAATTATAACAGGGATGTAAGGGAGAATATTTTTTGTCTTACACATTTCGTATTACATGACTGTCCTTGAGAAATGCAATTATGCTGTATAACCCCTTTTTTCTTTCCCTTTTCTTTTCTGTCCCCCCACTGTCTTATATAAATATTCTATTATTATTATTATTATTATGGAGGGTTTTCAAGGGATGGTGCTCTCATCATCAGTCTTGTCGTTGATAATGTCATAGCCCCCCCCATTTCTGCGCATGCTTTTATAGGTATTTTAAAAATCCACACTGAGATAATGACATATTGATATACTGCCGTAACGACAGGTTTAGCTCATTCTCTGAATTCCCAGCTTTCATTTCTTTTTTAAAAGCAAGATATTGTTACCATATGTTATCAATAAAATTGTTTAAAACTAAAAAAAAACTAAAAGCAAGCCTCTATCTAGCTCTGGCTCTTGCAGATACAGGCCTTTTCCCTCCTATCTCTGAGAGAGAAGAGGCAAAAGACTTTTTTGAAATGAAAACTGGGCATTCAGAGAACCTGCTTCAACCTATTGTTACGAGGGTACATCAAAGATTCCAGTGCCTTTTAAAAATGAAACCACTTGCCTTGGTGTTCTGATGATGATGGCCCAGTCATCAAAAAGTGGGCTGGAGGTGGGCAGGCGCAGGCAGGACAAAGAAAACCAACAGAAACATTATACACAAGGGGGGGGGGAGCTGACTCAAAAATTGGTTTCCAGAAAAAGATCAGGGCAGTTTGTAATATTTGCTTCATTGGCCAATACCTAGGCAGAGCACAGGGGGAGGGCACGTCCTACAGGCCAGCAGATCCATGATGCCACTGAGGCTCAGTCTGTCCTGCCTGGTAGAAGGAAGGGTGGCACGTCTTAAGTCTTTCCTTGATGAGCCTTGAGTGTCAGGAAATGGGCCTTTTTTATTGCAAACGCACACTGTCTTGACATTTTCAGTGAGTTATCTACGACGACCCCAAGATCTTTCTCTTGGTCAGTCTCTGCCAGTTCACACCCCATCAACTTGTATTTGTAGCTGGGATTCTTTGCCCCAATGTGCATTACTTTGCACTTGGCCACACTGAACTGCATCTGCCACGTTGACGCCCACTCACCCAGCCTCAACAGGTCTCTTTGGAGTTCCTCACAATCCTCTCTGGTTCTCACCACCCTGAACAATTTAGTGTCATCCGCAAACTTGGCCACTTCACTGCTCACTCCCAACTCTAAATCATTTATGAACAAGTTAACGAGCATGGGACCCAGTACCGAGCCCTCCGACACCCCACTGCTTACCGTCCTCCATTTCGAAGACTGCCCATTTATACTCACTCTCTGCTTTCTATTACTCAGCCAGTTTTTGATCCACAAGAGGACCTGTCCTTTTACTCCATGACTCTCAAGCTTTCTAAGGAGCCTTTGATGAGGAACTTT
Organism: Heteronotia binoei; assembly: GCF_032191835.1. Taxonomy (NCBI): domain Eukaryota; kingdom Metazoa; phylum Chordata; class Lepidosauria; order Squamata; family Gekkonidae; genus Heteronotia; species Heteronotia binoei. Next base: position 97,912,406 of record NC_083232.1, on the reverse strand, counting down.
ATCAAAAGCTTTCTGGAAGTCAAGGTAAACAACATCTATAGGGTCTTCTTTGTCCACATGTTTGTTCACCCCCTCAAAAAAATGTAACAGGTTAGTGAGGCAAGATCTTCCCTTACAGAACCCATGCTGAGTCTTCCTCAATAACCCATGTTCATCAATGTGCCTACTCATTCTGTCCTTGATAATGCTTTCTATGCTAATGAGTTATGCTAATGAACTCCACCACCTATTTTTCTCCAAAACTACCCCTGGATAGGAGACCATCAAGGAAGGCTCTGCACAGGAAGGCCATGGCAAATCACCTCTGCTTCTCACTTGCCTTGGAACTCCTTGCTGGGGTCACCATAGAGCCAGTTTGGTGTAGTGGTTAAGTGTGCAGACTCTTATCTGGGAGAACCAGGTTTGATTCCCCACTCCTCCACTTGCAGCTGCTGGAATGGCCTTGGGTCAGCCACAGCTCTGGCAGAGGTTGTCCTTGAAAGGGCAGCTGCTGGGAGAGCCCTCTCAGCCCCACCCACCTCACAGGGTGTCTGTTGTGGGGAGGAAGGTGAAGGAGATTGTGAGCCACTCTGAGATGACGACTACTTCTACTTCTTCTTCTGTTTGGTGTAGTGGTTAAGTGTGCAGACTCTTATCTGGGAGAACCAGGTTTGATTCCCCACTCCTCCACTTGCAGCTGCTGGACTGGCCTTGGGTCAGCCACAGCTCTCTCGCAAGAGTTGTCCTTGAAAGGGCAGCTTCTGTCAGAGCTCTCTCAGCCCCACCCACCTGACAGGGTGTCTGCTGCGGGGGGAGAAGACATAGGAGATTGTAAACCGCTTTGAGTCTCTGATTCAGAGAGAAGGGCGGGGTATAAATCTGCAGTTTTCTTCATAAATCGGTTGTAACTTGATGGCACATTTGTACATAATTTCATTAGGGAGGGAGGGATGGACATCCAAGAGAATCTGGATTTAATAAATAACTGTCAGATGACAGCTACATTTTCTTTTAAGTTCTTTAACGTGCACCAGTTTGACTTGCTACAAACAGAGCAGCTGACCAGCAAACCAATGTTTGTTTCTAGCTGACAAGGGCTTGCAATAGAAATGATTTCTCCCGTTACAGGGCAGAGATCTTAAACTGCACACTTCAAATGGAATAGCAACAGATTACTATACATGCCACCATTAGGAGAAGGTGTCAGACAGACTTTATTACTTATTTCACGGGCAAGTGGCAGAGTAAAGCGTCTGACTTAACCTCAGGGCAACTTCAAAAGGATTTAACCATCTCCAGTGTTTATGATTAGTGCTTTTTAATCTGGAGTTGCTGAACAAGTAGCATTTTACAAAATATGCAAATTTTCGCTTGCTTTAATACGCTCCTGTCAGAATTAGCATAACATTTCCGCACTGCAGAAAAGATCAAAACAGCCGAGAAACTATAGATTTTTGCAGATGAAATAACCATGCATCTAAATATTTGAAGGTTGGAAAAACAGGTACAGTTAAAAACCCAGGCCTTTTTTTTTTAGCAGGGACGCACAGGAACACAGTTCCGGCTGGCTTGGCATCAGGGGGTGTGGCCTAATGTGCAAATGAGTTCCTGCTGGGCTTTTTCTAGAAAAACGATGGGGACATCAGGGGGTGAAGCCTAATATTCAAATGAGTTCCTGCTGGGTTTCTTTTACCAAAAAAGCCCTGTAAAAACCATTACTGTTTTGGTGCTTCCATTCTATCCATGTTCTCCGTACTGGAGTAAACAAAAATTTTCTAGAGAATACAGGTGACACTATTGCAAAAAAACAAACAAACCCCAAACCCTCAAACCAACTATTGCATTCCTGCGTTTTCATTGCTAACGTTCTGCCTTATAAAGGCGTGGTTTGTAGCAATTTTTCTGACTTCCAATACAACTGCAGTGCCAGCATTTCACATATAAATGGGCAAAAAGCTGTTGACTCATCTGCAAAGGAGCGGTCTGTGAAGCAATTGGTAACACCATTGGTGAATCTCTAACTTTGCATGCGACATTTTGCAGCATTGCATCTCAGGACACATTATTTCCCATGCAATCTTGCTTGCTAACTGGATTTGAAGGTCAGGAAAGATTATAGATGAATAAAATACATAAAATAGATTACATAAAAGTCATAGAACCAAAATTTTAAATCATAATTTAGGACTGCTTTAATGAAATGCAGTCTTAAATAAAACTGACTTCACCTGCCACCTGAAGACCAAAAGCGAGGGGGGGCAGGCGAACCCCTGTCAGGGGGATTGCTCCACACTCATGGGGCTGCCACTGAAAAGGCCCTCTCTTATGTGCCCACCAAGTGAACTTCCTTGCCTGGCAGAACAGTCAGGAGGGCCTCTCTCTGTGATCTTAATTTCTGGGCAGGAACATACAGTAGAATACAGTCCTTCAGAGACCTTGGACCCAAGACATGCAGGGCCTTAAAGGACAAAGCCAACACCTTGAATTGGTGGATCTGACAGGGATCCAGAAAACTGACGGTATGGCTGGTGTACCTGAAACTGCTGGGCAGGGCCAGCTCGCCCACTAGGCAAACTAGGCAGGTGCCGGAGAAGGCTTCGCTCCCCCTCACTTCCAGTTCTGGAAAGGGGGGGGGGGAGTAGCCTCCTCCCACCGGCTTCAAAAAACGTGCGGCTGCCTTGAAGTTAGTAGGGCTCAGCCTTGTCATGGCGAGTTTCAGGGGGGCATGCACGCAACAGAGCATGGCAGAGGGAGGGTGGGAGGAGGCGGGGAGGGGGCGCCTGGTAGGGAGTCTGCCTGGCCTTAAGGCTGCCACTGCTGCTGGGCAATGTCACACTAAGAGCTCGCTCCTAAAAACGAAATTGCTGTAGACAGGATAGCAGCAGGTAGAGGATCTGTGGCAAAACATGCCTCTTCTGGCCTACAAGCCCCGTCCCAGCCTGCCCAACTCCCAAGAGGGGCTCTTCTTTCTCTCTGGCATAGCCACTACCAGCACCTGCCCTCTTCCAATGACTTGCCCACTGGGAGTCCCATCTTCTCTTTCAAGGTCTGAGGCCTTCCCTCTGGGTCTCCCGCTGCCCAGTGCCTGGTCACCACAGGGACAATTCATTGCCTTGGGCACCCCTGGAGGAGCCACTTGCCAACCCCCCCTCCCCAGAGCCCCTTTTTGCGTCCAAAACAGTGGAGGTCTATCTGGTACTCCCAGCATCAGAAGTTTTAAATATTTATTAAATAGAAAATGCTTACAAGCATGCTTTTAACAAAACCCCACATTTGAGCAAGGAATATGAAATAGCTTGGTTTTTTAAAAATCCTCCGTCCCTCTCTCTATACATGCCCTATCAGTTGTTAAAATAGTTGTTTAAATTTAGCTAGTTACAAGTCGCTAGAAAACGACCATTACCTCAAAGTTTGCTCCAACTCTCCCAGGAGTGCACATGTTCAATGGTCACTTGCTTGCAGCCCTCAGCTAAGAGTTTTCATGCACACAACCACAGGCAGCTACTTCCTGTGGCAAGGAGGATTTATCATCTGTTTCTCCCTCCCACTTGCCCTGGTCAGGCCAGATCAGAGAAGTGTTTCCTGCAGCCCCTTCCTGGAGGTGCTCCCTGGAACTGCCCAAGCTTCCAGTCCTCCAAACTCTGTTCCCTGCCTGGAGAAGGGGGAATCGTGACCATTCCTTTGTCTAAACCCATTAGCATTCGTATGAAAGTGAGCCTGGTAAGCCATTGATGGACTTCCCAGCTATTCTATGCCCAAAGAAAAAGCGGCGGGGGGGGGGGGGGACCTTTTGAGATGCCAAATGAAGGCTGCTGCTTGCCAACCTCCCAGGAGAAAGTGCATTTTGTCACAGGATCCTATAACAAGGTGCTGTTTTTTTTAAAAAGGGCCCTAATGACAATAGCTGGAGCTACTCAGCACCCTGAACTCCCTGAAAAACAAATATGTCTAGCCAAGAGCCTGTTTAACACCAGTCAAGCATAATGAAATTCACCTCAAGTTCTACTCACATCATCAGGTACACCTTTCCAAGGCAGCAGGTGAGTACTAATGAGAGAAATCCACAAAATATGATAGCATTGAGCCTCCTGTGCCTCAAATTCAGGCATGCAGTTCTAGTCTCCAACAATCCAGTGAGTCTACAAGAGTTATGGCCATTTTCTGATTCCCTACAAGTGCTAATGGACCAGACAGGCCAGCCTATACACAACAATTCACTATACAAGCATTTCCTTTTTTACCTCCCTCTCCCCTCCAAAAAACCCCCCTTCTAACAATCTAGGGAAATCTAGGGTGCCTAAAATTAGATCCCCAGGTGTTCTGATTTTCAAAAACGCTACACACCTAAAATCCTCTGCCCGTGGATCACGGATTTTGCCTGTCAAACTCGGTCTTGTTATTTTCACTTATTCCAGAAGGGAGAACTGCAGACCAGGTTCCACTGGCTACCAGAATTAGCCCTTAGACACCCAGGATCAATGAACTCACAGGGTTCACCATACATCACTTGTAGGGATCACACAGGAAGCATGATATAGAGAGGACCAGGCCTTGGGTCAAATTTCATTTCATCCATTAAGCTTGCTGACCTTTGGCAGCATCTCTCTTTTTGCCCTTCTCCCTAGAATTAGCGGGGAAAAGGCGGCTGAATAAAGTGCTTTGCCCATGGGAAATGCCACAGAGGTCAAAAGCAAAATGACTGCTCCTTTTGACCAGGATGAGCATAAGCCAAGATTTCTGACAAATCTACACAATATAAGGGAGGGGCACTCAAACCCCTTTAACAAGGAAGGAAAAACGACATGGAATTACTGCTCCTGAAAACGTCAAATATTCTGACCTAGGGTTGCCAAGTCCAATTCAAGAAATATCTGGGGACTTTGGGGGTGGGGCCAGGAGACATTAGGGGTGGGGCCAAGATCAAGGCTGTGACAAGCATCATTGAACTCCGAAGGGAGTTCTGGCCCTCACATTTAAAGGGACGGCACACCTTTTCAATGCCTTCCTTCCATAGGAAATAATGAAGGATAGGGGCACCTTCTTTTGGGGCTCATAGAATTGGACCGCCTGGTCTAATCTTTTTGAAACTTGGTAGGTATTTTGGGGAGAGGCACTAGATGCTATATGGAAAATTTGGTGCCTCTACCCCAAACAACAGCCCCCACAGAGCCCCAGATACCCGCAAATCAATTCTCCATGATTTTCTATGGGAATAAATCTCCCTAGGGAATAACAGAGTTCCCAGCAGACATCTCCCTCCCCTCCCCCCGCTTTCTGAGGACCCTGAAGCAGGTGGGGGCCTCCAAACCGGGGGATCCCCTGCCCCCACCTGGGGACTGGCAACCCTATTCTGACCCCGTGCCTGCAGGTATAGTAAATAAAATCAGTGCAGAATCTAGCAATGAGCCATTTAAATTTGTGCTGGAAAAAGTCTACAATTAAAAATGAATGCTTTATGCCGAAGATCCTATGCCACTGAGTTACAATCCGTAAGAACATGAGAAGTAGGCTTCCCAACCCTCCCGCCCTGGCTGGGGACTCCTGAATTTTCAGCCTCCTCCCCCGCTCTTAAAAAGTCTGGGGGCGGGGGAGAGAGAACATACCTGCAGGAATCATGTTTTACAGCTTGGGATCCCTTTTTAAGGCTGCACAGGAAACAGGAACGGCCCCTCCCTTTCTTTTCCCATGCAGTCTTACTTTCGTTTTCACAGCCAGCAAATTCTGCTTGAAGAAGACCAAGTACGGTGAGTGTTTGTGTGTGTGTGTGAGAGAGAGAGAGAGGGAGGGAGGGGCAGGGAGGGGGGAATTCCCTGGTATGGAGCCCCCCCCTTTAGAAAGCGTGGGGGTGGGAAAGGAAATGTCTACTAGGCACTCTATTATTCCCTATGGAGAACGATTCCCATAGAGAATAATAGGGAATTGATCCATGGGTATTGGGGGCTCTGGGGGGTGCTATTTTTTGAGGTAGAGGCACCAGATTTTTAGTATAGCAGCTAGTGCCTCTCCCCAAAATACCCCCCAAGTTTCAAAAATATTGGACCAGAGGGTCCAATTCTTTGAGCCCCAAAAGATGGTGCCCCTATCCTTAATTATTTCCTATGGAAGAAAGGCATTTAAAAAGGCGTGCTGTCCCTTTAAATGTGATGGCCAGAACTCCCTTGGAGTTCAATTATGCTTGTCACATCCTTGTTCCTGGCTCCACCTCCAATGTCTCCTGGCTCCACCCCCAAAGTCTCCTGGCTCCACCCCCAAATTCCCCAGATTTTTCTTTAATTGGACTTGGCAACCCTAATGAGAAGCCATGTTGGATCAGGTCAATGGCCCATCCAGTCCAACATTGTGACCGATTCCCCACTCACCTTGCTCCAGTCTCATTGCTCCTTCTCCCTGTGGGGCTGCTGCTGGATTTCGCACAAGCTGCTCCGAGCCGGCGACTTGCCCCGCCCCTTTTCAAGTTCCCTCCGCAGCAGACAGAAACCGGCTTTCAGAGGATCCTGCCTGCTTGGAGGGAACTTGAAGAGAGGCAGGGCAGCTTGTGGGAAATCCAGCAGCAGCCCTGCGGAGAAGAGGAAGCTGAGGGCTGTGTAAGTTTAGTGGGAAATCGGTCTCTGTGTCACACAGTGGCCAAAAAACCCCAAGTGCCATCAGAAGGTTCACCACTGGGTGCATGTAGCAGATCCATAAGCTTCACTCCTGTTAGTCCATTTCTGAATAAAAATTTTTGCTGTGTTTAAGTGGTTGGTGTATCCCCTGAACAACTGCTGGTAACTAACCAGAGATCTAAGCAGGCCTCTCCCAATAAGTGAACAGCTTTCCTAACAAGAGCTCCCTGTATTAGTTCAATAACTACCCACAAAGCTTTGGGTTTCAATCCTTTAATGAGTCCTTTAAGAAAAACTCTTCATGGTATTCCTGGATTACTTAATTGCTGTGGTTGTGTCCTAATACTCTCCATGCAAACAATCTGAGTCTTGGAATAAACCTTCTTGCTTGTTTGGAAGGGGCTAAGATTCAAATGCACGCTCAAATCTGGTATATCAAATCTCGATACAGGCACCCCAATGGTGGAACCAGCTACCGGAGGAGGTGCGGGCCCTACGGGATCTCAATCAGTTCCGTAGGGCTTGCAAAAACCGCCCTCTTCCAACTAGCTTTCTAAAACAGAACCTGGTAGTAACATCAAGCCATCTTTGTACATACTGAGATTGTGGCACTATTATGTTATACTGGTTTGAGACTATTTACTTAATATATTTAACCTATGAATTGTATTTTAACTGTATTATCTTGTTTTTATTGTTATAACATGGTTTATACCATGTGCTGTAAGCCGCCCTGAGCCTGCTTCGGCGGGGAGGGCGGGGTATAAATAAAAATTTATTATTATTATTATTATTATTATTATTATTATTATTATTATTATTATTATTATTATTATTATTATTATTATTATTATATTTGGCCAGTGAGAAACTGCCAAAGTAGTTGAGCAACGACTGCCAGAGTGAGCATGGTCAGTGCCGGATTAAACCCTGTGAAGGCCCTTAGGCAGTCAAAATATTGGGGGACCCCTCACAAATTATCTCAGAGTTGCAGCGCCCACCCCACTACCCACAGCCCCCGTTGCAGCATGCAGGCAAAACCCTTCTCAAAAACCCCTTTGACAGAGCTGTGGGGGAGAGGCAGAGAGAGGCAAACTTGGTGATGACGCAAGCAGCAGTTGCACCAGGCAAGTCGGGCAAAGAGCGGCTCAGTTGCTGGCTGTGAATGCAGACTGGGAGGGCTGCAAGCAGGGGGGAAATGGGGGGGGAGTCATCCCAGGGCTCCTAAATGTGTGTGGGCCCATAGGCCTACTTGGCCAAATTATTAATCCAGCCCTGAGCATGGTGTTGTAGTTAGAGCGTTGGACTAGGATCTGGGAGACCCAGGTTCGAATCCTTGCTCTGCCGTGGACACTTGCTGCCCCCACTCTGCTACCCTCACTGTGCCATGGACACCTTGGGCCGGTCACACACTCCCAGCCTAACCAACCAGGGTGGCTGTGAGGCTAAAAGGGAGGAGAAGAAAATGATGTAAGCTGCTTTGGATTCCCACTAGAGGAGAAAGGCAAGGTATAAATGCAGTAAAGAACTCAGCTGTCTGCAAGCTGCAACTGGGACCGTTGAATGCTGCTCAGCACACGATGACAATGTTATATATGACTGACTCGCAAAAAGGAAGCTGACTGGGCACACACATTCTCACACTGCTTTTCTGTGGCCTCCCTCACCTGCTATAGCAGCCTTTTCCCCATCCCATCTGCTGTGGGCCACAGTCCCTCGGAACATAACATCATTTCACAGCGAGTGACATACAGGTGTGAAGTCTGTCCCTCAGGGCTGCCTGAACCACTGCTGGTTAAGAGGAGAGGCAGAAGAACTGCCCTCAACAATTTGGATGCACATTCTTCTCCCAGGGCTGTCACGAGGGTTGCCTGCTTCCAAATGAGGGCGGGATGGAACACTCCCCACCATTACAACTGATCTCCTGATAGCAGAGATCAGTTCTCCTGTAGAAAATGGCTGATTGGAGGGTGGGGGCCCTGTGGCAGCTTCCAAAAAACTAGGCCTCAGATTAAGCCGGAGCTCACAGAAGCACAGCTCCTGAACCTTTCTGAGGGTTCCTCCTCCTCCTCCTCCTCCCCACCTACCTTGTCCATTAAATAGTAGGTGCAGCTGCATAACAATCCTGGATTAGGAGAGCGGGCACCAGGGTTTTGCCACACCCCCAGCAGCCCTCATTAACCCCTGGAGAAGCCCACACCACCCTTTCTCCACTTCTTATGTGATTATGGCAGCGGGTGGCTTGCTCGCCTTTTGACTTTGGGAGAGGGGGGTGGCCCAGCAGAGCCCCAGGCGAGCAAGGCCTGTTTGGGCTGGCTGGATTTCTAGCTAGCCCAAGCAGGCCTCACTCACCTGGGGCTCTCCTTTCTTGCAACAGGTTGCTTTTGGCTGGGGGGGAGGCAGCATGTTCTAATGAGCTATGCCAATGAGTTCCACTACCTATTTTTCAACAAAACGACCCTTGCAAAAAGCCCTCTGATAATTGTGGACTGAATATCAGCGAATGTGAAAGTGCTAGAAGAGACTGACCTGTAAGCCGTTCCAGGGAATCAAATCCATGCTTTAATGCAATGATATCAAGGAATGAAACCGTTCCATCCTCAAACCTAAACAGAAATGAGAAAAAAACACATGCTGACAACAACTTTCTGCGGCCAACCTTATATAAGTTAATTTCAAAAACTACAAACATATTTAATTACCGTATTTTTCGCTCCATAAGACGCACCTGAGCATAAGACGCACCTAGTTTTTAGAGCTGTTTGTGTGAATTTAGAGGCATTTGTGTGAATTTTTTGCAGTATTCGCTCCTTAAGACGCACACACTTTTCCCTCCACTTTTTTGGGGGGGAAAAGTGAGTCTTATAGTGCAAAAAATACGGTATATTGTCCTTTCAAGTGCCAGAGAGACTGCTTACAGCAGCCCCGCAAGGCACAATAAGTGCTGGCACCCACTTTTGGGAGCCCCTCAAGGGATTTTCGAGGCAAGTTGATGCCTTTGTTGTTGCCCTCTTCTTCCTGTAAGGGAAGTCAGCATTATTCTCATTTTTCTCATTTTTCAGCCTGGCTTGCCTAAGGCTTTCGTTTTGGTAACATTCGAACATGGAACAGAGTCCTGACCCTAACGTTCTCTGCGCTTGTAAAGTACTGGGGTCGACGCAGTAAGAGACCAGACTCGGAGAGTGATTTCAGCAAGCTTTACTTCAGGAACACAAACACAGACTGAGCTCTATTCAAACCTCCCGCTCCTTTATACAATTCTTGCCCCTTCTGATTGGTCCTTAACTATGTACATGGATTGGCTATTTACAGGGGCCTAAGGGCCTATCAGGGTACAGTATGAGCCTAGATGTTAATTGGCTACTTATGTTTCAATCCTTCCCAATTGGGCACGCTTAGGCCTTCTCTGGAACCCTGGTGTGGAGTACAAGCTTGGCTTGTTCAGCTTCCCTCCAAAAGTAACAGTTCTCCAATTTGAGCCTAGGACACAACAGCGCTCTTGCGCTAAGTTTCACCTGCTGCCAAGGTGGCCCCTGTAGCCCTTAATTACAGTCCAATAGATGCAGTGGCACCATTTCCAGTTCTAAGAGGTGGGGAGGCAAGATTTCAGCAAGGGCAAGGATCTAAGGCCTTGCATATACTGATTTTTTAGGTAAGCAGTACCCTTTCTAAAAAGCAAACACTATGCATTTCTTGCCCTGGCCTGGAGAGCAAAGGCTAGCCTTTGGTCAGATTTCGGAAGCTAAGCAGTGACCGATTCTCCACGAGCCTTATGCCGCTCTCACTCTCCTCTTCTCTGCGGGGCTTCCGTTGGATTTCACACGATTTGCCCCGGGGCTGCAACTCGCTCTGCCTCTTTCGCACGGCAAACAAGATCCTCTAAAAACCAGTTTCTGTTTGCCGCGCGAAACAGGCAAAGCTAGTTGCAGCCCCGGGGCAGACAGTGTGAAATCCGACAGAAGCCCCGCAGAGAAGAGGAGTGTGAGAGTGGCATAGTGCTAGTGGGAAATCGGTCAGGGTTGGCCCTTCTTGGTACTTGGATGGAAGACCACCAAGGACATCCACAGTCACTACTCAGAGGCAGGCAATGATTATGGCAAGGAACTGCCATTCATCTCTTGCTCTGAAAACCCTACAAGGTCAACCAGAAGTCAGCTTGACCTGACAGCACTTTCTACCACCACCATGCCATTTCTTAAGTTATTATCCTCCCCATGCCAAGTGACATTCTTGGCTCCTTCCCCACACATCTCACAACAGCCCTGTGAAGTGTACTAGACCAAGAACTAGTAGCTGGCCCAAGGTCCCTCAGGGAGCTTTGCATCAGAGAGCAATCCTAGTCAAGTACTTTAGCCAGGAACACCACAGTGGGATTCTTCATCATCCAAGATAACTGACATTCCTCATAACCGGAAATAGTACCTACAGAAGACTCACACAGAGGCTGAATCATGGCTACGCTCCCAGAGCCCCCAAGCAGATGTGTATTCAACAGCCTCAGAAGCCAAGGGCCATCACAATCCCCTTCAAAGAATATTCTACAGTAGCCCCTGACAACACCTGAGGGTTCCATATCCATGGTAACAACTAGGGTACCATCAGAGCAAGCTACGGATCAACATTTTTCAATAAAAAACTTTGGTTAAAAATGTGCATAATACATTTAAGGAAGAAACAGAATATCCCTGTTGTTCAAATCAGAGACTCTATACACACAAAAGCATTTTGGGGGGAAAATTACAACAAGAATAGATATACTTAAAAGCAGGAAAAAGAAGAAGACAGGCAAACAAGCTTTGGAAATCAGAGGAGGAGGAGGAGGAGGATTGGATTTATATCCCACCCTATACTCTGAATCTCAGAGTCTCCTTTACCTTCCCCCCCGCCCCCCCAAAAAAGACATCCTGTGAGGTGGGTGAGGCTGAGACAGTTCTTTCAAGAGCTATGGCTGACCCAAGGCCATTCCAGCAGGTGCAAGCGGAGGAGGGAGGAATCAAACCCAGTTCTCCCAGATAGGAGTCCGCATACTTAACCACTACACCAAACTGGCCACTTGACTTTTCTACATGTAGGTGGTTGGTGTTTTTTTTCAATGAGAGCATTCCATCACAAAAAGATCTCAACCTAGACACGGGTTGTTCACGGCACTGAGCATGAAGGAAAAGAAGTGTCAGTGATGACTCCATCCTACCCCATTCCCAAGAAGTTGCCATTTCTGACTTCTCTTTTCAGCAGTGTTGTGGGATTCTTAGATATAGTACTGGGCTGGCTATAAACAGAGGGCCCTGACTTGGATAATCTGTGCTAGCCTGATCTTGCCAGATCTCAGAAGCTGATTAGTATTTGGAAGGGAGACCACCAAGGAAGTCCAGGGCTGCTATACAGAGGCAGGCAATGGCAAACTACATAAGAACATAAGAGAAGCCATGTTGGATCAGGCCAATGGCCCATCCAGTTCAACACCCTGTGTCACACACTGGCCAATATATGTGTGTGTGTGTATATAAATACGTATACACACACACACACACACACACACACACACATATATATATATATATATATATATACACACACACACACACACACACACACACACACTGTGGCTAATAGCCACTGATGGACCTCTGCTCCATATTTTTATCCAATCCCCTCTTAAAGCTGGCTATGCTTGTAGCCGCCACCACCTCCTGTGGCAGTGAATTCCACATGTTAATCACCCTTTGGGTGAAGAAGTACTTCCTTTTATCCATTTTAACCTGACTGCTCAGCAATTTCATTGAATACCCACGAGTTCTTGTATTGTGAAAAAGGAAGAAAAGGACTTCTTTCTCTACTTTCTCCATCCCATGCATAATCTTGTAAACCTTTATCATGTCACCCCACAGTCGACATTTCTCCAAGCTGAAGAGCCCCAAGCGTTTTAACCCTTCTTCATAGGGAAAGTGTTTCAAACCTTTAATCACTCTAGATGCCCTTTTCTGCACTTTTTCCAATGCTATAATATTCTTTTTGAGGTGCAGTGACCAGAACTGCACACAGTACTCCAAATGAGACCGCACCATCGATTTATACAGGGGCATTATGATACTGGCTGATTTGTTTTCAATTCCCTTCCTAATAATTCCCAGCATGGTATTGGCCTTTTTTATTGCAATCGAACACTGTCTTGACATTTTCAGTGAGTTATCTACCACGACCCCAAGATCTCTCTCTTGGTCAAACTACCTCTAAACATCTTTTCCCTTGAAAACGAACTTTATGGCAATAAACAAAGAAACAAAGCAGTTAGAATAGGGGTGTCAAATGTCTAGCCTGCAGGCCAAAACTGGCCTGCCCAAGGCTTTAACCAGGCATGTAGGGCTCTTTTCTTCCCCCCTCCTCCCCCTCCTGTCCTCACCCTTTGAAGCTCCAAGGCTGATGTTCCTTGCTCTTTCTGCTTTGTCTTTGCCAGCTGCAGCAGGAAGCAAAGCTGCAAGGAAAATGTAGAATGGATTTTCCATTAAAGTGTCTGTGCCCAGACAGATAGGGTCCAGAGACCTTAATGGAAAATCTATTCCCTGTTTTCCTTGCAACTTTGTCTGTGCTGCAATGTGCTTCAATGGAGTGAAGATCAGTTTAACTTTCAGCATTCCCAGGGCTTTTTTTGTTTTAAAAAAAAGCCCAGCAGGAGCTCCTTTGCATATTAGGCCACACCCCCTGACACCAAGCCAGCCATAACTATGTTCCTGTGTGGTCCTGCTCAAAAAAAGCCCTGAACGTTCCTATAGCCAGCTGAAGCTTATGCTTCCTGGAGTTGTGTCCTTGCATATATAGGGCTGATGCTTTGAGGACAAAATGGTAGAATGGGAGAAGAGGAGGTTGAGGGGGGATATGATTGCTCTCTTGACGTTGTTGAAGGGCTGTTACATACAGGAGGCAGGGAGCTGTTCCTCTTGGTAAATTAAGAGTAGGAAGGTATTGAGAGGATATTAGGAACAACTTTTTTACAGTAAGAGTTGTTCAACAGTGGAGTCAGCTGCCCAGGGAGGTGGTGAGCTCCCCCTCCCTGGCAGTCTTTAAGCAACACCTGGATGAACACTGGGCAGGGATGCTCTAGGCCAGGGGTGGCCAAACTGCATCTCGAGAGCCACATGTGGATCTTTCACATATATTGTGTGGTTCTCAAAGCCCCCACCGCCCCGTCGGCCGGCTTGGAGAAGGCGTTGGTCTCTTGAAATCACTTCTCCAAGCCAAGCCAGCTGGTTGCTTTCTTTCCACCTCTTCTCCTCCTCTGATCTATTTGCTTGCCTGCCTTCCTTGCAGCTCTCAAACATCTGATGTTCATGTCTTGTGGCTCTCAAACACCTGACATTTGTTCTGTGTGGCTCTTACGTTAAGCAAGTTTGGCCACCCCTGGTCTAGGCTGATGTTGCACTGAGCAGAGGGTTGGACTAGATGGCCTGTGTGACTCCTTCCAACTCGAAGGATCTGTGACACTGTCGTGACCTCCTTGAAGGATGGGTGGGATTTTTTTAAAAAAATACACTGAAAAATAAGCAGAGGAGGGTAGGCATGGTTACACAGAAAGGGCCTTGGGAACGGAAAGGGATAATCACTGGCTATTCTGACCACAGCACTCCCCATATGGAGTGACTTCCCAAAGAATGAATGAGGAACTCCTGCCATCTGATTGTGTACAGCTCTTCTTCCACAAACTATCTCCAGAACTGCTAAATCAACTGCCCAAGGGAAAGCTCAGCCAGTCTACAAGCTTGTGTTCCTCACAGGGACTCAACCCCATCCATGGTATTTGAACAAGATCTTAGTAAGGGCTAAGCAAATGAGCATCAATTAAAACTGGAACAGCTGACATTATAATCTCTCTAGACAGACAATCCCTAGGCTGTTCCCCCCCACACACACACTTTTTAAAAAGGCATGGGAACTCTCAACACAGAGTGGTAGGCATGGCGGGCGATAATTAGAATATCATAATACTTCAGTTAAGCTTTATGCCGTTATTATTGCACAAAGCAATCCCTGAAATGCTGTAGCTAGCATTACCCCACTTAAATGAAATATGTACAAAATGTGAGCTCATCAGTTACATTAGAACCACAGGAATTGGCTACCTGTGCTATTTTCATTTTTTCAGTCCAGTACTGAGGAAAGAAGAACCACCTGTGGCCAAACTATTGTAAAATAGGGCAGCAGGTGCCAGCACAAAATGGTTGCCATGCGGGCAGAGTTTTCCTTAAATGGCTGCTATGTGGGGAAGACCTTTGTGGCCACAGAGAGAAAGAGATTGCCAAGCTGATGGACACAATAAGGCATATGTTAAAATCAAGCTGGCCGTAACCTGGATGGCCCAGACAAGCCTGATCTTGTCAGATCTCAGAAGCTAAGAACTTGGATGGGAGACCACCAAGGAAGCCCAGGGGTGCTATGCAGAGGCTGGTGATGGCAAACCATCTCTGTTTGTCTCTTGCCTTGAAAACCATATGGAGTTGCCATAAGTTGATCACCCTTTACAAGACCGAGCTGAGGGCCCGCATCTATGGTGCACCAGCTTAGGATGAGCTCAAAGTTTCGGAAGGAGTCTGTTGGCAGAGAGTGATCCAAAGCTCCCTCTGCTTTCTTTTTTCTATTCAAGATCCTTTGAATTTTATCCTCAAGACGCAAAAAACAAGCGGGCCCTAGAAAACACATCAGCAGGTGCTCTGTTGGGGACTGACTGATTTATGGAAAAGGAGAGGAGAGTAACCAAGACAATTAGGGCATTGTAGCACCTTCCGTATGAGGAAAGGCTGAAGAGTCTGGGACTTTACAGTTTAGAAAAGAGACAACTAAGGGGGGACACGATAGAGGTTTATGAAATTGTGTGTGGGTGGAGAGAGTTGGGCTTTGTTTATGTTTTTTAGAAAAGGAGTATTTCTCCCTCTCCCAAAATACTAGAACTCAAGGGCATCCGATGAAGCTGATGGGCAGGAGGTTCAGGATGGACAAAAGGAAATACTTCTTCACACAGCTGAGTGTTTAAAATGTAGAATTCACTGTTGGAGGATGTAGTGATGGCCACAGGAATAAATGGCTTTAAAAGGGGATTAGACAGATTCATGGAGGAGAGGTCTATCAGTGACTACTAGCCACAGTGGCTGAGGGGAACTTACACATTCTGAGACACTACACCTCTGAATCCCAGAGCCAGGAGGCAACATCAGGGGAAGGCCTCTGTCTCTCTGCCCTGTTGCTGGCCCTTCAGAGGAACTAGTTGGCCAATGTCTGAGGCAAGATGCTGGACTAGATGGACCACTGGTCTCATCCAGCAGGGCTCTTCTGATGTTCTTATGAAGGCCTCAGTCTCTATGCCCTGTTGCTGGCCCTTCAGAGGAACTGGTTGGCCAATGTCTGAGGCAAGATGCTGGACTAGATGGACCACTGGTCTCATCCAGCAGGGCTCTTCTGATGTTCTTATGAAGGCCTCAGTCTCTCTGCCCTGTTGCTGGCCCTTCAGAGGAACTGGTTGGCCAATGTCTGAGGCAAGATGCTGGACTAGATGGACCACTGGTCTCATCCAGCAGGGCTCTTCTGATGTTCTTATGAAGGCCTCAGTCTCTCTGCCCTGTTGCTGGCCCTTCAGAGGAACTGGTTGGCCAATGTCTGAGGCAAGATGCTGGACTAGATGGACCACTGGTCTCATCCAGCAGGGCTCTTCTGATGTTCTTATGAAGGCCTCAGTCTCTCTGCCCTGTTGCTGGCCCTTCAGAGGAACTGGTTGGCCACTGTCTGAGGCAGGATGCTGGACTAGATGGACCACTGGTCTCATCCAGCAGGGCTCTTCTTGTGTTCTTAAAATTGAAATCCACCTCATGGCCCAAAAGAAAGTGTAACTGATTGCCTTGCATTGTAAACTGCCACAAAAGAATATAATCCCACTGTAAGGAAGGTTTATATTCTATAGTCACTATGTGATCTGAAGATTACTTCCACTGAGGGTTTGTGCGTCCACTTGATGAAGTCAAGGGTAGAACTAGGGAATCTTTTAGAAAAAGGAAGGGCCCTGAAAACAGCCAAGATGCCATTTCCGATTACCTCCTGACTGTGGTTGGTGTAACTGGTTTCCTTTTTTAGAAAATTAAAGATGTGTTACTGTCCCCAAGTGTGAGACGGCAGTATTGAAATTGCTAGGATGCGAACAGCTAAAAAGCCCACAATGCTAAGCCGTGTCAAATCTGTTTCCACCAGCTCATGTTCTATTGAAAGATTTACACCCTCCCTCCTTCCCTCCCTCCCAATACTGTATATACCATGACCCCTTCAACAAGAAAAATTGGAAATTTAATGTAGCTAAATACCATTTCCTGTCCAAGCTGGTTGCTGGTAGAGGAGTAACATTTGTTAAAGGAAACCAAAATTATTTGGACTTGCCTGTAACTGTTGTTCATCGAGTTGTCGTGCAGGCACACATGGGGACTGTGCACACGCAGGTCAGCCACCGGAAGATTTCTTTGCTAGGACAGCAACGTAGTTGGAGGAGCCCCTCCCAACAGGAGACGCTTGAGTCACGTGCTCCAGGGAGGGGCTCCACACATCCCCTCAGTTCTCCTGAGCTGCCCCTATGAGTTTTGAATGACTTGAGTCCTAAATTACTTTTTTTGAAAGCTCACAGCAGGGTCAGAGGGAGGGATGTGCACAGTGACAACTCGATACACAGCAGTCACAAGGAAGTGCAGCTGTTTTTCATCAGCAGCATCCAGCGCAGTCCCACATGGAAGACGACCAAGTTGGCTTACTTTCTTGGCCAGAAAGGTGTGATTTTTATACTGTGTGAGTTCTCTGCTATCAGTTTGGCTGTAAGTAACCCTCCTTAGTAAGGGCGGGGGGATGCGTACAACAACATTCGATCCCATGTGAATAGGGGTGTGCAAACAGTATTGGTGTTTTGGGGTTCAGGGGTACCGAATAATAATGATAATTATTATTACATAGGGACTACATAGGTGGAGTTTACTGGTAAAATATTTACTCTGTTGTTGTGGCTGGACAATATGAGAATAGCATTAGGACTTGGATATTTCCTGGAATTAGAGTTCATCTTCAGACTACGGAGATCAGGTCTCCTGGAGAAATGGATGCTCTAGAGCAGAGGTGCTGAACTCATTTGTTATGAGGGCTGAATCTAACATAAATGAGACCTTTTTGAGCTCAGCCAGACCATGTAGGGCCAAGCCATGTGTGTACCCATTTAAGAATAGGTAGCAGAGATATAAACCTTTTAAAGGACACAAACACAACTAAAAAAAAAAACTTTTTTTTTTAAAACTTAAAATAAAAGATGCTTAAAAATTAGCACTTGCTGATCTTAAAAATGCTTTCTTTGTATTTCTCTCATGAGATCCAGGGAACTGGGCAAAGGAAGCTCTGGCTCTTTCCCTCCCTCTCCAGGGGACCAGGAGGGGGAGGAGCCTCAACCAATGGATAAAAGCAAGGTTTTGCTCTGTAGCTCCTGTGCAACTGAGCAAGCCTTACAAAGCAAGCTGAGATGCAGAAGGAAGCAAGAGAGAGGGAGAAGGAAGCAAACAAGAGCCAGTTTCTCGGGGGGGCTGATAGGAGCCCTCCAGGGGCCTGATTCAGCCTCTGGGCCACATGTTTGACACCCCTGGTCTAGAGGGTGCATTCTATGGTATTGTACCCCTGTGAGGTCCCTGTCCTCCTCAGGCTCCACCCCCAAATCTCAAGACTTTCTCAACCTGGAGATGGCAACCCTACCCCTTCAGCACGACCAGTGACTGGGGAACCTGCAACCCAACTGAATATTGCCAGTTGGCCGCTGATCCAGAATATTTCATATTGGATGCAGCATGGTTTATGAAGCAAAATCCTGAAGCTATTCCAGATGTAAGTAAAATATTAGCCTATTAGAACCTGCCAGGCCTTGGTTCATTACCTCTGTACATATGAATGTTTGCATTTATAGGCCGTAATTATGAAGGAAACCCCCAGTCGAGATCAGATTTCAGTTTTAATTAATGACAACTGAGTAAAAGGTATTATGATGCTGTTGATCACGCTGCCTGAAATGTAATTTGGAGCAATAATACTAAGACCTGCGTCTGTGTGACAGTTACTCGGCAACTAAATCTCCTTAAGATGTCCCGCTGAACGTTTTGAAAGCTAACTCTATGCAGATTATTTTACAGAAAAGCTGCTTCAGGCAAAAAAAAAAATACAGGGACAAGTTGCCAAACCCCAGTAAAAAGCTCTTAAATCTATGCCCTTGTTTAGTGAAATATGGTAATTAACTCATTTAGACATGCAGAGAAAGCTAAAGGATAAAATGGGGGGGGGGGGTTTATAAACAAGTTATCAGACTAGCTTAAACCAGATGAAAACAGAATGCATTGAATGTTTCCCCATGAAACAGAAATGAACGCAACCTTCATTCCTCCTTTCCATCGTAGTAATTGAGCAGGGGCCATTGAGGTCTCCGTGGCTGGGACAATCCTCTTTGAAGTGTCTGATGAAGTTCACAGTCCTAGCACTGTCCTCTGCACAACAACTCAAGGGTATAATTCAGCATAAGGCTGCCTCTTGTCTTTGTGTGTGAACGTAAGCATGGCTAAGCAAAGATCTGACCTTAGTTCCCTGCTGGTTCTCCCGTCCCTTCCTCTCCCCTGGCGCCTTATGATAACAGCAAATGTGTGCGTGTGAAAGCTTATACTCAGAATTACACTTGGTTGATCTCAAAGCCGCCACTGAACTCAAACTTTTACTTGATTGCTTCAGACCAACACAGCTACCCACCTGAACAAATGCAAAGAGAAATATGTCAAGATAAATATAGCAAGAGACAATATTTATTGGCTACATTTTTGTTCCACCCTTCCTCACTGTAGCAGTCAAGGTTTTCTCATTCATTCATTCATTCATTCATTCATTCATTCATTCATTCATTCATTCATTCAAGCTTTCTATCCCGCCCTTCCCAAAAATGGGCTCAGGGCAGGTCGCATCAATAAAATTCACATAAATATAAAACAACTAACTAAAACTGCCCAAAGCAAAATCTAAAATTTACAGAAGCAAAATTCCAACGACAGCCAGGTCAAAAACCTAAATCTTGGCTGGCACAGGCAAGTAGCGGCAATCAAAGACAATCCCTGCTCAACTTAGACTCACAACAGGGCCTGCAGGGGGCAGACAGGCCATGTTGATGTTTAAGGATGTCCACTGCCTCAACTAAAGGCCTGTTTCTATGTTATGTTCCTATAAAAACCTTGTGAGGTAAACTTAGGCTGAGAGAAAGTGATTAGCCTAAGGTCACACAATGAGATAAGTGGGAATTTGACCCCCCTCCCATTCTAGTCCGACATTCTAATCACGGCACTGCATTATCATCATCACTACCACCACAGCTTATTTAATTGCCCCATCCCAGCCTAGGCCAGGCTGTGCTTGGCATGCAGGTGGTCTTTCCCAGGTTCAATCCCCAACATCTTTTAAGAAGGATACAGACAAGCTGGAAGGGGTCCAGAGGAGGGCGATGAAGATGATGAGGGGTCTGGAGACCAAGTCCTGTGAGGAAAGGTTGAAGGGCATGTTTAGCCTGGAGAGAAGGTGGCTGAGAGGTGATCTGATCACCATCTTCAAGTACTCGAAAGGCTGTCATCTAGAGGATGGTGTGAACTTATTTTCTGTGGCCCCAGAAAGTAGGACCAGAACAAATGGGTTGAAATTAAATCAAAAGAGTTTCCAGCTCAATATTAGGAAGAACTTCCTGACAGAGCAGTTCCTCAGTGGAATAGGCTTCCTCGGGAGGTGGTGGGCTCTCGTTCCTTGGAGGTTTTTAAACAGAGGCTAGATGTCCATCTGACAGCAATGAGGATCCTGTGAATTTAGGGGGAAGTATTTGTGAATTCCCTGCATTGTGCAGGGGGTTGGACCAGATGACTCTGAAGGCCCCTTCCAACTCTTATGATTCTATGATCTTCAGGATTTGTTTTTTTAAGGACCAGGCAATAGGTGTTGTGAAAGACCTCTGCCTGAGACTCTGGAGAGCAGCTGCAAGTCTGAGTAGACAATACTGACCTTGATGGACTGATGGTCTGACTCAGTCCAAGGCACCTTCATGCGTTCACAACATCGGCTCTTTCATGAATTATTGACTGCACTGCTCCTGGCATAGTACATCATTCAGAGAAAAGTTCTGACCCAACACAACTGCAAGGGAATAGTTAGCAGCTATCATTCCCTCCCCATCTCCCCATTTAATATTCACAAGTGAACAATCAAAATTGGGATTGGGTTTTGACCAGTCAAATATCGCACAAAGAATGATCAGGTATCTTTGAAAAGCTTACTATTAGAAAAAAAGAGTAAGAAACCTGAAAGGTTAATATGCAATTAAAGGGCCAAACATTAAAAACAAACTGTAAAATAAATCATAAACCAACATACATGTATTTATTGTAGAAAGCTAAAACCATTTAAGGGCCCTCATAAGCCTCTATCCTCTGTACAATCATAAAACCAGAATGGGAACCCACTCAGCTTGACCCGATGCGTTTCGACCTAGACTGATCTTCTCCAGATGTCAGAAAGATAAGTACACATATTGGCTCATACTACAGAATAGAATAAAACAATAGAATGATGCTGGACCACAAGGAAATTTAATTAAGTGACAAAGTGACAAATTAAAGAAATTCTTCAGGTCTCTTATTCTACAGCCTTATGTCTTAATCAAGGGCATATATATCGTATCCAGTGTCTTATTGCATGCCACATGGTCCAGAATTGATCAAGATAGGTGTAAGGTCAGAGCCGAGTTCCTTACACCTATCTTGATCAATTCTGGACCATGTGGCATGCAATAAGACACTGGATGCAATATGTATGCCCTTGATTAAGACATAAGGCTGTAGAATAAGAGGCCTCAAGAATTTCTTTAAGCCTTTGTCACTTCATTAAATTTCCTTGTGGTCCAGCATTGTTCTATTGTTTTATTCTATTCTGTAGTATGAGCCAATATGCGTACTCACCTTTCTGACCTCTGGAGAAGACCAGTCTAGGTCGAAACGCATCGGGTCAAGTTGAGTGGGTTCCCATTGTGGTTTTATGATTGTACAGAGGATAGAGGCTTATGATGGGCCCTTAAATGGTTTTAGCTTTCTGCAATAAATACATGTATGTTGGTTTATGATTTATTTTACAGGGGTTTTTTTTTAATGTTTGGCCCTTTAATTGCATATTAACCTTTCAGGTTTCTTACTCCAGTTTTTGGGTTAAGTTTCTTTCCCTTCTTTGTTTTTCCTTGGTCATTTATTAGAAAAAAGAGCCAAGTCTCTTGTAGCACAATAAATGCTAACAGGTTTTTTGAAGAAGAACAAAGGTTGAGTCCGGTGGCACCTTTAAAGGACTTCACCTTTGTTTGATAGCTTCAGACCAACACGGCTACCCACCTCGATTTATTGAAGCAAAAGCTTTTTGTAGGGTAAAGTCTACTGAAGGTAACACAAGACTCCTTTTTGTTTTTCTGCTCTAAGAGATGCTCCACTAGGGTTGCTCCACCATGTCAAGACAACTGCCAGGGACATATCGGGGCACAACATCATGTGTGAAGCTATCTCACTTCCAGGGAAAACCTGGATGTAGTTGTAGTAATTGCTGAAAATTCTAACCATGGAGTTTCCAGCTATTCCTAGAGCTACCCCATGTCACTTCTAGGTTTTCCCCAGAAGTGACGCAGCACTGTACAGGACAGCAAGGAGTCCCAGCCCCATCTTTCTCTTGTCGCTGCTTGGAGCAGCAGTGGGCAATGACAGCTGTCAGCTGGACACCTGGGAGCCTTATCCTCCACTGGAATTTAGAACAATACTGCAGTACTGCAGTCCGAGCTCTCTGCTCATGACCTGAGTTCAATCCTGGCAGAAGCTGGGTTCAGATAGCTGGCTCAAGGTTGACTCAGCCTTCCATCCTTCCGAGATCGGTAAAATGAGTCCCCAGCTTGCTGGGGGGGGAAGGGTAGATGACTGGGGAAGGCAGTGGCAAACCACCCCATAAAAAGTCTGCCATGAAAACATTGTGATGCGACGTCACCCCAGAGTCAGAAATGACGGGTGCTTGCACAGGGGACTACCTTTACCTTTACTTTAACACCTTTGGTAATGACAGGAGTTGTTGGATTTCAAAACAAACCAGCTACAATTATCACTGTAAACTAATTTCTTTTAAAATGTAATGGATTCTTATAACTGCTGACTCCTTCTGTTCCGTGTTCATGCCTTGAGATACCTGTTGTAGACATGGGAGGCCAGTAAGAGGAGCTGTGCCCGTCTGCTGAGTTTGCCCCTGTCATTTGCAGGACTGGTGAAAACCCAGTTCAGCTCAAAGATTAAATTTTAACAAGTGAAGCTGCCACCTACACACCGACATCCCAGGCTTCAGAGAAAATCTGACAAGTTAGATAACGGAGGGGTCGAGTGGCAGGTCAAGTGACATGTCAACCCTAATCCAAACTAAAAAAAAGCATTGGTTTAAAAGGGGGGAAAGTAAGAACAGCCAGAAATGTTCAGAGGAGCAAAACACATTTTGGGCACTGCTTCAATTTCCTCATCAGAAAGCCCTGCTGGAATTAACAGTGTCCCAGCAAAACTTGCAGCATGATATAAAGTCCGATTCCTTCCATGATTTTTGCATCTGTTTTTACTGGAAATAATTGCTATAGCGGGGTATGTTACCAACCTTGTTACTTTACCATTCTAGAGCATAATGTTCCATATTACTTTAATTCTGTTACGAAACATCTGTTGCGAATATCACCTACTAAATATGCTGTAACATAAATACGCTGTAACATACTCTAAATATATTTCAATGAAGAAAACAGGAATGGAGGTCACTGACAAGATTAATTGACTGCTTCTGGCTCTATCTAGGTAAATCATATGAAAATAGTAAGAGAGAATGTGGCTGGCTGGAAGACCAAAAGCCTCTTTCCCGAGATCAGTTCCTTTCTACTTACCTTTGATATTATCTTACTACAAGAGACTTGGCTAAGCAACACTATAATGTTCCCAGGATACATCAGGGAGGCTCAAAAGCAAGAGATGGGGCCGGGGGCGGGGAGGCCAAAAGACAGATTAGCCTGCCTCATAGCATCTGCCCTTAATATCAACGGATCAGGGCCGGCCCTAGGGTGCAGAATGCCCCAGGCAGGCTTGCTGCCTCCCTCCCCCCACCCTTGCAACCTCCCTGCCCCCGCCTCCCCCACCTCACAGTGACTGAGCTCCGCCCAGGTGCCCTCCAATCATCAGAGAGCAGTGGGGAGGGTGCCTGGCTGGCATGCAATCTCCGCTTATGGGCACAGGACGCTCAGAGAATGTTACAAAGACTGTGCACTGGCCAGGCACACTCCCCGCTCACTCTCTGGTGATCAGAGTCATCAGAGAGCAGGCAGGGAGGGCACAAAAATTTGGGCATTTGCCTACGGGGCCGGGCCGGGAGGGCCCAATTTGGCGACCTCCCCTGCCCAGCACCCTAGGCAAATGCCTAATTCGCCTAGCAGAAGGGCCAGCCCTGCTCCGGATGTGATTTGATCTTGGCTGTTCTGATACAATTGATGGATTTTTCGTTTATAGTAACATCAGCTTCTATCCCTCCAACTCAAAACCGACATGTATTGACCTCTTAGTGGTCCTCTACCTCTTCACGCAGAGATAAGCGATGGCAAACCACCTCTGAACATCTCTTGCCTTGAAAACCCTAGGGGGTTGCCATAAGTTGGATGCAACTTGAAGGCCCTGCCAAATATCTCTTATCTGAATAAAATTTTAATCCATCACCATTTTTCAGAGTCTTATAAGTGCTTGAACAGACAAGAGGAGCTTTAATCATTTCAGTGGAGAAGGCCGGGGTGGGGGGGATGCTTTCATGAATCTCTTCTCCATTTCACAACAACGTTCAGAAGGTCACATTCAAGACTAAACTGGGAGGGGGGTTATGGGATTACCTCAAAATGTTAATATACGTGCTAAAACATATTTTCTAATGTTGCTAAGAATAATGACGTGTGGCCATAAATATTACTGGAAAGGGCTGATCTTCACCTTCCCTAAAGCCCTACATGACTGGCGGCTAGGGTAACTGAAGGACTGCCTTCTCTCATATGTTCCTGCCCAGGATTTAAAATCACAGGGAGAGGCCTTCCAGACTCTTCCATCAATCAAAGAAGCTCCTTTGGTAGGTATACACGACAGGGCCTTTTCAGTGGCAGCCCTAACATTATGCAACAAATGCCCAGGGAGGCGTGCCTACCCTCTTCGCTTTCAGTCTTTAGGAGGCAAATGAAGGCAGTTTTATTTAGGGTGGCATTTAGTTAAGTTTACAAGCAGCCCTGAACTGCAATTTAAAAATCTTAATTGTTATTTGTTTATTTTCATTTATTTATATCCCACCCTCCCCACAGAACATGCTCAAGACATGTAACATCGTAGTAAGAGTAAAATAGGGTTTTAAAATTAAATTAAAATTAATTAAAATCCCAACTGTTAAGGTTTAAAATCCAGAATTAAAACCAGAATAAGTGGCCACAATAGTAGCATACAGATAAAATAGAAATTTTCCGATTATCAGAAGATGTTTTTATGCATTTCATCGACGTTGTAAGCCGCCTTGAGCTTTACTAGGAAAAAAAGACAGCTAATAAATGAATCCGCTTGTGGAGAGGGCAGGATACAAATATAAAGTAAATAAATAAATAAATGGCATTCTGCCGTTTCGCTACTGAAATAGAGTGTAGCTGAGTAAGGAAGAAGTGTAACTTTAGACCTCTCCTCTCAAACATTACTGGGTCTAGAAGAATCCAAGTCAGCATCCGAAGATTCAGCTTCTATTCATAATAACACAAGAGAAGCCATGTTGGATCAGGTCGATGGTCTATCCAATCCAAGATTCTGTGTCATACACTGGCCACAAACCAGGTACTATCAGGAGGTCCACCAGTTGGGCCAGAGATTCCAGAAGCCCTCCCATTGCTGCCCTCCAAGCAGGGCCAGCATGTGTGAGTAGGTGGGGCACCCTCTTACTCCCCTACACTCTTTGGAAGCCTCTAAAGAGTGCGGTGTTTTAGCAGCACCCGGCCACTTTCAACCTGAAAATGGCAGGCCACTGCTAAAACGTGCTCTCCAAAGAGTGCGCCGTTTTAGCGCCACCCTGCTGCTTTTGGGTTGAGAGCAGCCGAGCAGCGCACTCATGGAAAGGCACTGCTCAGCCACTTTCATCCGAAAGCGGCCGGGTGCCGCTAAAATGCCACGCTCTTCGGAGAGTGTGGTGTTTTAGCGGCACCCTGCTGTTTGCAGGTTGAAAGCAGCCAAGCGGGGCCTTTCCATGAAGGCGCCACTCAGCTGCTTTCAACCCGAAAGCGGCAGGGTGCCACTAAAACGCCTAGCTCTTTGGAGGCTTCGAAGGAAGACTCTGAAGAGCCAGGTCGCCCTGCATGATGACGTCACTTTGAAATGACCGGAGTGGGGGGGAGGCGCCGTGCAGGGATCTGCCTGGAGCAGCAGAACCCCTAGCGCTGGGCCTGCCTCGAAACACCAAGAAGACAGAGCATCAGACACTGCCCCAGACGGAGTGTTTCATCTATATTCAACACATTTAGCCCAGGACAAGACTCTCAGAGTCCCAGTGGCTTACAAACGTAAGAACTCCACTTAAAAAATCTGAAACCACCATCCTCGTACAGGTGTTTGCATTTCTCTCCAGTGGTGCAAGGCAAACAGCATCTGGGGAAGGGAGATTCTGATTGCAGGAACAGGGCAGCTGGGAAATGGCTCAAACGTTTCCTTCACAGAGTGCTCCATCCACAGACAAAGGAGCGGCTGCTCTAAAAGAGAGGAGGAAAGAACTGGGAGACCAGATCACAGAACTCTCACGGAATGCTGGTTTGGGCCCTCTACTTCTTTAAATGAATATGCATGTGTGAATGTGTATGTAAAATATATTACAACATGGATGCATGATAATACATGCACACACACAAAGTACCAAGGATTAGCAAAGCACTCCTAATATTTAAGAGTGCCACACTTCACAGAGATAATAAGTGCGTGAGTGTCAGTTCTGACATTTTTCTTGTTACCAGAAATACGTATGTACCAAAGAAACAATCCCGGAGGATCACAGAATGAAAGCAGGGCTCATTCACCGAACTGCACCCTATACTTATCACCCTGCCCATATCACTCCTCTTCTTCTCTTACGCTGAAGGCCTTCCCTGGACATTTGCCAAGAACATGCAGTGCTGCCGTGGTCTGGGACTCTCAGATATATAAAGGCCTTTGCATTTGTCCTCCCTAGACTATGCTGCTAAGCTAAAGACAGCTGGGGTGAACAGTTCAGGAAGGGAAAGGAAAAATACATCCATTCACATTTCTATACACAACAACTTTAACTTCTGTAGGACAGGAAAACAGGTGCTATTTAGGCCATGCCTGCTAGTGCTGGCTATTTATTATTTATTCACTCATTCATACCTCCCCTTTCTCCCCAAAAGTGACCAAAAGCAGCTTACATCGTTTTCCTCTCCACCATTTTATCCTCACAACAACAACCCTGAGAGGAGATGACTGGCCCACAGAAGCGCATGACTTGCGAGTTCTGAGAGCAGAGCGGAAATTCGAACCTGGGTCTCCAGCACAGCCACTTACACCACTGGTTTTCTTTTGTGTGGCTCCTGCCGAATGGAGTATTTTGTCCACTCGTTCAATATTGCTGTCTGTGGAGACACTTCACCGCTGTCCCTTGTCATTGGCACTTTCAAATAATACTTCCCTTGATTTCTTGTCCTGAAGCAGCTTTCGGAGCCTTTGAATTAATCTACAAGCAGTCATGTTTACAGGAGCAACTAGGGTCACCAGCATATGCCTCCATCACTTAGGAACATGAGGGCACACCAACATTTCACAAAAACTCTATGGTTTTACTATGTGGAAGGAAAAGAGGAAATAGCAGGTAGGGGAGGACTTCTTTGTAGCAGGAACTTTGCATATTAGGCCACAAGCATCCTTAGATATTAACACAATGTATGTATTTCGAAATGTACAGAAAGCTTAACCAGCTATATCAGGCGCTCTGTCAAGCTTACAGCAATTTCTCACCACAATTAAAACAACAACAAGATAAAGCGACTCTGATATAGTAGCTTCTAAAACCAACGAATCAGATCCAACAGGCAGTCTCTCTGCTACCATCTCAGAGGCCCAAAGGCTGTTCTAAACAGGAAGGTCTCAACACATTTTCTAAATGCTGGGAAATAGTTGTGAAGATAGGAAGTCACAACAGAACAGGTCCTTAGTCTCACTGCCACAGCTCATGCGGCATCCGAATCCCTTCCCAGGGCTGGCCCTGCCACGAGGCAGACTAGGCGATTGCCTAGGACACTGGCCTTCTGGGTGCTCAACTGGGGGCCTCCCATGTGGCTCGGTGATGTTATCAGTGCAGGGGGGGGGGATGCCAGAAGTCTGCCTTGCCTAGGGGGCCGGACAGTCTAGGGCAGGGGTGGCCAAAGTTGCTTAACTGAAGAGCCACATGGAATAAACATCAAACGTCTGAGAGCCGCAAGACATGAACATCAAATGTTTGAGAGCCACAAGACAGGGAAGGAAGGAAGGAAGGAAGGAAGGAAGGAAGGAAGGAAGGAAGGAAGGAAGGAAGGAAGGAAGGAAGGAAGGAAGGAAGGAAGGAAGGAAGGAAGGAAGGAAGGAAGGAAGGAAGGAAGGAAGGAAGGAAGGGAGGGGAGAGAGAGGCAGATAGAAAACAACTTTAACTTGAAATGCATTCTCCAAGTCAGCTGATTGTGCAGTGGGGCTTCAAGAGTCACACAATATGTGTGAAAGCCACATTTGTGGCTCCTGAGCCACATTTTGACAACCCCTGGTCTAGGGCTAGTCCTGTCCCTTCCATCCACTTGCTCTGAGATGACCCACACCGTGGAGGTGGTCCTCTATTTTGAAGTGTTTCCCTCTGGCATTAGGTGCATGCTGCTCATCCAAGATGAGGAGAAAGCTCCTAGTGGTGAAAAGTGTAATCACATCATAGAGGACTTATGGTGGCCCCTCATTCGGTTTTCAAGGCAAGTGACATTCAGGGCTGGTTTGCCATTGCCTGCCTCTGCATAGCCAACCTGGACTTCCTTGGTAGTCTCCCATCCAAGTACTGACCAGGGCCAACTCTGCTTAGCTTCCAAAGACCAAGTTAGCCTGGTTCATGCAGGTGAGGAAAGAAAGCACCTATCAGCAGAGAACCACACTCCCCACGGGAGGACTGCCTCTGCAACAGAGTACTGCACAGGCAGAAGGAAAGTACAGGATCCAAAACTATAGGATTATGCCTCAGCCCACTGCTGCACTTTACACCAAGTACTTGTACAGCACCCTCTGCAGCTCATGTAAATTGGTTCCTGTCAGCTTGGAAGCTAAGCAGTAGCTGTGGTTAAACACTTGGACGGGAGACCACCAAGAAGAAGATCCAGGGTTACTGGGCAAAGCAATAGCAAACCTCCTCTGTCCCTCTCTTGCTTTGCAAAACTCATATGTCAGTTGTGACTTACCAACACACCCACTCAACCACTGGCAAGTTCTGAACAGGATTCAGAATTCAAAGGTAACCAAAATGCTGGTAATCCCATTCTTCATTTTGTGTCTGGAGACCCAATGAAAGGGTCTAGGCACACATATTGGGCAACTAAGTTGTTCCCCGTATCTAAGAGTTATTCTGGCTTTCACAGAAGAACAACAGATTCTGTTTAACAGGAATTGCCCAACTGACCTTATTATTCACATGTCAGACTTTTTAAGTCACACTGACACATGGATAGGCTGTACCCTGTACACAAAGAATTATGAAAGCTCTGTGATGGTACAAAGGCATGAAAGTCCAACACACTAACAGTGTGATCGTAAGCACTCTTCTCTGGAAATAACCCCTACTGAAAAGACCTGCGGAGAGTAGACCTGTTTAGAACTGATTTCTAAGAGTTTTAGTTGGTCAAAATTACATTTCCTCAAGGCCTTTAAAGGGCTGGTTTTTCAACTCCACTCACTTATGCCTGGAGATGCCTCCTGTCCAGGAACGGACTGCCACGAAGAAAACTTCAACATGCTGAATCAAGTGAAGTTTCCAGAAAATTTTTAAAGGCAGCCCCATGTAAAATGTATTACATTAATCTAACCTAGATACAAGCACAGATCACTGTGGCCCCATCATGCTTTTAGAGGGATGGCTGATTTCAAGGGAGGAGGGCAGTCCTAAAAATTAGACCTAAATAGTATTGATACTGTTAGTGCTGTTGTGTCATTGTAGATCAGGAAAGATCAGGTACCCTTATATATGGGGAAGCAGAGAAGAAATGGGACTGGAATTACATTTCCTCAATAGAATCATAGAGTTGGAAGGGACCTCGAGGGCCATCTAGTCCAACCCCCTACACAATGCAGGAAACTCACAAATACCTCCCCCTAAATTCACAGGATCTTCATTGCTGTCAGATGGCCATCTAGTCTCTGTTTAAAAACCTCCAAGGAAGGAGAACCCACCACCTCCCGAGGAAGCCTGTTCCACTGAGGAATCACTCTAACCGTCAAGAAGTTCTTCCTAAGTTCTTCCTAACTCTTTTGATTTAATTTCAACCCATTGGTTCTGGTCCTACCTTCTGGGGCCACAGAAAACAATTCCACTCCCTCCTCTATATGACAGCCCTTCAGGTACTTGAAGATGGTGATCATATCACCTCTCAGCCGCCTCCTCTCCAGGCTAAACATCCCCAGCTCCTTCAACCTTTCCACATAGGACTTGGTCTCCAGACCCCTCACCATCTTCGTCACCCTCTTCTGGACCCGTTCCAGCTCGTCTATATCCTTCTTAAAATGTGGTGCCCAAAACTGAACGCAATACTCCAGGTGAGGTCTTACCAGAGCAGAGTAAACCGATACCATCACATCACGTGATCTGGACACTATACTTCTATTGATAAAGCCCAAAATTGCATTTGCTTTTTTACCATCGCATCACACTGTTGACTCATGTTCAGCGTATGATCCACTAAGACCTCTAGATCCTTTTTGCACATATTACTGCTATGACAAGTCTCCCATCCTATAACCATGCACTGGATTTTTCCTACCTAAATGCAGAACTTTACATTTATCCTTGTTAAAATTCATTTAATTGGTTTTAGCCCAATTTTCCAGCCTGTCAAGGTCATCCTGTATCCTGTTTCTGTCTTCTCCTGTGTTTGCAACCCCTCCCTACTTAGTATCATCTGCAAATTTAATAAGCATTCCCTCTATTCCTTCACCCAAATCATTCATAAAGATGTTGAACAAAACAGGTCCCAGGACAGATCCCTGAGGCACTCCACTTGTCACTGCTCTCCAAGAGGATGAGGAACCATTCACAAGCACTCTTTGGGTGCAATCTGTCAACCAGTTACAGATCCACCTAACCGTAACAGGATCCTAACCACATTTTACCAACTTGTCAACAAGGATAGTATGTGGAACATTCTCAAAAGCCTTACTGAAATCAAGATAAACAATGTCTACAGCATTCCCCCGATCCAGCAAGGTAGTCACTTTCTCAAAAAAAGAGATCAGGTTAGTCTGACATTACCTGTTCTTGAGAAAACCATGATGGCTCTTAGTAATCACATCCATTCTTTCTAAATGTTCCAGGACTGACTGTTTGATGATTTGTTCTAAAACTTTTCCAGGTATGTCAAGCTGACGAGTCTGTAGTTACCCGGATCCTCTTTTTTCCCCTTCTTGAAGATGGGGACAACATTTGCCCGCCTCCAATCTTCCAACACCTCTCCTGTTCTCCAAGAATTCGCAAAAATAATAGCCAGAGGCTCTCAAATTACATCCGCAAGCTCTTTTAGAACCCTTGGATGCAATTCATCTGGCCCTCAGGACTTAGTTTCATTTAAAGAAACTAGGTGTTTATGTACTATCCCTACGCTGATCCTAGGTTGGAAATTCATACCCTCCTTATATGTTCTGTTTTTGCCATGTTGAGCACCATTCCCCTCAGATAAGACTGAGGAAAAGTAGGAATTGAGCAGTTCCACCCTCTCTTCATTACCTGTTACAATTTCACTTTCTTGCCCTCGCAATGGGCCTACCATGTCCTTGCTCTTTTTCTTACTCTGAACATAAGAAAAGAACCTTTTTTTGTTGTTTTTAGCATCTTTGGCCAGCCTAAGCTCATACTGAGCTTTAGCTGTCCTAACTTTTTCTCTACAAGCATCGGTGAATAAGATAGATCCAAGCGGGCAGCCATGTTGGTCTGAAGCAGTTGAACAAAGCATGAGTCAAGTTGCACCTTTAAGATCAACCAATTTTTATTTAGAATGTAAGCTTTCGTGTGCTCTTAAGCACACTTCATCAGACGAGGAATCCAGCACAGTGGGCAGAGCCACGCATAGCTGGTAGGCAGTGGCCCTGAATGCAACATGGTACAGATTTAAGAACCAATGACAGTGAAGTAAAATTATCTGGTAGGCAGTGGTTTAGAATGTAAAATGATACAATGACAGAATAGTAAAATTGACAAATCGAGCAAACCTTTGATCTGAGTAGCATGAGCATGCAAAAGCAACAAAACAGTAGTATGCAGTAAAATTAAATTATTGAAATTCTTTGTGTAACCTTTGAATTACATGATTTGTAGTGATTTTTAATATTTCATTCACGCAGCTCATAGAAGCCTTATGTGAAACAGGGCATATAGCGAATCCCTGTTGCGTACCTTTGCCTTGTTGCTTTCATCCTTTCCACTGGCTAAAAGAGGACTTGGAGCATTGGACTCAGTTCTACTCTACGGCTCTTTATACCACATCCCGGATTTTGAAATTGAAAGAATGAACTATTGTACTATGAGTACTTGAACTGTATATGCGAGTGGTCTCCACTTGCACTTTATTGATGCTCTTTGTATATGTGTTTCGACTACAAGTAATTTTTCAGTATATAAATCATTTAAATTATTGAGGTTTCTCTTGACGTGGATGCCTTTCGCTGTATACCTGTGCTTCGTTTCACGTTACTCTTTTTGGGTTGCAACATACTCCATGTGGGAGCTGGAGTTCTCCCAGAATTTCAATTGATCCCCGGCCTAGACTGGCCAAGAGAGGCCAGACTGAGGACTACCAGGGAGCAAGCCTTCTCCGTAATGGCCCCTCGATGGTGGAACCATCTTCCAGAGATGGTGCGAGCCCTGCGGGACCTGAACCAATTCCGCAGGGCTTGCAAAACATTTCTTTTCCAGCTTGCCTTTGAAACAGAACCCGGCTAAACTGACGTGTAGTTACCTAGCCATCTTGTGGATATTAAAACTTATAGTATTTATAGCACCTATTTTATCTATTTTATCTATTTTATTTAATTATTTATGTAACTGATTAGATTTAAATTGTTGTGTATATTGTTTTATTTGAATCATGGAATGCCATGTCTGTAAGCCGCCCTGAGCCCGCCTTTGGCGGGGGAGGGCGGGATATAAAAATAAACTTATTATTATTATTATTATTATTATAGACTAAATAAATCACTTATTCATTTAAAGCATTTATTCCACTTCTCCTGGAGAAAACAGCTGCTTCGGAAAGTGGCTGCTTTGGAAAGTGGATCCATCCCCTCTCTAAACCCCTCTTCCCCCATGCCCCACCCTCAAATATCCAAATATTCCTGAACCCAGAGGTAGCAGCGCAGTTGATGTCGCACCCACACACGTCCCTCTCCCATCCCTCCCACCACTGGCACCCCTGCAGGGCCAGAAGAGACATTCATGCTTTGTGCAAAACCACTTTTAAAAATAAGAATTATCCTTCCAGCAGTCTGAGCTGCAGCAGGCAATAAAGGTTCCCAGGGAGAGGTCTGGCACCCTATCTCATCCTCATATTTTCTGTCCCCAATGGAATTACAGGGGAGGGCAAATTTTAGCTTAATGATTAACTTAGCAGAATGTTTTTCACCCTACAATTCGTCACCCTTATATAGGTATAATAAAGTTATCTCAAACTGACACTGGGGAAAAATGCTATGAAAATATGAAGCATGCATGTTATGGTTTACAGCACCTCTAAATGGAAGGCTGGGTTTTATCTGATGGAAAGATCAGAGGGCAAATCATATCTCCTGACAGACTGCCGCCCCTACCATTCGCAGTTCTGCTGCTGACACAGTTCAATATGCACAAAGGGAATACTAATGTAGATGTTGAAGGAGTGTACATTTTTTTTTGTTCTTTTCCCAATTCAAGTCTATTTGACCCCCCAAAAAGTCAGTATTCCCAATATACCAGCATCAGTATTGTATTGCTATTCAGATAAATATTCAGGAAACCCAAATTTATTCGAAATCTCCAAAAAAAGGGTCCAGACAAATAGGTGTGAAAAACCTCAGGTTGAGACCCTGGAGAGTCGCTGCCAGTCTGAGAAGACAATACTGACTTTGATGGACCAAGGGTCTGATTCAGTATAAGGCAGCTTCATATGTTCGTATGTTCAGCTCCATTGTACCATTATATCCTGTGTGGACCATCTCCATAGGGTATAATGGAGAATTTCACTTGACAAGTTGTGCCTACATCGGCATAACTCAGCAAGGGAACCCTCGCTGAGTTGTGCCACTGGTGTAGTCTGACTCAAAGAGTGAACTGAAGGCAATTAAACTTATTTATTTATTTATTAAATAAATAAACTTTAAATGTACCCAGTTCCCTTGCTGAGTTGTGCTGCCACTGTGACTGAACTCCGCAAGCAAACAATGCATTTAGCTGTGCCCAATAAAAGCCAAATGTTATCAGCTTTTATTTGGGTGTGGCTATTTTGGTAGCCTGGGGGTGCTGTTGGAGCCGTCCCTAAAGATGGAGGCTCAGATAGCAACCACTGCCAAGTCCGCGTTCTTTCATCTTAGACGGGCAAGGCAGTTGGCCCCCTTCCTGGACCGCGACTGTCAAGTCTGCTATGGGTTACTCAATATCTGTATTAAGGTTGGTTCTGAAGTGAAGGAGTCTGGGTACTTTACAGTGTACACCGGGGGCTGCTAGCTCACTCTCCTGCCCCCTCTCTAGAAATGCCTTTGTTGTGTAACCTGCTTTGAAATGCTAACCTGTGAACAAGATAGTGGCGCCTTCCCAGCCTTGTTCTCTGTGGGGAGTATGGGGTGTCAAGACTTCGGTCTGGGAACGAAAGAAGTAGCATCCTAGTGTGAAGATGTGTTGCATAGATTGCCCCCCGTAGGAATCCTTTAGATTCATACTTTAAATACTGGATTAGTGCATATGTGTTTCAGTCCTTCAATCTCTGCCATGGTCCACAGTTCTGATTACAATAAACTTGCTACTTTATCAAGAGACTCGTTATTGAATTCAGCCGACTTGACATTTTGAAGGACTCCCTATCTTGGAGTTCAACCTTTCCGGCAACTGAAAAGGCGATGTCCGAACAGTCTCCGGAGAATGGAGGATTCCCAACCAGAGTGGAGGGGGCCGAGACACCCTGGCACATCCATACTGCCAGAAGGACCGCGGCCTCCCCTCCACAGTTTCAGCTGGTGGCGACCCCACGGCAATACCAGCCAAGAACCTCCACTACACTGATGGATCAAGCCCCGGTCCGTCGGGAGGCGATCATGACCCGCCACACCAAGCGGGTCCAACTGGCCGAGGCCGCTGCCGTCCACCCGGGCGAGGCGAGCGAAGGCGCCAGCGCCGCGGGGGCGCAGGACCTCGAGAGTGGAAGCGAAGGGGCCGAGTGCGGAGCGGAGGACGGAGGGGCGAGCCCCAAGGACCAGACCGATGAGGAGTACGAGACGTTTCGCGCGATGGTCCGCAGGGAGATCGACGGGGCGGTGAGAGACCTAAAGGACCAGATGCAGACCCTGACCGCGCAGCTGGGCAGAG
The DNA here is from genome assembly GCF_032191835.1 of Heteronotia binoei. Taxonomy (NCBI): domain Eukaryota; kingdom Metazoa; phylum Chordata; class Lepidosauria; order Squamata; family Gekkonidae; genus Heteronotia; species Heteronotia binoei. The sequence continues at coordinate 97,876,881 of NC_083232.1, read as the reverse complement.
CGCTGGGGGTGACCGGGGCTCGCCAGCAACAGCCAGCCCCGGCGGGTCCGCGGGGACCCCCGGCTCGACAGGGCCCCGCCGCTCCTCCACCCGGAGCGGCCCCGCAAGCCCCAGCGGCGCCCCCCCCTGCCCCGGTCAGACAAAGAGACCTGGGGGGGGGCCGGGAGCTGGACGCCACGTTCGACGGGGACCCGGAGGAAGTGAACTACTTCGTGATCCAAGCAAACAGCTACATGCACTACTGGGGGGACTCATTCCCCGATGAGATGAGCCGCGTGGACTACCTCGGGTCGAAGCTACGGGGCGCAGCGAAGAAGTGGTATGTGAGCCTATGCGAAACCAACAGCCCGGTCCTCCATTTCGTAAACACTTTCGTGCAGGCCCTGCTGACCCAGTACGAGGACCCCCTGCAAGAAACCCGAGCGCTGGCGGCGCTGCGGAACATGAAGCAAGGGGCCCGATCCATCCGGGAGTACGCGGCCGACTTCCAGGCCAACGCCGCCCGGGCTCGGAACTGGAACGAGGTGATGAAGATCGAGCACTTCACCAATGGGCTGAACCCGAGCATCCTGGATAGAGCGCTCACGCAAGCCCGCCCCGATACCCTGGTGGGGTGGATTCAGCTGGCGGGGGAGGTGGAGACCAACCTGAAACGAGTGGCGATGCTGCGCCAAGCACTGGCCGCCGGCAGGGGAACGCCGAAAGCAAGCCCCGGGAAGGCTGAGCCACCTAAAGTCAAGAAGCAGGCGGTGGCTGCCCCGGGGGGGCCCCGACGTTGTTTTCGGTGTGGGGACCCCAACCATCTAGCCTCCGGCTGCCCCCAATCAGCCACCGGGGCCGCCCCACCGCAGGGAGCCACCCGCCCGGGCACCCCCGGCCCCAAGAAAACCACCGGCCGCCCTAAGGACGCGGCGAAGAGCAGCGCGCTCCTGGTGCAAGACGACCTACAAGAGGAGGAGGTGCGTCTGTCAGAGGAGCTGGCCGAGCTGGCGTGGGAAGAGGAGCCGGCGGGAAACGACGCCGACCTGCTTTGAACGGTGCCAACCAGCAGGTCGACCGAGAGGAGGCACCGCTCACGGTGAGACCCACGGGAAGGTTGTACTTTATAGTGGTCAAATTGTTGAACCCAAAGCTAAAAAGGTTCCTACAGATCCGGGCCCTCATAGACTCGGGCTGTAATAGAGAGCTGATTTCCCCCAAGGTGGTGGAGGCTCTGGGATTGAAACGCTTACAACTGCCCCACCCCATGCACTTTGAACAGATGGATGAGTCAGTAATGGGGGGGGGAACCCTGCACGCAAGAGACTGAGCCGTGCCCCCTGGGGATTGAGGATCACTGGGACTCAGAGACGTTTGTGATCGCGCCCGCCTGCGGCTACCCCGTGGTCCTGGGAGTGGGGTGGTTGGAAAAGCACGAGCCCCTCATCCGCTGGAGAGCCCAGACCATCAGATTTCCCGACCCAAGTTGCAACCAGCACCTTTGGCAGGCAGCATGGGGGCCACGAGCGCCAGCCGCTCGGGAGAGGGCGTGCGTCCTGGTGGAAGAGGTGCACCATGTCCCGGACGCCTACCGCGACCTGATGGAGGTATTTAGTGAGCGGGAGGCCAACCAGCTACCCCCCCACAGGAGCACAGACTGTGCGATAGAACTAATCCCCGGGGAAAGCCTTCCCAGGGCCAAGCTCTACCAAATGGGGTGGGCTGAGAAGAAGGAGCTGCGAAAATTCCTAGACTTGAACTTGAAAAGGGGGTTCATCAGACCCGCGACGGCCCCCCACGCGGCCCCCGTGTTGTTTAGAAAGAAAAAGGACCACAGTCTTAGGCTTTGCACGGATTTTCGTGGGATTAACGCGATTTCCATGTCAAACGCCTACCCCATCCCCCTCATCAAAGATTTGCTAAGCACGGTGGCGGGGGGGAAGATTTTCACAAAGCTTGACCTGCGGGACGCGTACTTCCGAGTGCGCATCAAGGAGGGGGATGAGTGGAAAACGGCGTTCAACACCCCGATGGGGCAATTTGAATATTTAGTCATGCCGTTTGGATTGCAAGGGGCACCGGGGGTGTTCATGAATTTCATAAATGATGTATTGCGGGAATTTCTGTACAAGGGGGTGGTGGTGTACCTTGATGACATCATTATTTATTCGCAAGACGAACAATCCCATGTGAAACTAGTGAGGGAAGTGCTGGCCACCCTACTGAAGCACCAGCTCTACGCCAAGCTGTCTAAATGCGAGTTCCACCGCACGGAACTAGACTATTTGGGCTTCCGGGTGTCTGGGGACGGGCTGGCCATGGATCCAGCCAAAGTTCAGGCAGTTCTAGAGTGGGCCCCCCCGAGGACACGTAGACAGCTCCAAAGTTTCCTCGGATTCTCCAATTTCTATAGGACATTCATTGAGGGGTTCGCCCAGATCGCTCTGCCCCTAACAGACCTCCTGAAGACTAAGGGGAAGGGGGAGGAGGCAAAGCGACCAGGGGCCAGGCTGAATTGGACACCGACTTGTCAGGCGGCTTTCGACCGGCTTAAACAACTGTTCACAAGCGAGCCGGTCTTAAGCCACCCAGATGAGCGGAAGGGGTTTGTGGTCCAATGCGACGCCTCCGACGTCGCCGTAGGAGCCATTCTCATGCAGAGGGATGAGGAGGGGAAGCTGAGACCCTGCGCTTACATTTCGCGAAAGTTCTCGGAGGAGCAGAGGAACTGGTCAGTGTGGGACAAAGAGGCTTTCGCTGTCATGTTTGCACTGAAAACTTGGAGGTCCTGGTTGGAGGGAGCCAGGGTGCCCTTTGAGATATGGACGGACCACAAAAATCTAGAGGCACTAACAGGGAAAAGAAAATTGAGTGAAAAGCAAATCAGGTGGGCGGGCTTCTTCTCCAGATTCGACTTCACCCTGAAACACATCCCGGGGACCCGCAATTTCCTAGCAGACGCCCTGTCCAGGCTCCCACAGCATGAGAGCCAGAGAGAGGAAGTGGTAGATTCCCTGATCCCCCCCACACAAGTGGCGGCTATGGTCACTACCCGCTCGCAGAGGAAAAAGGAATTGAGCGGGCTAAGCAAAGAACGAATCACCCTAGAGGCCGAACGGGAGGGAGGTGGGCGGCCGGAGGGGTTGCAGAAAAGAAAAGACGCTCTTTGGTACAAGGGGGAGAAACTGTACATCCCGGAAATATTAAGGAAAGAAATTCTCCAACTATGTCACTGCTCCAAATTAGCTGGGCACTTCGGCTATGTAAAAACCTTGTACTTGGTGCACCGGCAGTTCTGGTGGCCGTCCCTAAAGAAGGATGTGTCGGACTTTGTAGCTGGTTGCCCGGTGTGTGTGATGGCAAAAAGGAGGGGGGGGAAACTCCCGGGACTCCTACAGCCTCTGGAAACAGCAAAACGGCCATGGGCCATGGTGTCCATGGACTTCATAGTCGAGCTACCCCCCTCCCGGGGGAAAACAGTCATACTGGTGGTGGTGGACACGTTTTCAAAACAAGCCCACTTCATCCCCTGCAGCCAATTACCCACGGCCAAGAAACTAGCGACTTTATTTTTCGACCACGTGGCCAAACATCACTCCATCCCTGACAAGGTCATAAGTGACAGGGGGCCTCAGTTCGTTGCCACCTTCTGGCGGGAGTTTTGTAAGTTACTAGGGATGGAACAGGGGCTAAGTTCTGCCTATCACCCCCAGACGGACGGACAGACTGAGAGAGTGAACGGGGTGCTAGAGCAGTACCTACGGTGCTTTGTGAGCCTACGCCAGTCGGACTGGGTGGACCTCCTCCCCTTCGCTGAATACGCTTACAACAACAGCGCTCACAGTTCCACAAAAGCATCTCCCTTTGCAACAGTGTTTGGGTATGAGGGAAAGCCGATTCCCATGCTGCCAGGGGGGGAGGGATTGACGGGCTCAAGTTTCGAGCAATGGTGGCAAGGTCCCAGCCAATGTTGGCCAGCCATTCAAGAAAACCTGAAGCTGGCCAAGGAGGTGTATAAGAAACAGTACGATAAAAGCCATGTGCCAGTCTGGGACTTGAAGGTGGGGGACTCCGTGTACCTGTCAACAAAAAACCTGCCTCTGGCACAACCGTCTAGGAAATTGGCTTTTAAGTTCTTAGGGCCATTCAAAATCAAGCGGGTAATCAACCCGGTGACAGTAGAGTTAGACCTCCCCCCTGCTCTTGGTAAAGTCCACCCTGTTTTTCATTGCAGCCTACTGCGCAGATCTCCGGGGCCGTCCAAATGGCATTCACAAGATTCACCAACCCTCCCCTCGAAGGGGGAGTGCCGGAGCCTCTCGGGGCCCGAGTTCCGGAGCCATAAATGTGACTCGCCCTCCTTGCAAGGCCGCCCGGCAGGAGGGGGATCCTAGGGGGGGCAGTATGTCAAGTCTGCTATGGGTTACTCAATATCTGTATTAAGGTTGGTTCTGAAGTGAAGGAGTCTGGGTACTTTACAGTGTACACCGGGGGCTGCTAGCTCACTCTCCTGCCCCCTCTCTAGAAATGCCTTTGTTGTGTAACCTGCTTTGAAATGCTAACCTGTGAACAAGATAGTGGCGCCTTCCCAGCCTTGTTCTCTGTGGGGAGTATGGGGTGTCAAGACTTCGGTCTGGGAACGAAAGAAGTAGCATCCTAGTGTGAAGATGTGTTGCATAGATTGCCCCCCGTAGGAATCCTTTAGATTCATACTTTAAATACTGGATTAGTGCATATGTGTTTCAGTCCTTCAATCTCTGCCATGGTCCACAGTTCTGATTACAATAAACTTGCTACTTTATCAAGAGACTCGTTATTGAATTCAGCCGACTTGACAGCGACGACCTAGCAACAGTGATCCATGCTACGGTCACCTCGAGATTGGATTACTGCAATGCCCTCTACATGGGGCTGCCCCTGTGCCGGACCCGGAAATTGCAGCTGGTGCAGAACACCGCGGCCCGGCTGTTATTGGGCCTCCCAAGGTGGGGGCACATCCGGCCGGGCCTTCGGGCTCTGCACTGGCTTCCAATAACATACCGAGTCCGGTACAAGGTGCTGGTCATTACCTTTAAAGCCCTATATGGCCTGGGACCTGCCTACCTGAAGGACCGTCTCTCCCCACACATTCCCCAGAGAGTACTGAGGTCTGGGACTCAAAACCTTCTCACCATCCCCGGGCCCAAGGAAGTCCGTCTCAAGACAACCAGAGACAGGGCCTTTTCTATAATGGCCCCCACATGGTGGAACCAGCTGCCGGAAGAGGTGAGGGCCCTGCGGGATCTTACTCAGTTCCGCAGGGCCTGTAAGACAACCCTCTTCCGGTTAGCTTATGCCGACTAGATAAATGTAGCTTATCAGATTTTAGTGAAATATACTGGATAGTTTTAATGTTAAGATTTTAATGTTTTTAGGTTTTTTAAATGTTTTGACTTTTAAATGTATTAACTTTGTACCTTGTTTTATTGTTTTGTCGTTGTTGTGAGCCGCCCTGAGCCACTCTGTGGGAAGGGCGGGATATAAATTATAGAATAAATAAATAAAAATAAATAAAATAGCCAAATACAGATCTTTAATCTGTATTTGGATGCATAAATACCCCCAAAAGACTGATAAAGCTCAGCATATACTAAGCACATACCCCTATACACGTTTGCAGGAAAACACCTCTTTTTTAGGTGATACTCTCACAAAATGACTCAGGGTTAAAAATCCTTTCAACAGCTTGCAAGTTCTTATTTAGAACTCTTATTTCCTTTCTTCATCGACCACTGGCTGCAAAAGCCCTATGCTTTAGGTTCTACCAATGGTTAGTAGCCACGGTGACTGAATGGAGCCTCCATATCAAGAGGATGCTGAACGAAAGGGACCTCTGTTCTGATTCAGGTGCCCTCACATTCTTGTGTTCAAGCATGCTGTTCCAAGATCATTCTGAAGTTATCACAGAATCATCATCTTCCTACTGAGATGGCATTTACAGCACATATCTCCCCAGCATTAAACCCTTCTAAATCCACTGAAGTCAGTGATCTAAGAAGGGTGTAATTCTGTTTAAGGCTGCACTGTAGTCTAGTCTCTAGATACAAGGAATCTCTGAATGGCTTGGGAAGGGGAACTACACTTTCTGCGGGTTAATATACTCCCAATATAGGTTAACTAACCTCCAGGTGGTGCCTGGAGGTCTCCCAGCATTACAATTGATCTCCAGAAAACAGAGATGAGTTCCCCTGCAGAAAATGGCAGCTGCAAATGGTGGAATTTACAAGACATGGTGTGTCCCCTTCCAAGCTCTGGAAACCTTTGTAATTGGAGAATAACTACTGAACTAGGTGTTGACCAGGGTTCTGGTTCTGTGCTGCACTCCCCTTTCCAACACTGCAGTAAGCATCAAATCAGAAAAAGCACACACCAGGCAATCCCATTATAGCAAGGCCAGTTGTCAAGAAACAGGTCTTCTTTAAGGGAATTTTTGCCCATGTGTTCACTTTCTTGTCATTAAAGGTGATTACCTTATGAAGGCAGCACTGGGGTTTTTGCTGCCCTAGGCCATCACCCCCGCACCTCCGTCCCTGCCCCCTATGGGGGTCTTTAAATGGGGGGGGAGCACAGGGGCTGCTTATGCCACCTTCCCGCTAGGCAGCAAGGTGGCAGAAGCAGCCAATCTGCCTCCCCCTCCCATTTAAAGATCCCCCGTAGATCAGCTGATTGGCAGGGGTCTAAATTAGGGGTAGGAAGGTCATTGCCCCATCGCCACTTCCGCCTGCCCGGGTCCCTGGCGGGCAAAAGGGGTGGTGCAGTACCTCCACCTCGCTCCAAGGTTGCCTCCCCTACAAAAGGAGGCAAACTCAGAGAGAGACTGCTCTCCTCCAAGCCCGGCTGGAAAGCTGGGCTCAAAGGAGAACACACACCGACATGCCATCCTGCTGCTCTCAGCTTCCCAAGTCTGTGACACGGGAAGCAGAGAGCGGTGGAGCGAAGGGAAGGGGTGCCTGACCGCCCTGTAGACGAGGTGGCGCCCCAGACGGCTGTCTACTCACCTACTCCTATACGCTGGCCATGACCTCATGTTTGTAAAAGTCGTTATCCCCTTGGCAGTATGTTAGGACTGTTGCTTAAGCTAGTCCAAGTAATTAACTGGCAGCAGCTATGAACTGTGATCTAAAATGCTTGACAGCTCAGCTAAATTGGTTGACAGCTAGCAATTCTAGTGATCCACCCTAGCTATAGCTTCCTAATTGGTCAGACAGTTAATGGATTGACAGCATAGCCAGCATAAGGATGCCCAAGCAGGATGCTTAGCAAGCTGAAGAACCTGAAGCACAGAGAGACATCAAGAACTGCTACTCTCTTCAACGTCCACCTCTTTGCTATGTCTTATGCTGCTGGAAACTTTATTCATCTGGTATGCCTGCTGAGACATCAGAGCTACCGGCCTGGTGGTGAGCAGCTAAGCCAGACTGGTTTCTTGTTTTGTTTGCATTCCTTGCTGTACTGTACACCTTTCCCCCCTACTTGAATGTTGTCTGTCATAAAAGTTTTATTCGTTTTTAGACACATTGGAGTGAGTTTCCTGGCCAAACCCAGGCAAAGTTAATCCAGTTTCTACCAGCTACCAGTTTCTACTTTCTACCAGCTACCAGAAAGAAACTGCCCCCCTTTTCCCAATTTTTTCCCCCTTCCGCTTGACCAGATATTCTTCACGCCAGGCTTTCACGCCTCCTCCATTCATTGGATAGTGACAGGATAGTGTGCTATTAGATCATTTTTGGGGGGTCATATTAACTGCATGCTGCTTAGTGTTCAGTTAAAATCCGTTTTCATGGAAATGGGAAGCCACAGCCTGTTGCTACCCCCAAGCATTACTCCAAGACCCATAGAAAGCTATCCTAGGAAGCAATCCTCTCACAATATTCTAACCAGGGCTTTTTTTTGTAGCAGAAACTCCTTTGCAGGTTAGGCCACGCCCCCTGATGTAGCCAATCCTCCAAGAGCTTACAGGGCTCTTTGTACAGGGCCTCCTATAAGCTCCAGGAGGATTGGCTACATCTGGGGTGTGTGGCCTAATACGCAAAGGAGTTCCTGCTACAAAAAAAGCCCTGATTCTAACTTTTTAAAATAACCTTTAACTTTTAAAAAATTCACAACAGCAATATTCAGGTCTCTAGTCTTATACTGTTAGATATGTTTACTACTAACCATGATTCCCTCCAAACCATGGTTTTAGCTAAATTCTTTCAAACGATGGTTTGGTGACAATTCTTGCTACATGCTAATCATGGTTCCCTGATGCAGGTATACTATGATTAGGCAACCTGGAATGGAGGAAATAATAAATAATAATGGAGAGTCCCTGTGAGCATATATGCATATTTGGGAACCATGGTTTGGAGATTGGGAACATGATGTCGGATCTAAGCCAATCATGGTGATCGGGATCCTTTGTAAGTGGAGGATAACTAATGAAGATAGAGAGATTCAGTGTAATGGTTTTACCTTTCAGCTATGGAACGTCTTGGTGAATAGAAATCCTTCCCAGCAAAGTAGGCCGCCGCGGTTCCTCCTCCAAAATAGGTTTTCCTCAGGCAAGAAGCAATTTCATTCTTCACCAGCAGTGCCCCCAAACCAGTGGGGAATCCAAACATCTTGTAGAACGACACAGGCACAAAATCTGCTTGGTGAACATTTAAGTCTAATGGAGAAGTGCTGACATAAGACGCGGCATCCAACAGCACAAACCATTTCCCTGAGACTTCGATGGGGCGGAGCCTTCCCGATTTTATCTCTTCAATCCACGCAAGTGGATATTTCCTCCCTGAGAAATTGCTCTGGGCAGGATAACAAAAAAGATGAGGTGTCTGGCAGCTCAGCCCTTCAGCCGCCACCTCCTTTGTTCGTAGCACCATCTCCGCAGGTTTCACTGGGACAGATGAGACATTCATTGCAGCAGTGATCGCTCTCATGCCCACCACAGACGTGTGGCTGTCAGTGAGGTAGCAAAACCGGCTGCCGGGCTCCTCCGGGGATCCCGGGACCCAAGGGAATGCCTCCGCTACAAGCTTGAGTGCAGCTGTGCAGCCAGAAGTGAAAATGGCAGTGTAGTCCTCAACGGTTGTGTTGAAGTGCTGCAACAGTCTGTCAAATGAGAAGAAAAACACAGCAACATTGAATGGGCTGGGGGATTTAAATCCTAATTTTATATCACAGAAATCTGTTTCTCAGCTACTAATGCCAGTATCCATCTAAACTCAAATGTAAACAAACAGAATTGCTTTCTGTTTTCCATGGTGTAGCAGTGAAGTGCGCGGATTCTTATCTGGGAGAACCATGTTTGATTCCCCACTCCTCCACTTGCAGCTGCTGGAATGGCCTTGGGTCAGCCATAGCTCTCGCAGTTCTCCTTGAAAGGGCAGCTGCTGTGAGAGCTCTCTCAGCCCCACCCACCTCACAGGGTGTCTGTTGTGGGGGAGGAAGATAAAGGAGATTATGAACTGCTCTGAGACTGCAATCTTCTTCTTCATGGTTGTAGAGAAATAGTACATTACCAAATTCTTACTGCTCAGTTTATTAAATTAGGGGCAAACTATTTATTATTTATCTGTTTAAAATGTTTATTACCCACCTTTTACCTTGTGGAACTCAAGGTAGCTTTAAATAGAAATAAAAATGATTATAAAAACTAAATCAGTCCTATGCAGTCTTAGATCAAATTGTCTTCAACTACCTCCGCACCTCTTTGGGGAGGCTGTTCCATAATTGTGAGGCTGCCACCAAAAAGGCCATCCCTTGTGCACCCACTAGACAATTAAATTAGACAGTTAATTATATTGTGTGCTTGTATGTTTTGATGTAATGTTTAGGTTGATATATTTTATGAATACTGAGATTAGGGTTGCCAATCCCCAGGTGGAGGCAGGGGATCACCTGGTTTGAAGGCCCTCCCCCCTCTTCAGGGTCATCAGAAAGTGGGGGAAGGAAGGAAATGTTTGCCGGGCACTCCATTATTCCCCATGGAGATTGATCCCCATAGAATATAATGGAGAATTGATCTGTAGGTATCTGGGGGGGGGCTGTTTTTTGACGTAGAGGCACCAAATTTGCAGCATAGCATTTGATGCTTCTCCTCAAAACACCCTCCAAGTTTCAAAAAGATTGGATCAGGGAGTCCAATTCTATGAGCCCCCAAAGAAGGTGCCCCTATCCTTCATTATTTCCAGTGGAGGAAAGGCATTTTAAAAGTGTGCCGTCCCTTTAAATATGATAGCTAGAACTCATTTTGGAGTTCAGTTATGCTTGTCACAACCTTGCTGCTGGCTCCACACCCAAAGTCCCCAGCTATTTCTTGTATTGGACCCGGCAATCCTAATTGATATACTGGATGTAATGTGACTTTTCTGCGTTTGTGCATTTTTCATTACAACCTCACATTTTCTGCGGATGTCAGCTGGCTGGATTATTTCCTCATTTTGCTTTGGCTCCCTTCATACCTTTGTGGACAAACTAGCCAACAGACAGAGTTACCCTCCTCTGCCTGCTTTTCAGGAGAAGTGAAAACCTTTAATATTTCTGTCCACAGATCAGAAAGTTATTCTGGAGACATGATTTTGAACAGGAAACATTTGGAGAGGAAGAGGTTGGAAGACCCCTTGTGTCTTGTCACTTCTCCACTCAGACTGACAGCCTCCCAAAGCCGCTTTAGATTAATGACCAAATGCTGAAAATGTATTACACTGATTTGTATGAAACATTAATTTTGCCCCTAGCTAAACACATTAGTCTAGCAAGAGTCCTATTAGCTACAAAAAGACCAGTGTCCTGAAACACCTTATAAAATATACAATGACACAAACTTCCAGGGACCAGTTTCCAGTTTATACCACAGAGGTCCCCAACCTCGTAAGCCTTTGGGCACTTCTGGAATTTAGACATAGGGAAGTAGGCACACCCAAAAATGGCTGCCACAGGAGGAGAAGCCAGCTACAAAAACTGGCAACTGGCAGGAGATGGGGTGGGATTTACAAGGAACAGGAAGGAGGCCAGACTATGTCGCTGACTACATGACATCACTTCTGGCCACATTAATGACCCCAGAAGGTAGGACCAGAACCAATGGGTTGAAATTAAATCAATAGAGTTTCTGGCTCAACATTAGGAAGAACTTCCTGACCGTTAGAGCGGTTCCTCAATGGAACAGGCTTTCTCGGGAGGTAGTGGGCTCTCCTTCCTTGGAGGTTCTTCAACAGAGGCTAGATGGCCATCTGACAGCAATGAAGATCCTGTGAATTTAGGGGGAGGTATCTGTAAGTTCCTACATTGTGCAGGGGGTTGGAACCAGATGACTCTGAAGGCCCCTTCCAACTCTATGATTCTAGCACATGGCAGAAGTGACATTATCATGCTACGCACCATTGCTGTGACATTCTGGTATTTAGATGAAAACTCCATAGCGAAAATTACTTCTATCATAGAGGTTTTGCCTGAATTACAGTGTTGCTGCAATGTTGCCGATGTGATGATGTCACTCTCAGAGCATACCGGAAGTGACATCGCCGTGATATCGACAACATAGCTTCGGCCTTCCACACTAGTTGGGTTGGACTAGATGACCCTGGAGGTCCCTTCCAACTCTATGATTCTGTTATTCTAACAGGCTTCCTCCTTGGCAGGTGGTGGGCTCTCCTACCTCGGAGGTTTTTAAACAGAGGCTAGATGGCCATCTGACAGCAATGAGGATCCTGTGAATTTAGGGGGAGGTGTTTGTGAGTTCGCTGCATTGTGCAGGGGGTTGGACTAGATGACCCTGGAGGTCGCTTCCAACTCTATGATTCTGTTATTCTAACAGGCTTCCTCTTGGCAGGTGGTGGGCTCTCCTACCTCGGAGGTTTTTAAACAGAGGCTAGATGGCCGTCTGACAGCAATGAGGATCCTGTGAATTTAGGGGGAGGTGTTTGTGAGTTCGCTGCATTGTGCAGGGGGTTGGACTAGATGACCCTGGAGGTCCCTTCCAACTCTATGATTCTGTTATTCTAACAGGCTTCCTCTTGGCAGGTGGTGGGCTCTCCTACCTCGGAGGTTTTTAAACAGAGGCTAGATGGCCGTCTGACAGCAATGAGGATCCTGTGAATTTAGGGGGAGGTGTTTGTGAGTTTGTTGCATTGTGCAAGGGATTGGACTAGATGACCCTGGAGGTCCCTTCCAACTCTAGGATTCTATGAAGCTGGTAATCTGAAAACAGAGAACCCCCATCTCTTGGGTCACAGAGTAAAGCCTAGCTCTACCTAAAAATCCAAAGAAAGAGTCTGATAGTCAGGGGGTGTCAAGACAAGCTCGCCTGCCCCCTCCCCGCCGTCCTTCCAATTTCGTTTGTTTCCCTGGAAAGCCTGAGAAGAAAGTTAAGAACCTTGAAACTTCAGGATAAAATCTAGCAACACCACTATTTTCTCAGATGCACAGCAAAAACAGCTTTTCACGGGAGCAGGAGGAGTAACAACACGGCCCCACTTATTTGTCTTGATATCATTTCTGGTCAAAGGAGATTCTGGGGCTTGCAAAGAAATGCAGAAAGCTGCCAGACGCCATCATGGGGCAAAACAAATTAATTCAACGATCCAACTGCGTAGACGGAATATGCGCTGCAGAAAAGATCACATTATGTGAAAAGCGGCAGGAGGCTATCACAACAAGAAAACATCCACGTTCTGAGACCAAGATCACAAGAGAAGCCGGAGAACAAGGCAAGAAAGCAAAAGGTATCAGCACAAGGCTTGAGATGACCGAGCAAACTCATGTAATCGGGCATCCTTTTAAAACAGCACTCAGGAACTCACAAGAATAGCACAGGCAGTGGTGGGAAGTGATGTCAAGTCACAGCTGATTTATGGGGAGCCTGTAAGGTTTTCACGGCAAGAGAAATTAATGGAGGTGGTTTCCCATTGCCTGCCTCTCCACTGCAACCCTGGACTTCCTTGGTGGTCTCCCATCTAAGCGCTAACCAGCAGGGTCCGCACGTGGGAATCGGTGGGATAGGCAGCCGCTTCGGGCATCACCTCGCCTACAGGGTGCCTTCAGGTGCCCTCTCCCACTGCTCCGCTGCTCTCAGCTTCAGACCCCGGAAGCTGAGAGGGGCAGAACTGTGCCCCAGTTTGTGCTCTCCTCCAAGCCCAGCTTCCTAGGGAAGAGGGAGAAGTTGCTCTGAAGGAATAAAATATGTAGCAAATAGGAAAGTTACCCTGATATACTATCTCCTCTGCCGATCTTTCTTTTTAAATGAAGCAGTCTCCTTTTATAGCAGCAACAACAGTTGTTCCAAGATGTTTCCGAAACAGTAAAGTTGATTTTCTCACAGAGCTACAAACTTGAAGAGTCTCTGTCTGCAGTGCATATGTTATCTTAATAACATTTCGCCTCTGTGCTCAAAATAGTAAGACAGTGTGATAAGGAAGTGCTGTACATCGAAGAAGGATCGGATCTACATGTTTTTTTGAGGGGGGGACAAAATTAAAAAATGGCGCCCCCTTATGAGCCCATTCTAACCTTATGGCCCACTGAATAGAATGGACTCCATACCCAATTTGGCGCCCCCCCTCCAGTGGCGCCCGGGGCAAGAACCCCCCTCTTCCCCACCCCACCCAATACGGCCCTGCATCGAAGTACTGGGCAGCAAATATCCCATATTAAATGCCCAAGTGTCAAGATTCAGGGCAAAGAAACACCCCTCAAGTAAGAATTGCATATATGAATTTATTGATGCACACAGAAGGTCTAAATACAGAGAGCCCCGATTGCCACACATGTAGGGTTGCCAAGTCCAATTCAAAAAATATCTGGGGACTTTGGGGGTGGAGCCAGGAGACATTGGGGCGGAGCCAGGGACAAGGGTGTGACAAGCATAATTGAACTCCAAGGGAGTTCTAGCCATCACATTTAAAGGGACAGCACACCTTTTAAATGCCTTCCCTCCATAGGAAATAATGAAGGATAGGGGCACCTTCTTTTGGGGCTCATAGAATTGGACTCCCTGGTCCAATCATTTTGAAACTTGGGGGGTACTTTGGGGAGAGGAACTAGATACTATACTGAAAATTTGGTGCCTCTACCTCAAAAAACAGCTTCCCCAGAGCCCCCAAAACCTCCAGATCAGTTCCCCATTATACCCTATGAGAACCGATCTCCATATAGGGAATAATGAAGTGCTCAGCAGACGTTTTCCTCCCTCCCTCCCCCCCCCCCTCCGTTTCTGGCGAATCTGAAGTGAGGGATTGGCCTCTCTACTCACGAGTTGCTGCTAACTTCTTCAAAGTAACAGACACACCATAAGAGGAAGCCTTTCCAATTGGAGGCTGAAGCCTCTGGAGGTGGAAACGAACATGGTCCTCTGGGGGCGGGGCTTCTCCCCCCCTGCCGGCCAGCTGACTGGGGGCGGGAAGGAGTCTGGGAAAGCGGAAGAACCCTCGCTGGGACCTGGGGATTGGCAAGCCTACACATATGACAATTCTAAATATTCATAAAACAAAAGCTGCTTCAAACTAGAATCACACTGAATGTATTTGTTTTATTGCCCACTATTGTTTTGTCTGTATAAAATGGGTTCTGAAGGCCCATGCTGTGTGCTTACAGCTACTATCTATTAAACTGGAGTTCATTTTATGTATCTTTACAGCTATGCTTTATATGCTGCAACTACGGCTCTCTATATAAAACCACTTTTTATTACTCAATTAACATTTTTATCCAATCTTCCTTTCAGAAACTCAGAGCAGCATACACCCCCTCCCTTTTTATTCTAACAACAAGCCTGCAAGTTAGGCAAGGCCGAGATATAGTACTGGGACAAGGCCTCTCCCCATTAAGCTTCACAAACTCTGAACCCAGGTCTCCCAGCCAACATGAGCTACACTCCTGCACCAGAGGAAATAAAACCTGCAACAGAGTAGCCCTGAATAAAAAGGTAAAGGTAGTCCCCTGTGAAAGCACCAGTCGTTTCCAACTCTGGGGTGACGTTGCTCTCACGTTTTCACGGCAGACTTTTTACGGGGTGGTTTGCCATTGCCTTTCTCAGTCATGTGCACTTTCCCCCCAGCAAGCTGGGGACTCATTTGACCAACCTCAGAAGGATGGAAGGCTGAGTCAACCTCGAGCCGGCTACCTGAACCCAGTTTCCGCCGGGATCGAACTCAGGTCGTGAGCAGAGCTTAGGACTGCAGTGCTGCAGCTTTCCCACTCTGCACCACGGGGCTCTTGAATAGATGTACCTTAAGGAAGAAACACAAATCAGAACCCGGAGGAGGAGGGCCTTTTGAGATGTTTCAGGATTTGAATCAAAATTTAGCAAAGTGGAATTTCTCCTGCTAGTGCTCTAAAATGAGAAGTTCCACTTCCAAATCTCCATGCGTTTCCCAACCTGGAGTTGGCAACTCCAATCCGGGCTTTACATGCAGAGAAACAATAGAAGGAAGGCCGGGCTAAAGATCTGAGGTGCTTTCAGGTCTGGACAAACTGAGATGTGATCACGAAGCCTGAACGAAGCGCCCCAGTCGAACAGGAGCATGGGATCTACGCAGCAGTATGGATTGACATGCTACTATTCCACAGCTAAGTGCCTCTTGGTTTAGATGCCCCAGCCTTCACAGTAATTCAAGCCTCCCCTTTTTTTTCCCTGGCTAGGAGGCCTCTCCGGTGTCACATTTCTAAACAGAGAAAGGGGGAGCAAAAAGCTTATTTATACAACATTAGCCTACAGCAGATTAATGGAGCAAATAATGAGAGTTTTTATTACCATAATTAAAATGGGGATTGTCCTGACACAATGTAAATTAGTCACCAAAAAGATTGTCACTATGCAAACATCTCTATTAAAAAAAAAACGGTCAGAAACATATGACCGTATTCCATTATGCAGCCTCACTGGTCTGAATCGGCTGACTCTCGCTTGTTCTGCACCAGGCGGGAGGAAAAGAGCTGATGTTACTGCCCTGAGCACGACATAAGCATGCATGGGATCCAAGAAAGCCAGGTGCCCATGTGTGCATGTTATGTTTCAACTGACTGCCAGACCAAAGCACAGTAAAAAGGTAAAGGTAGTCCCCTGTGCAAGCACCAGTCATTTCCGACTCTGGGGTGACGTTGCTTTCACAACGTTTTCAAGGCAGACTTTTTACGGGGTGATTTGCCATTCCCTTCCCCAGTCGTCTACCCTTTCCCCCCAGCAAGCTGGGTATTCATTTTACTGACCTCGGAAGGATGGAGGGTTGAGTCAACATGAGCCGGCTACCTGAACCAGCTTCCACTGGGACTGAACTCAGGTGAGCACAGAGTTCAGACTGTAGTACTGCAGCTTTACCACTCTGCACCATTTGAGCCTAAAAGGTAAAAGTCATTTCCAACGCTGGGGTGATGTTGCTTTCACAACGTTTTTACGGCAGACTTTTTTATGGGGTGGTTTGCCATTGCCTTCCCCAGTCATCTACACTTTCCCCCCAGCAAGCTGGGGACTTCTTTGACCGACCTTGGAAGGCTGAGTCAACCTTGAGCCGGCCACCTGAACCCAGCTTCCACTGGGATCGAACTCAAGTCATGAGCAGAAAGCTCGGACTGCAGGACTGCAGCTTTACCACTCTACGCCACAGACTCAATATTACACATGTGACCTAGTCAAATATCAGCTTTTAAACAAAGACAGTTACAGTTATTAAGGCATACCTGCTTGATGGTCAGGAGGCATGATTTAGTTTCCCACCACCTAGAGCTGCCAACTTCCAGGTAGGGCCTGGAGATCTCCTGGAATTACAGACCACAGAGATAAGTTCCCTGGAGGAAAAAAGGCTTGCTTTGGAGGTTGGACTCTACGGCATTACACCCCACTGAGGTTTTTCCCTGCCCTAAGCTCCCCCCCACACACACACAAAATCTCCAGTAATTTTGCAACCTGGAGTGGGCCCCCTTTAGGGGTTGCCAGCTCTGGGTTTGGAAATACCTGGAGATTTTGGGGGTGGAGCCTGAGGAAGGTGGGGTATGAGGCCTAATGCCAGAGTTCAGCTTTCAAAGTGGCCATTTTTTCCCAGAGGAACGGATCTCTTTCACATGAAGATCAGCCGTAATAGCAGGAGATCTCCAGCCATCACCTGGAGGTTGGTCACTTTAGCCACCTTCGAGATATAGTGTCAGAACATCATCTGGGATTGCCAGTCTCCGGGTGGGGCTTGGCAGCCTCCCAAAACAAGAACCCCTGAATAAAGAGAAAACAGCTGCTTTGGAGTTCGGGCTCTACAGCATTACACCTCATGGAGAACCCTCCACTCTTCAGACCCCCCCCCCACTCCCATGAATCCCCAGAAATTTCCCAATACAGAGTTGGGGACCTGCACATACACAAAAAGCTGGGAGCGGGAAGCATTGCCACATCTGTAGAGTTTTCAAGGCAAGAGATGTACTGGGTACTCTTGTGGGGATCACTTTTGCATCATTATGTGGTGTTCTGCTGTTGCTTGTCTCTGCAGAGCGACCGGGGACTTCCTTGGTGCTCTCTCATCCAAGCAGTAGCTAGGGCTAACCCTCTGGTGCCCAGGGTCCCTCTAGCCACCTCCCCACTCCTGTGAGGAGGCCAGCCTAGACTTACTCCCAGGACACTTATGTCTAATAACGGGGGGAGGCCAAGCTCTTACACCTTCCCCCAGGTTGCTGCCACCAGACTGGTTTATTTTACAGGGCCCAAACCACCCTAATTCTTCTCCTAAGGGCTCAGCTGTCTCCAGCTAACCGAAAGCTGGCTGTGGCTTTTAACTTCTCTAAAGTAGAGCCGATAGGCACTGGTACCTTGCAAGCCACCGACACACAGAAAAGGTTTAAACAAAGATTTCTTTTAACAGTGCAGGTAATCCCCCAACACGATGTAATAAAAATAACAAAACTTAAAGCTAACTAGTACCTCAACCCTTAGGTTGATTGTAGGAAGCGAAAACGTTCCAGAGTCGCTCGGGCACTCCCTCCTGGGATGGTCCAGCCACGCCCACCAGGGTTCCAAAGTATTCTAGTTGACCCTCCGTCACTGCCACTCTTTGCCTCAGCAAGTCATCAGAAGGCACAGACTAAGAGAAAAACTCTCCTTTTCTAACCCACCAGCCTCTAATTGGCCCTCCGGGACTGATACCCTGTAGCTGGTGGTTTTACCCTGTGGCTTACAACAGAAGGGAAGGGATCCTGTGAAACTTAAGTCACGTTAAAACTTACCCCTGGCACTACAAACCCCACCTAACTTCCAAGATCCGGTAAGATTGGTCTAGTGTGGAACATCCAGGTCAAGGCAAGAGATGTCTAGAGGTCATTTGCCATCGCCGGCCTCTACGTGGCAACCCTGGGCTTCCTCTGGTGGTCTCCCATCTTAGTACTAACCAGGGTCACTCCTGCTTAGCTTCAGAGATCTGATGAGATCAGGCCAACTTGGGCCATCCAGTCATGGCTACTGAAGAAATACAAAGTAGAACATGAAAGCTCAGCCCCTCCCATTACTCCTGGCAGCAAGAACACCAAATTCATATCCAAAATTTTGTACCAAACTAAACAATCATGTAAGCACCAAGCCAGAACTTCAAATTCTGGCAAGCTGGGGAGGTTCACAGAGCAGCTTGTGCAACTCAGTAAACAATCCAAAGCTTTAAAATACATTTGGAACTAATGAATGAAAGATCAGTGGAACAGAAGATGTTCGAGGGACAAAAAAACCTTCTGTTTACAAAAGCTAGCTTTACCGTCCAATGAACTCCTGATTTAATTTCATAATTAAGAGTCGTTTAGTATGGGTACTGGATACATGCCCTTGTGAAATAATTAATGCCCTTTTGGACTCAGTGATTGCAATAAACATTTCTATTTCTCACACAAGCAGCAATAAACGCTCCTCGGTGCTAAATGAGAAGCAAATTTTAGTCATCAACGAAGTGATGCCACTTTCTGGCACGTTTACATGCGATAGCAAAGATGTCCAGATTTCAAATGTGCTGATGCTCATAGCTGAATTAATTTCTGTGGTCTCTGAAGACAAAAGGACAAAGTCTTTATAGTTTGGAGAAATGTAAGAACAGAAGAAGAGCCGTGCTGGACCAGACCAGTGAGGGTCGATCTAATCTAGCCTCCTGTCTCACACAAGGAGGCTCCATCACTCCAAGGAGGGTCCATCGTGTCCAGCCTCCTGTCTCACACAAGGAGGCTCCATCACTCCAAGGAGGGTCCATCGTGTCCAGCCTCCTGTCTCACACAAGGAGGCTCCATCACTCCAAGGAGGGTCCATCGTGTCCAGCCTCCTGTCTCACACAAGGAGGCTCCATCACTCCAAGGAGGGTCCATCGTGTCCAGCCTCCTGTCTCACACAAGGAGGCTCCATCACTCCAAGGAGGGTCCATCGTGTCCAGCCTCCTGTCTCACACAAGGAGGCTCCATCACTCCAAGGAGGGTCCATCTTGTCCAGCCTCCTGTCTCACACAAGGAGGCTCCATGACTCCAAGGAGGGTCCATCTTGTCCAGCCTCCTGTCTCACACAAGGAGGCTCCATGACTCCAAGGAGGGTCCATCTTGTCCAGCCTCCTGTCTCACACAAGGAGGCTCCATCACTCCAAGGAGGGTCCATCTTGTCCAGCCTCCTGTCTCACACAAGGAGGCTCCATGACTCCAAGGAGGGTCCATCTTGTCCAGCCTCCTGTCTCACACAAGGAGGCTCCATCACTCCAAGGAGGGTCCATCTTGTCCAGCCTCCTGTCTCACACAAGGAGGCTCCATGACTCCAAGGAGGGTCCATCTTGTCCAGCCTCCTGTCTCACACAAGGAGGCTCCATCACTCCAAGGAGGGTCCATCTTGTCCAGCCTCCTGTCTCACACAAGGAGGCTCCATCACTCCAAGAAGGGTCCATCATGTCCAGCCTCCTGTCTCACACAAGGAGGCTCCATGACTCCAAGGAGGGTCCATCTTGTCCAGCCTCCTGTCTCACACAAGGAGGCTCCATGACTCCAAGGAGGGTCCATCTTGTCCAGCCTCCTGTCTCACACAAGGAGGCTCCATCACTCCAAGGAGGGTCCATCTTGTCCAGCCTCCTGTCTCACACAAGGAGGCTCCATCACTCCAAGGAGGGTCCATCTTGTCCAGCCTCCTGTCTCACACAGTGGCTACCCACTGACTGAGGCCTTCTCATGATGTTGCCTCCCAGAACTAGCATTTAGAGGCTGACTGCCGCTGAATGTGGAGGTTCCCTTTAGTC
Organism: Heteronotia binoei; assembly: GCF_032191835.1. Lineage (NCBI taxonomy): Eukaryota > Metazoa > Chordata > Lepidosauria > Squamata > Gekkonidae > Heteronotia > Heteronotia binoei. Next base: position 97,856,662 of record NC_083232.1, on the reverse strand, counting down.
ATCATGGCTAGTAGCCACAGAGGAATCTCTCCTCCATCAATCTGTCCAGTCCCCATTTTAAAGCCAACTATGCCTGTGGCCATCATTACATCCTCTGGCCAAGAATCCAGAGGTGTTCTTACAACATGCATGAGCTTTCCCAAAAGCCAATGTTCAAATTCCCCCCAGTAGTCTGTAAGAGTCTAGCACAGTGCTCCAGGATCTACGGCATCACCTCATTGCTAACATTGTAATTGTTTGTTTACGGCTTGGGACCGACATACTTGAGGGACCGCCTCTCTCCATACTAGCCCTGAAGACTGCTGTGATCAGCCAATCAACACCTTCTGCCATCCCCGGCCCAAGGGACGTCTGGTTTGCCTCGACCAGCGCCAGGGCTTTTTCAGCCTTGGCCCCGGCCTGGTGGAATCAGCTCCCTGTGGAGATCCGAGCCCTACCGAATTTGCTTCCGTTCCGTAGGGCCTACAAGATGGATCTGTTTCGCCAGGTTGAGGCAAGCGGACATCCTCTCATTCCACTGTTTGTACCATCTATTACCCTCCCCCACAATTGACTGAAAAGCTACAATGAGCCGAAAAATTATGCTTTCACCTGAAATATGTGCCTGCCCGCCTGTGTATATTTTTTGAGTTATGTTTTATTCTTATATTCTTATTGTTGTATTTTAACTGTTTTACCGTGACTGTGATCTGCCCTGAGCCCGTATGGGAAAGGGTGGACTATAAATGGACCAAATAAATCAATAAAATAAATAAATTGTCATGACGGCACCTTAAGCAATAACAATACTTACCAGTGCTATTTATCTATTTATTTATTTATTTTATGATTTATATCCCGCCCTTCCCGCCGAGTGGCTCAGGGCGGCTTACAACATAGAATCCCACATAAATATAGTTTAACATTTAAACCATTAAAATAATTAAAACATTTAAAAACATTTAAAACATTAAGAGCAGCAGAAGTCTAATAGAGCTACATTTAGTTTCTTGTGCCAGTTAGTTATAGGCCAGCCGGAAGAGGGTTGTCTTACAGGCCCTGCAGAACTGGGCAAGGTCCCGCAGGGCCCTCACCTCTTCTGGCAGCTGGTTCCACCAGGAAGGGGCCACAACAGAAAAGGCCCGGTCCCTAGTAGATTTTAAGCGGGCTTCTTTTGCCCCGGGGATAACAAGGAGGTTTTGAGTTCCCAATCTATGCCTGTCCCACGTATTATCTCAATGATTACCATTACTCCATGTTGCTTGTTTCAGGTCCCCAGTCAGTTCAGGAGTGAGGTGCAGTTTGAGCAGAGGCCTGCTTGGCTCAGTGCTCATTATTTCTGCCCCACCCCTCCACCCCGGTCATCCATTTTCCTTCCATCTCTGCTGCCTTCCTTCATCGCCCTGGACTACAGACCCAAAGGAGGCAGATTCATACTGTATACAATGTAGACTGAAGTCTCCTGATAAACCCTTTCTAGCCACATCTGCCTTCAGAGGCAACTGGAAGGATTAGAATCATTGTGGAGATCCTAGACATTTAAAATTCCACTGTTCAAATTTACCTTAAAAACATTCTGTAACCCAACCCAAGGTAGCAGGCTTGCCAATCCCCAGGTCTCAAAGGGGGTTCTTCCGCTTTCCCAAGCTCCTTCCCGCCCCCAGTCAGCTGGCCGGTGGGGGGAAGCCCCACCCCCACAGCCCCCATGTGACTTTCCACCTCCGGAGGCTTCAGTCTCCGATTGGAAAGGCTTCCTCTTGGGATGGGGTGTCTGTGTTACTTTGAAGAAGTTGGCAGCAACTCATGAGTAGAGAGGCCAATCGCTCACTTCAGAGTTGCCAGAAACAGGGTGGGGGGGAGGGAAACGTCTGCTGAGCACTTCATTATTCCCTATGTAGAGATCGATTCTCATAGGGTATAATGGGGAATTGATCTGGAGGTTTCGGGGGCTCTGGGGGAGCTGTTTTTTGAAGTAGAGGCACCAAATTTTCAGTATAGTATCTAGTTCCTCTCTCCAAAGTACCCCCCAAGTTTCAAAACGATTGGACCAGGGGGTCCAATTCTATGAGCCCCAAAAGAAGGTGCCCCTATCCTACATTATTTCCTATGGAAGGAAGACATTTAAAAAGGTGTGCTGTCCCTTTAATGTGATGGCCAGAACTCCCTTGAAGTTCAATTATGCTTGTCACACCCTTGTTCCTGGCTCCGCCCCAATGTCTCCTGGCTCCACCCCCAAAGTCCCCAGATATTTCTTGAATTGGACTTGGCAACCCTACAAGGTAGACTATTTTAACATCTAAATTCAAGACCGGTAGCCCTTATAAACCAACATGGTTTTTGGACTATACACTTTCCAACAAAGCTTTGTCAGATATAAGACCAACTTTCATCTCTCAAAAGTTTTGACTCTCAAAACCTTATATCCTGAAAATCTTGTGGGTCTTTAGAGTGCTCCCGGACTTGAATCTAGCTGTTCTACAGCAGACCAGCACAGATATATATCCTCTGAAACAATTTAAGCTGAATCAAAATCTTCTCATCTTCCACCAACCACTGCAGCTGTTGCCCTCTCTGCTTTTGTGAGAATTAGGACTAATGTGACCTGAGGAACAGCTGCTGATCCAGTGGACACACAACCTCCTTTCCTTCAATAATTAGCAGACTCTGGAGTAGACTCATTCACTTACTCTCCTACCTTCTCCTCTGGAATCATATGGGTCCTTCTTCAACCTGGCAGGGCTGGTTTTGCACTTCTGTATCTGAGCAACTGCTGCCACCACCCAGTACTTTCACCTCCCCCTTTCCAAGTACTGCTCCACGCAGTGGGGACAGTAAAAGGGGAACCTCCAAGCTCCTTAATCCTCCTCCCAGAGAGAAGCTTTCCATACCCAGAGAAGCCTCCACTGTAGAGTCTCTCCAGGCCAGGCCCTCCGTGCCTTCAATCATGACCACCATTTTGAAATTCTTCTGCCAAGGTCTCAAGAGCAGAGAAGCCCACAGCTGCTGCTGGTGGTGAAACACGAGAAGGCTGAGTAACAGAACTTAACTGCTTTGGAGGCCACAGACTGGTTCTTGGGCTAGTGATGTCATAATTCATACGTATCTGAATGAGCCAATCAGGTCATTGCTCCTTGGCAACAGCTGAAAACAGCAAGGAGGTCAGAGTAGGAAAGCAGGGAGAAGACTCCCTTGTCTCAATGGCTTCTTTTACTGTCATCTCTTCAGAGAGTGAGTTCACGTTTTTACCTTCAAGCTGGTGAGGCCTTTCTTAGAAGGATGGATGGTGCCCTGAGCTTGGATGGCCCAGGCTAGTCTGATTTTCATTAGATCGCAGAAGGTAAGCAGGGTCGACCCCTGTTAGTACTTGGAGGGGAGACCACTAAGGAAGTCCAGGGTTGCTATGCAGAGGCAGGCAAGGGCAAACCACCTCTGAATGTCTTTGGCCTCGAAAACCCCTTGAGAGGTCAACCATGAGTTGGTTGCAACTTAACAGCACTTTCCATCATCATGATATATGGTGCCTGCTGAGATACAAACTTAAGCGCTTTAGAAATTGCTTCCAATTCCAATTTCCCCTGGGTCTTCACGCTTATTCTCCTGTTACTTGATTATCTGAAGGGGTTTTATGTCAGGCCTCAGCAGTGTCCCTGGAATGGAATATAAAACCTCAATAGGGACAGTGAGGATGTCACATGAAGCTCAAGGTGCCAACCTCCAGGTGGGACCTGGAGATCTTCTAAAATGACCACTGGTTTCCAGATGACAGAGGACAATTCCCTTGGAAGAAAACGGCCTGCTTTGGAGGATGGACTCTACGGCATTACACCCTACTGAGGTCCCTTCTTTACTCAAACCCTATCATCCCCAGGCTCTGCCCCCACCCAAATCTCCAAGAATTTCCCAACCCTCCATGAAGCCTAAAACCAAGTAGCCAGAGTCAAAGGGACCTCCAAGAGCAAGCCAACCAGACTTGAATATAAGTGTGCAGCTAAGAACGACTCCTCTGAGGTGATGACCTTGAAAACATAGAATCATAGAACTGGAAGGGCCCATCCAGGGTCATCTAGTCCAACCCCCTGCACAATGCAGGAAACTCACAAAGACCTCCCCCTAAATTCACAGGATCTTCATTGCTGTCAGACGGCCATCTAGCCTCTGTTTAAAAACCTCCAAGGAGAGCCCACCACCTCCCAAGGAAGCCTGTTCCACTGGGGAACCGCTCTAACGGTCAGGAAGTTCTTCCTAATGTTGAGCCGGAAACTCTTTTGGTTTAATTTCAGCCCATTGGTTCTGGTCCTACCTTCTGGGGCCACAGAAAACAATTCCACACCATCCTCTAGATGACAGCCCTTCAAGTACTTGAAGATGGTGATCATATCACCTCTCAGCTGCCTCCTCTCCAGGCTAAACATGCCCAGCTCCTTCAACCTTTCCTCATAGGATTTGGTCTCCAGACCCCTCACCATCTTCGTCGCCCTTCTCTGGACCTAGGGGGGTTTAAAAATCCCAGGTTTCTTTATAATTTCGCCAAGGTGGCAGCATCTGATCGCTTCCTTCCTGCTTCTGCCGCTGAACCAGCTGGACTCATCTGAATTCCTTAATAAGCCACACGTGGAATATCATTTTCCTTCCCCATCAGTTTCCAAGACAAGACCACCGCAAACCATCTAGCTGCTTGTCTCCAGCAATTCTTACTATTATCATTTACCCTCTCTGCAACGGCTTCTCACTTGACGACTGCTTCTCACAGCACAGCTTTTCCAGACAAGAACTGTCCCAAATTATTTGAGTTCAAAAGATGACCAGCACATACCTTCCTTCCTGTGGGCACAGCTGCACATGTAACAAAGAGGAGGTTTATCTTTGCAGGCTGGCACCCAGCACTGTTTTAGCTGAGACTGCAGACAACTATTGTTCTAATTGGGCTGTATAAAATGTTGCAATTATCTCTCTGAAACCTAAAGATTCTTACTTCTAAATAGAAACAAGTTTAAACATTCCATCCAGCATTTTAAAAAAAATGACGTAACCAATTTCTTGGAAACTTAACATTTACTTTCTACAAAAGTCTTCACTGCGCCTGAGATATGCACAGCAGAAGAGCTACTGATTTCTTTCCATATCATTTTTTGCTTAATCTTGGCCTCCAAATGCAAAGTATTAATTGGTCTCATCTCTTTAGGACACATTTTGCTCCACAAGCAAGGACAAGTTCATTTTAGCATCTGGAGTCACTAGAATAAGCTCAAGCAAATCCACAGCAATTTTTATTGTTGGTCTTTTTCTTCATAGTCCCTTTTTATCTGTGTGATCACTGACTTGCATTTACAGCCTGTGCTCTCGCAATTATTTCATCTAGCTGTTTTCCTTAATTCTTCTGCTATTTTTAATTCATCTGCTAACCTTTGATTTGGTGGGTGATAACGAACTTCCAGAGTTAAACTTACTTTTGGGCACAGTTTCCCCAAGTCTCCAAGAGTCTTATCTGTGTGCCTAACTGACTGATCTCCTTTAGAAATGCTTATAGACTAGCCCCACCTAAGTGATTTCAACAATTTGAAGTTTGCATGTTTCAAAGTTTATAATACAGGCAAATTTCTCTTTACACTAAGTATTTGCATGCACTTCGATGTCTGATCCTGTTGTGCACGTGTGTGTTACAAGCCCTCAAGTCACTTCCGGCTATAGCAAACCTATGAATTAATGACCTCCAAAGCAATCTACCATATGAACATATATGAACATATGAAGCTGCCTTATACTGAATCAGACCCACGGTCCATCAAAGTCAGTCTTGTCTACTCAGACTGGCAGCGGCTCTCCAGGGTCTCCAGCTGAGGTTTTTCATGCCTACTTGCCTGGACCCTTTTTAGTTGGAGATGCCGGGGATTGAACCTGGGACCTTTTGCTCACCAAGCAGATGCTCTACCACTGAGCCACCGTCCCTCCCCTGACCAGCAGTGGCTCTCCAGGGTCTCAAGCTGAGGTTTTTCACGCCTCCTTGCCTGGACCTTTTTTAGTTGGAGATGCCGGGGATTGAACCTGGGACCTTCTGCTTACCAAGCAGATGCTCTGCCACTGAGCCACCTTTCCTCCCCATTAACAGCCTTGATGAGGCCCAGCAAATTGAGGACTGTGGCTTCCGTGGCCAAGTCCAGCCACCTTATATTGGGTCTTCCTCTTCTGCTGCCTTCAATTTTTCCTAGCATGATTGTCTTTTCCAGCAACCTCCATTTAGTCATTCTAGCTTCAAGAGAAAGCTGAGGCTGGATTTTATCTAGAACCCACTTCTTGGTCTTTCTGGTGGTCCACGGTATCTGTAAAACTCGGCTTTCAACATCACCTTTCAAATGAATCAAGTTTCCACTTTCTTAATTGTCCACCTTGAACACCCATACACAGTAACAGGGAACAGCTTCATCTTGGTCACCTGTACTAACACATTCTTACCCTTGAGAATCTGTTCAAGCTGCTTCACAGCAGCCCTCCTTGAGAGCCAATTTGGTGTAGTGGTTAAGTGGGTGGACTCTTATCTGGGAGAACCGGGTTTGATTCCTGACTCCTCCACTTGCAGCTGCTGGAATGGCCCTGGGTCAGCCATAGCTCTGGCAGAGGGTGACCTTGAAAGGGCAGCTGCTGTGAGAGCCCTCTCAGCCCCACCCACCTCACAGGGTGTCTGTTGTGTGTGTGGGGGGTGGGGGGTAGGTAAAGGAGATTGTGACCGTTTTGAGACTGAGATTCAGAGTATAGGGCAGGATAAAAATCCAATGGTGGTGTTGTCGTCATCTTCTTCATCTCCTTCTTCGTCTCCTTCTTCTTCTTCACAATCTCAGTCTCCTTCTGATTTCTGGGTTGCTGTCTCTCTTTTCGTTGATGAGCAGGGCAAGGAACATCTTTTCTTCCTCCCCTCCCTCTGCTACTTGTCCTCTGCACTGACTACAACTCCTTGAGGGAATTGTTTCTAGTTCCTCTGTGAAATGCCCTGCACAGGGATGGGGGCAGTAACATCCTGTTTCCAGGGGATTAATACTCACTTTTTGATGCCCCATATGAATACAGGATTATGTTTCTATGCTAAACGCTCTGTTAAGCACATCCCATATTGAAGAACCTGACTCCAGCCCCTTGTTCAAAACAGCTATTACCATTTAAGTTAGCATTCTCGGTTTTTATGTCGTTCCCATTATCAGGATGCAGAATGATCTTGGCCTGAACCAATGGACGTATATGAACAGCGACTGACAGCTACTTCTTAATGGGTTTGAGCATTTAATAGGGGCTGTACCAGTGCAGCACTTCTGAGAAATAAGGCACGCCGCCATTGGCTCCCTGTCCATTTTATGCACTGAGAGAAAAAAAAAAACCTGAAGTAAAAAGAGTGGGATATTCCCGGCAAAAAGAATACAAGGGGATAAAATGAGGGCAGTACCACTTTGTATATGTTCTGGTTTAGGAGTGCTGGATTTTAATACATCATGTTTAATATATCAAGAAATAGAGTTTTTCTGACTTCACTTGCTGACTAATTGGGTGTCAAAACTGTGAGGTACAATTTGATCTCTCTTCCAAAGTCTGCAGAAAGTAAGGCAATCCACGGCCAATAGAATGGAGGGATGTGGCAGATCAGGGCGGCCTCAGCCTTTTAGTGCCTGAAGACATCTCTGGAATTCTGACACGGTGGCTGCCACAAAATGGCTGCCCCTGCCGGTGGATCCAGCTGCAAAATGGCTGCTGCAGCTTACCCTCAGTCATTCAGTGAAGATCCATGTGCTGTGGTAGCAGCTGCTGCAAAATAACATTTTTTTAAAAAAATCTGTTTTAAAAAAAAGGTAAAAGTGCAAGCACCAGTCATCTCTGACTCTGGAGTGACGTTGCATCACGACGTTTTCACGGCAGACTTTTTACAGGGTGGTTTGCCATTGCCTTCCCCAGTCATCTACACTTTCTCCCCAGCAAACCGGGTACTCATTTTACCGACCTCGGAAGGACGGAAGGCTGAGTCAACCTTTAGCCGGCTACCTGAACCCAGCTTCCGCCGGGATCGAACTCAGGTCATGAGCAGACCTTAGGACTGCAGTACTGCAGCTATACCAGTCTGCGCCACAGGGCTGCTTTAAAGCAAATCAAGTCTCTAGTGGCTAACCAGAAGCCCTGCTGGGAAAAGCCCTGCCATGCGCCACCTGCTTTCTAAAACCACCTGGTAGACACCAGAAAAGGTGTCGGTGGGCACCACAATGGGGATCCCTGTGGCAGACAGATTCCACGAGGGTCGATAGATTCCTTCGCATCCGCTGGAGCAATTCTGGATTTGCAACCAAAATCCATTCTTGCAAAATGCAGGTGAGCATCGACTATGTATGCACACACTGAAAGTCCACCATGGCAAGAAATGGAATACACATCTGTGCAGAGAAATTGCTGGTGGTTTTTCCCAGATGCGTGTCACAATTTTCTGTTCTGGCCTTGCAGGGGGGGGGGAGCTATTTTGTTCAAGGAAATACGCAGATGAATATTGGAGTTTGGAGAAGACCACAGACACAGGGCTGTTCATTAGCCGAGAGCCCAGACTTGTTAAGTTTCACATTGGCATGCTGTCCTAACCTAGCATTATCACCGGAACTCCCTCTGCCCAAGTACATGGCTTCCTTCGATCCATAATAGATGCAAGGCAAGTACTGAGTTGTAACACTCTGCAACCCCTTGCTGATCGTTGTATTGCATTTGAGGTACTAAACTTTGTGATTAACCACGGACTGCTCAGAGTGCCTGGAATTATGGGCTTTTATAATTAACCTTGTGGTCTACATTAATGAGATTTTGTCCTCTTCGCATTCTGTTTAATGTTCTGTGTAATATGAAAACGTGAATACGCTGGCACCAAAGGAGTTGGTTCAATAAAACCTTGACCGTTTTCAGATCTCCTGTCCTCTCATATCTACAGACAGACTCTACCACCAAACATGACAAGCACAGGATGGTTTTGTTAATTTTTTTTCCTAGACTAGAACTCACTGTCTTTATAAAAAGGTGGGGGAAACATCCAACGCATTTCCATACATTAGAAAGCATTACCAAGAGGACATCTACTCCTTTCCTTTGCAAAAGGGGTGTTTATTTGGGGGGGGGGATCAAGTTACTACTAACGTATTGTGGTCCCATAGGGTTTCGAGGCAAGAGAAGACAACGACAACATTGGATTTATATTCCACCCTCCACTCAAGAGACTCAGAGCGGCTCACAATCTCCTTTATCTTCCACCCCCGCAACAAACACCCTGTGAGGCAGATGGGGCTGAGAGAGAGAGATGATTGTGTTAACTGATGTTTTATATAGAGTGTCATATAGAGTTTTAACAATTGTATTATGTTTCATTGCACTATGTCCCTTAATTCCTGCTTGAGTTCTGTTAAGCCAGTAGAAGTTAAGAGAAGATAAAGGATAAGATGTAGGGTCTGTTTCTGCCCAAGTTGAGGTGAAAAGTTGAGTTCTGTTAAGCTAGTAGAAGTTAAGAGAAGACTTTCCAGGACAAATGTAAGTAAAGATAAAGGATAAGATGTGGGGCGCGTTTTTGCCCAAGTTGAGGCTGATTTCACTCCCCCACCCCCACTTCCAAGTGGGGAGGGGAGCAAAACAGATTGCTGAAAATGCCTGCAGCCACTTTAGCCTAACAGCAGACAGATGCCTCCATCCCCTTGTTAGGCTACAATGACTGCAAGCCATTTCACAATCCCTTTAGCTTCCCCTCCCTTTAGTGACAAGCCAGCCTGAAGCTCCACCCCAGCTGGGTGAGGGGGCACAAACAGACGTCAAATAAAATAGAGAGAATCGTCTCTTGAGGGATGCCGCATGCCAGAGGATAACGTGGTAAGAACCCCTCCCGAGCACCATCCTCTGTCCCCGACCGTGGAGAAATTAGACCAGCCACCACGTATCCCCACAGTTATTCTGCAATGTGTTTCCTTTCATTTGTAGTTTGATCTTAAGTGCACCACCTCGGTTTCCAGCGCTCTAATCAAGAGTGTCATTCCAGAATAAGGGGCAGATGATTTCAAAGGTGAAGGTAGAAGATTCAAAAATCCACCCTTTGGAACATTTTTAGGATAAACTAAAAAGATCTGAAAATCTGGAGTAAAGCCCGCATGCTTATTTTTCAATATTAAACTTCCTAGCACCTATAGCATTAAGGTCATCAGGAAAACAGCCTGCAAACACAAACGAAGCTGCCTTCTACTGAATCAGACTACTGGTACTGTCTACTGGCAGAGACTCTGCAGAGTCTCAGGAAGAGGTCTTCCTTATTATCAACTGTGATCCTTCCACTGGAAATGCCTGGGACTGAATCTGATGTCTTTTGCCTGCCAAGCAGATGCTCTCCCACTGAGCCACAGCCAAAGGGAAAGGACCCCTCCCTACCCTTTGCTGCCAACCCCATTATGAGAGCCCCCACAGCTGTATTAAGGGAAGAACCAAAACTGCCCTTAATGTTGAGAAACCCTCGAGCTTCTCTGCTTTCAGCTGCAAGGACATTATATGCGCAGTTACGGAAGCAAGATAAAATACCAGAGAAATGGGACTGGATTTTAAAAGTTATGTCTTGGAGTGAAATGGACAAACTTACAAGAATCTTAAAAGACTATGATTTAGAGAAGTTCAGAAAAGAATGGCAGAAATTCCAGAAATATGTTGAAAAACACTGGAAGGTAAAGGGACACTTAGTGATTTTTGATAATAGTTGAAATGTGGTGCATCAATGGACTAAAATTTTTAAAGGAATAATTTTCCTGGGTTTAAGGTGTAAAGAAAAAGTGAAGATGGATTTATAGACTTTAACTTTCTTATTTTGTTGTTTTTATTTTTTTGTAGTTATAAAGATTTAAAATGGAGATTCTTGATTGGATAAAATTACCTTGTATTTTTTTTTTTATAATTTTAAGTAAACACCGGCGGGAGTCAAGAAAAGGGTGGGAGAGGAGGAGGGGGGGGAAGTGTGAGGTATTGTTGTCAATTGGTATTATTCTTTGTTTTCCTCGGAAATAGTACAACAATATATTGCAGATCAATAAAATTGTTTTAAACGGAGAAACTCTCGAGCTTCTTGAGCAGAACAGGCGATCCTGAAGGAAGGGAGGGGAAACTGTACAACGCCTGAAAAGTGAAGGTTAAAGGGGAATAAATAGAATCTGTGACCATCACATAAACACATGAAGCTGCCTTATCCAAGGTCAGCATTGTCTACCCAGACTGGCAGCTGCTCTTCAGGGTCTCAGGCAGAGGTCTTTCACATCACCTGGCCCTTTGAAGTATAGATGCTAGGGCCTTCTGCATGCCAAGAAGATGCTCTACCATTGAGCCAACATGCTGCTGAACTATCTAAAAAGGCATGATGGCTCATCGTTGGTGTATGGCCTGATTATCATTGTTCAATATATTCACAAGCTTTATTTTTTCATTTCCTTCCCATGACTAGGAGTACTTGGAAAACTGCCAATTCTAACAGTAAGAGATCGCGTACAAAATTAAAACAAAAATGCTTATCCTGGATGGCACATCTCTTGTGCCAGCTCAGAAGGTGAGGAGTCTGGGTGTGATACCGGATGCCACTCTTTCTATGGAGGCCCAGATCACAGCAGTTGCGCGATCTGCCTTTTACCATCTTCGGCAGGCCAAGCAACTAGCGCCCTACCTGGTTCCTCGGGACTTAGCTACAGTGATCCATGCAACAGTCACTTCCAGGCTGGACTACTGTAACTCGCTTTATGTAGGCTTGCCCTTGAGGTTGACCCGGAAACTCCAGCTGGTGCAGAATGCTGACTGAATCGCCTGTACGGGTGAGCAGTCAACCGATGCTGCGCAGTCTGCACTGGCTACCAATTGAGCACTGGATCTGCTTCAAGGTGTTAGTACTGACGTTTAAGGCCTTGTGCGGCCTGGGACCGGCATACCTGAGGGACCATCTCTTTCCATACGAGCCCCGGAGGCCATTATGATCGGCCACTCAACATCTTCTGACCATCCCTGGCCCAAGGGACGTTCACCTTGCCTCAACCAGCGTCAGGGCTTTTTTGGCCCTGGCCCCGACCTGGTGGAATCAGCTCCCTATGGAGGTTCGGGCCCTCTCAGATTTGCTGCCATTCCAGAGGGCCTGTAAGACGGAGCTGTTTCACCAGGCCTTTGGCTGAGGCGGGCGGGCATCCTTATCTTGCTACATCTAACTGGCCTCCCAACACGGACTACCATCTGGACTGGAGGGAAAATCGGGCTGATATAGTTGACATCTTTTGGACACCTAAGCTGTGAATTTAAGTGTCCACACAATCCACGCTGCGTTAAATTAAATCTGAGCTACCGGTTTAACTGTTTAACTTTTTAATATGTTCAATTGTCCAATTGTTTTACTGTTTATTTATTGATTGTTGTATTGTAGCTGTTGGTTTTAATTGTTTGACATGTTGGAATCCACCCTGAGCCCATTATGGGAAAGGGCAGAAGAAAGAAAGAAAGAAAGAAAGAAAGAAAGAAAGAAAGAAAGAAAGAAAGAAAGAAAGAAAGAAAGAAAGAAAGAAAGAAAGAAAGAAAGAAAGAAAGAAAGAAAGAAAGAAAGAAAGAAAGAAAGAAAGAAAGAAAGAAAGAAAGAAAGAAAGAAAGAAGGAAAACCCACACGCACTCCCTGTAAACAGCACATCACATAGAGACTTCTGTACCTGTATCGGACATGCTCAATAGTGTCGTAGGTCAATTTGCTACTGATGCTCTGGCTGTGAGGGTTGCCTAGAAGGTGCAAGAGAGAGACGATTGATTCACAGACTGACACTGCATGTGGTTCTCAAAGCAATGCCTCAAGGAACCCTTTGGGGCTGTTTGGTGCAGATGTGAGTTGGAACACAGAATTCACTGCTCTGCTCTGTAGTTCTCAATGGCAGATTTTCTCAACGAAAGTAGTTGAAAGCAAGGGATGGCAGACAGCAAAGCTCCCACAAAATGAAAGGATGGAATCAGTTACCATTACAAAATAAATTCCTGGAGCCTGCTCACATTAAATTCAAACGTAACCCATGCCAATCAAGCCACTGCTGGTGGATTTTGGCAGAGCACTTTGAAGATAATTTCAGAGGATAGCCGTATTGGTCCATAATAGAACAGCTAGATTTGCATCCAATAGCACCTTCAAGACCAACATGATCTTGAGGGGCTAAGATTATGAGAGTCTAAGTTCCCTTTGTCAAGTATCTGATGAAGGCAGCATTGACTCCTGAAAGCTCATACCTCAGAAATTCTGTTGGTCACTAAGGTGCTCTGGACTCAAACCTAGCCTTCACTGCTCTGAATATTTGAATCTGGATTCTTTCTCTTAAAAGGAAAGACTTTTATTTTTCCAATATGTGGAATGCTTGACAATCAAGTTCTGTTCTATCACCAGGAGCTCTGTGTGAAGACTGGTGTTGTCTACACAGGGCCATAGTCAGGAATTCTTTTTTTTTCCCACAGGGGGAGCACTAATAAAATGAAATTAAAAATTAATTTCATTTAAATTTAATTTAATTGACGGGGAGGGAGAGAGAGAGGAGGAGCTCCTTACCTTCTCACGGTGGGCAGGCCGTGGCAGGGGACGACCTCACTGCTTGCATCATGACACCATGACGTCATGACCCCAGCACTGAGCTACCCTGCGGCTGCCCGGACGCAGGCGTAGTGAGGCACCTAACTGGGGCAGGCTCCCTCCCAACGGCCAACAAGAGGAAGTGTGGGGAGGCTGCAGGGCCCCCTCCCGCGGGAAGAACCAGCAAGCAAGGTTGCCTGGCGACTGCCCGCCAGATAACGTGTCAGTGCGGGGCTGCCGCAAGGTGCCCCAGCCTTACTCTCCTCAAAACACCGCCCAAGTTTCAAAAGGATTCAAAAGAAGGTGCCCCTTATACTTCATTATTTCCAGTGAAGGGAAGGCATTTAAAAGGTGCGAGGTCCCTTTAAACGTGATGGCCAGAACTCCCTTTGGAGTTCAGTTAAGCTTATCATAACCTTGCTCCTGGTTCCACCCCCAAAGCCCCCAGATATTTCTTGAATCGGACTTGGCAACCCTAGCATTTTTGCAGCTTCCAGCTTCTGTGCCTGAACAAACTGGGGGGGGGGGGGGGGAGATGCCTCTGTCAAAGTACTTGCTGCTATTCCCAATAGGGAAGAAGGCTCTGGAAACCATGAGAACCAGGAGCTGCCAATGCTGCTGAGACATCCAGTGTTACCAACTGTTAAATAACAGCCTCTGTTAGGAACTGGTTTCCAGTCAAGACCTCAGGGAGACGGCAAAAGCAAACAACAGAATTCCCAGCAACACAAAACAGAGAAGGCGTTGCCTTACGTTGTTCAGTTCTTTCTTACCATAAACATTTGCACTGAGGTCCTCAGAGAAAGCTTTCAGTAAACTCTGCGGGAAGAGCGTCGTGCCAGCATGGTCAAGGTAAGTCATTCCTGCAAGGCAACCGATAAAAACATATCACACGCCGAGCCTTCATGTTCCAACAGCAGGAAATCTCAGAATTAAAACGATGGGTTTAAAGGAATATGCAGTCCGCAGAAGAAAAGCCGCTTGAAAGAAAGCTTTTTAAAAATTATCTCCTTCCTATGGCCACTCAGGCCCATGTTAACAATATGCCCTACTGCACTACTGGATGTGGTGCTGTATTGTGGTACTATTTTTGTGCTATACCACCTTGCTGTCATATCATCTTGCTGAATCATCTTGTTGCACTTGACTGAATGCTGTAATTGGTTTTATTGTGATTTTATTTCTATTTGATGTACTCCACTCTGAGCCCCCAAACGGGGGAATGGGTGGAATATAAATTAATAATAATAATAATAATAATAATAATAATAATAATAATAATAATAATAATAATAATAATAATAATAATAATAATAATAATAATAATGTCCAAAGCTCAAGGTAACATTTACTATCACTCTAGAATGGGGACAGGTGGCTTCTTTGTACTTGTGTAAGGGGGAGTTAACTCTGTATTCAAGAAAGCTGGTGCCACGTACTTCCCAATATGGCCGTTATATGCAGAATCCAAATGGAAGTTAAAATCCAAGAATGGAATCTCTCTGTGTGCTACAGCTTGAACCACTTTATGAAGGAAGCTGAGGAGCTAAAGATCTTATGGGCTTCTGGACTGCCTAACCCACCAAAAAAGGGTCCCCCCTCCACGCACACACTTAACCAAAGAAAGCGAGAGAAAAGAGAAATCCTTTCAGGAAGCAGAAGACTCCAGATACATCAGTGCAGCCCACACTTATCCTAATCTAAATGGGGTTTGCTGCATCCAGGCCTCCTTGGTATCGAGCCGGTCCCACCCCGCCTCCTTCACTGTCGCCTTGCCCCACCCTCCCCCAGAGCAGAAAAGCTCCCAAAAATCTAAAAAAGCTGAAGAAATCAAACGCTTTGATAAAAATTCGTAAAATTTATCCAGTATTCACATCTCCCCAAACAGCCAGATCCAGGCGGGCAGCCATGTTGGTCTGAAGCAGCAGAACAAAGTCTGAGTCCAGTCAGGCGCCTTGAAGACCAACAAAGCTTAATTCTGCGTATGAGTTTCCGTGTGCGTGCTCACTTCCTCAGATACATTGAAACAGATGAAAGCTTATATCCAGAATTAAACTTTGTTGGTCCTGAAAGTGCCACCGGACTCAAACTTTGTTCTTATAAAACAGGCCATTATGAAACTCATTGGCTAACTTGGGGCGTTTTCCCACAGAGCTTACCTCGGAGCGACGTCCCTCTTCACCGCGCAGCGTCTGCGCGGATTTCCCACCAACTGCTCCGCAGAACCAGGAAGTGCCAGACCTTTTGCGTCGCAGATGTAAACCGCTAAAAAGCAGTTTACGTTAGCGACGCAAAAGCCGCGGCTCTTCCTGGTTATGCGGAGCAGTTGGTGGGAAATCTGCGCAGACGCTGCGTGGTGAAGAGGGACGTCGCTCCGAGGTAAGCTCTGTGGGAAAACGCCCTTGCTTTTCCAGGTTTCCCATTCTTAAAAATATCAGTTCGCTTTGGCAGCTCTATCATCAATCCATACTGCTTGATTGCCAGGTTCTAATCTAAACTGACTGCACACAGCTCAGAGAAATGACTGCAAAGAAACCAGATGTTGGAAGCATGCGAAGGGTAATTTCACAAGTCATAAATTTTAATTGAAAAATATGTAAGAACCGTGTTTGGGCAGCAGGTATCTGCACCACATATATCACAGGGTCTTTACACGATCATAAGGCTAATTTTAACCTGAATTAAACCTTAAATATACTTCAGCAACATATGCTGCTTGAACCCATCCTCAAAAATTCCCTACAAAACTTCTAAAAAAACCTGCTTTGCTTTCGAACCCAAAACTAAGACTGTAAAGCAGGGACACATAACTTAGATAGTTATATGCAGCAGTAATTTCATAGAAAAAGAGGTGCCGGAGCTCATTAGCACAACTCATTTGCATATCCCACACCCCCCTGACATCATCGGAAGGGGTACTAAATTATATCAGCTCTGCATCTATCTTAAAATGCCTCTTGAATTATAATTGTCATAATAAAACCTTACTCCCATCATACTTTTTAAATCACTTTTTCCTACGTGGCCACCGTGGCGTGATGAAGATTTCCATCGGTCTGCTTTATAGATTTTGGTTATTTTCCCATTTTTTGCAGGGGGAAATATTAGAAAGTTTGTCAAATCTTAAGAGTTCAGCAAATTCTCACAGGAGGTTTGAACAATAAAGCCCAGAAGCAAGTATTGGGTGGGGGGAGGGGGTGGGAGAAAAGAGCACAATAACATTTAGAGGTTTCGGAGCTCTGCTCCTGTGAGCTCCTGCCCAAAATGAGGCCTGGTTATATGGGCCCTGCAGTGGAACTAAGTGGGCCACACTGTGAAAGTATCACATCCCCAGACCCTGTGCAAGATCACCAAAAGGCCCGCCTCATGACATTCAGGGTTTGGGATGCTGGGAATTTCACAATACTTGAGAGGAGTCAAATGCTCTGACCCATATGGCCCAGGCTAACCTAAACCTTTTTCACGCACAGCTCACCTCGCAGTCACAATCCTGTTCCCTCCGCAGCGTCTGTCGGATTTCCCGCCATCTGCACCGGAGTTACAGGAAGTGCCGCGGCTTTTGCGTAGCAAACGTAAACTGTAACTTCGGCGCAGATGGCGGGGAATCCGACCAGACGCTGCGGAGGGAACAGGATTGTGACTGCGAGGTGAGCTGCGTGCGAAAACGGTCCTAGTCTCACTAGATCTTGGACGCTAAGCAGGGTCAGCCCCGGCTAGTACTTGGATGGGAGACCCCCAAGGAAGTCCAGGGTTGCTATGCAGAGGCAGACAATGGCAAGCCACCTCTGTTCATTCCTTGCCTTGAAAAGTCAACGGGGTTGCCCATAAATAAGTTCAGCAGCTTGATTTTAAAAACAGCCAACCCAGCAGTTTATTCTGCCAAAATACCCCAGGCCTAGACAACACCTTTGACAGCCAAATCCCCCAGAGGGGATACACAGGAGGAATAGACGGCTGCAGACATGCTGCCGTGAGAAAAACCACAGAGCGCGCACATCTTGAAATACAGTCAAAAGGGAGGTTCGGGGCTGACATAACAAGTTTCGCCACCCACTCTGCAACAGTTATGCCTATTATTTGGTTTCTTAACTAGAGATGGGCATTCATACCGGGGTCATATCTTTACCAGATACCTGGCCAAATCAGGTGAAATTCAAACATAGTTTATTAGGCAAGGATTACATTACTACAGTGTAGATTCAGGGAGGTAGCCGTGTTGGTCTGAAGGAAAACAATGAAGCTTGAGTCTGGTGGCAAGAAGAAGAAGATATTGGATTTATATCCCGCCCTCCACTCCGAAGAGTCTCAGAGCGGCTCACAATCTCCTTTACCTTCCTCCCCCACAACAGACACCCTGTGAGGTGGGTGGGGCTGGAGAGGGCTCTCACAGCAGCTGCCCTTTCAAGGACAACCTCTGCCAGAGCTATGGCTGACCCAAGGCCATGCTAGCAGGTGCAAGTGGAGGAGTGCGGAATCAAACCCGGTTCTCCCAGATAAGAGTCCGCACGCTTAACCACTACACCAAACTTGCTCTCCATTAAAGACCAATGACGTTTAACTCTGGGTATAAGCTTTCATGTGCATGCATGAGTCAAAGAATTAAACTTCGCCTGTCTTAAAGGGGCCGCTGGACTCAAACTTTGTTCCATTACTACAATGCATTAAGTATGTAGTTATTAGGTTTGCTTTTAATAGTAGAAGAATATGACCTCATCTTAGAGTTTTCTATGACTGTCTTCTTCAGGGTTCCTCCAGTCTCTCTAGCCCAAGGTGCCTCTTCTAAACCTCCCCTGCCTCAGTTCTGCTCAAACATTCCTAAGGCCTCAAAGCCTCAACCATGCCAAAGTTGCAGCGATAATTTCTTTTTTCTCAGCTGAGCCGTATCATCCAGTTTCCAGGCCATCCCCCCTTTGGTTCATCAACATCAGTATTGTCCACTCAAACTTGATTTGATAGACTGATTTGATTTCTAGCCTGCCCTACCCACAAACGGGCTCAAGGCGGGTTACAACATAACCATAAAACAATAAAATATACATTTAAGAATGTTTAAGACTCGCACAATTTGAAACCACCAATCTACAATAAAACAATGGCGACTGCTGACCATGTTCCAATTAGGGTTGCCAAGTCCAAATCAAGACATATCTGGGGACTTTGAGGGTGGAGCCAGGAGTCATTAGGGGTGGAGCCAAGATCAAGGCTGTGACCAGCATAATTGAACTCCAAAGGGATTCTGGCCATCACATTTAAAGGGACCGCACACCTTTTCAATTCCTTCCTTCTATAGGAAATAATGAAGGATAGGGGCACCTTCTTTTGGGGCTCATAGAATTGGACCCCCTGGTCCAATCTTTTTGAAACTTGGGGGGTATTTTGGGGAGAGGCACTAGATGCTATACTGAAAATTTGGTGCATCTACCCCCAAAAAACAGCCCCCCCAGAGCCCCAGATACCCGCAGATCAATTCTCCATGATTTTCTATGGGAATAAATCTCCACAGGGAATAACAGAGTTCCCAGCAGACATTTTCCTCCCCTCCCCCCCCCCGCTTTCTGATGACCCTGAAACGGGGGGAGGGTCTCCAAACCAGGGGATTCCCTGCCCCCACCTGGGGATTGGCAACCCTAGTTCCAATACATTGTCTTCACCACCTGAAGTGTGCATAAATCAGACTTGATTTGCAGAGAAGCAACTGTATAACAGGAGAGAAGACTGATGGATAAATGACACCCTCTGCCGCACTCAAAAGCCCTATGGAGAAAAGCTGTCTTCCAGGCCCTGAGGAACTGCAGAAAGTCCTGCAGGGCCCTAATCTCTAAGGGGAAGCTCATTCCGCCAAGCTGGGGCCAGGGCTGAAAATGCTCTGGCCCTCACTGAAGCAAGGCAGACATCTTTTCGGCTGGGGATCATCAGAAGAAGTTTACCTGCGGAGCGCAAAGCTCAATGGGGCTTGTCTCAGGCTGAGGTCTTTCACATTACTTCCCATCTGATCCTTGACTAGAGACGCCGAGGACTGAACCTGCAACTTTCTACATGCCAAGCAGATGCTCTGCCACTGAGCCGTGTTTCTCCCCGTATCTTCTTCCCTTTTGTCACCCATGAACTGACTGTCTGCAGGGCTGCACTTCCAAAGACCTGAGAAGAGCCAGGCTTCTTATTCTGAACAATTTTTCATTTTGCTCTCCAAGCTGGGAATCTCAGAGACCGCTTAAACACCACAATGTCTGAACTGAACCCCTGGCAAACGCACATTTCAACAAATTCTGGATCACAATCCTAGGCCTTCTCATGCTGGGATCTTCTCCTTAGACTCCAAAACAGCAACAAAAAACATAAAACTAGTCAATGAGGAAAGCAGGCAAGCCAACAGCAACATTGCCCCCCAACACACACATCACCCTCCCTGGCCCTCTGAGACTGGTGACCCTTAACACAAGGGCACCACTTTTGATGGCACAAGGTGGACTTTGATTGGCATGTTATGTCAGCCAGTTCAAGCTACACTGATGTGTGTCCCCGATTTTAATTCAGAAAAGGCATGCCATGGGAATTTTAGGAAGCACCACAACAGACCTTGTCTAAAACTTGTCTAAAAATTAGCACCTTGTCTAAAAATTAAACACACCCAGTTGCATTGGAAGCTGGCAGTTATTTCACAGCTACGAATAACTTCACAAAGGTTTGTTCCATTGTTTTAAAAAGGGCAAAGTCATCCATTTTCAACCCAAGCCGGTTAGGCATTTCAGTGAGATTATGCAAGCATGAATGGGCATAAAACTTCAGATACTAGCCTAGGGATAAGAATAGAAACTGAGAAAAAAAACACCACGTGGAAAGCGTATCTGGCATCACGACCATGTGGCGGCAAGCAATAACCAGGTATGCAAACAGATTTAATTTCTGCAAAGAGACTTCTGAGTTTCATTAGGTTTGCATACACAACAGACCATCAGTGACTTTCTTCCACACGCTATTCTGGAATATGTAAGAGCACAGACTACAAAAAGCAGAGCTTCCAATGTGGTTCTTCTCCATCAACAGTTTCCTTTGAAGACTAACATCCTTACATATCTTGGGGAATAGACACTTCCACAGTAAACAACTTCAGACAAGCAATTATCTACGCTGGAATAAAGATGAGAGACCATCATTTTATTTTATTTTCACAGAGAACATTTTCCTATGCAACTAAATCCTACAAACTTCAAGAGGCAGACAACGAGGTCAACTTTACAACTCTTTTTCTCTGGGATTCTCTGTGAAACTAAATATTTGATCTCACTCACTAGCTGTTCTATGCAACAGCGCAGAAGCTTTCTGCTCGTGACATGAGTTCAGTCCCAGCAGAAGCTGGGTTCAGGTAGCCAGCTCAAGGTTGACTCAGCCTTCCATCCTTCCGAGGTCGGTAAAATGAGTCCCCAGCTTGCTGGGGGGAAAGTGTAGGTGACTGAGGAAGGCAATGGCAAACCACCCCGTAAAAAGTCTGCCGTGAAAATGTTGCGAAAGCAATGTCATCCCAGAGTCAGAAACGACTGGTGCTTGCACAGGGGACTACCTTTACCTTTATATTTAATATGGATAGAAGGAGAATGATATAAGCTGCTTTAGATACCGGGAAGGCAGAAAGGTGCGGTATAAATGAACTCCAAAATCTCTGCTATGTAAAGCAATATGGGCTGTGAGTTCATCGTAAACCAAATAAACAATGCAAATTACAAATGTGAGACTAATTTCCCCAAAAAAAGACTATCGGCATGCTGTTCAAAGACATATTCCCTGCATTTAGACAGGACAAAAAATGGTGGGCATTTTCTGGAGACATCAGATGAAGGGTTGAGGCTCAGAGATAAAACATTTGCTTTGCATATGGAAGGTTCCGGATTCAGCTCTTGGTATCTCCAGTTAAAAGGTCATGTTGTTGGTGATAAGGAAGGCCTCTAATCTGAGACCCTGCCAATACTGAGTCTGATGGACCAGCAGTCTGATCCAGCTTAAGTAGGCTTGCCACCCTCAAAGTGGTACCCGGAATTCTCCTATTACAACTGACCTCCAGATTATCACTGGAGCAAATGGCTGCTTGGAGGGTGGACTGTATGCCATTATACACTGCCGAGATTCCGCCCCTCCCCAAATCCTGCCCCTCCGTGGGCTCCACTCCCAATATCTCCGGGTACTTCCCAACTGAGAGCTGGCAACCCTGAGCATAAGGCAGCTTCACATACGCTCAGAGAGCTCTCTGGATCAAGTATATTAAAAAGCTGAACCAGCACTCAAGGCCGGATTAACAATTAGGCCACGTAGGCACTGGCCTATGGGCCCCCACACCTTTAGGGTCCCTGCCCGGCCTTCCCCCCCCCCCTCAGTTTCCCCCCTGCTTTCAGCCCCCGGAGCCTGCATGTGCAGCCAGCAACTGAGCCACTCTTTGCCCAATTTGTCTGGTGAGGCTGCTTCTAGTGTCGTTGCCAAGTTTGCCTCTCTCTGCTACTCCCCCACAGCTTTGTCAAAGGGGCTTTTGAGAAGGTGCCCGCAAGCTGCAGTGGGGGCAACGGGTGGCAGAGCAGGCACTCCAAACGAGATAATTTGCAAGGGTGCCCCTGAGATTTTGACTGCCTAGGGGCCTCCACAGGGTTTAATCCGGCACTGCCAGCACTAACTATTTGCAATAGTGGGTACTTAAGACAAACGACACTTGATGAAAAAAGCAATCATTATTTATCTTCCTGAGAGCTCTTCAAATCATCCCCAGCCCCTAGAAACTGATCTTCTCTTCAGATAAAAGACAAGTTTTCCAGTGTTTGATACATCCCACAGAATCCTTTGGATTCTGCAACATGCAGACAAGCAGACAGTATTCCACATCCTGAATACCAGTCCAAACTTTAGCGACAGCCATTATAATGCGACTCAAATCTGCAGCTCGTAACCAAAGTCACAAGCCTGTCTCATGTTTTTCAGTTCCACTCCAGATTCAAGCAAGCTCGCTCCAGTCTAATCCCCTGCACCCTAATTCAGTAGACAGGCAACATATGCTTTGTGTGAACCCCAGTTCCTAGTAATACTCCTTCTAAACTTGTGAGCAAAAATTCTACTTTGTGAGCTGCTGGAATTAAAATTGTGAGTTGCTGCATAAATTAGTTTGCTCTGGGGCCATCCTTCCTGAGCTAAGACAAAAATGTGTGAACTGGAAGCTAAAAAACTGAGTATATTCCTGCATCGTGCAGGGGGTTGGACTAGATGACTTTGGAGGTCCCTTTCAACTCTATGATTCTGTGAGCTAGCTTATACTAACTCAGTTTAGAGGCAACACTGGTTCCTAGAGCTGCTGGCATATAAACGGGAGAAGTTAGCTCAGCAATCCTCAAGTGGCAAATAAAAGTTCCAACTTGCCTCTTGCTGCATGTGAATACCTGCATACTGCAAAAGCTTCTGGCACCTATTTTCAGCTTCAAAACAGATTACGGAGTTGTGTTTTATATCCATTCTTAAGAAAGTGATTTGATTACAAGCACAGACTAAATCCTAAGCTTCTTCATTACGACAAGGAACAAAGCTATTCCCAAAGAACCGTAAATGTACACCTTTTATCAAGACCGACCAGTTTCCAAAACGCAGCATGCACCTTTCTGAATTATGCAAGAGTTTTTCTCAGGTTCGTTCTTCCCATAGTTTAACCAGACTAAGGCTGTTTTATGTATTGGCATTTACCATACGAGGATGTAGTGAGGGCCACAGGAACAAACCGCTTTAACGGAGGATTAGGCAGCTTCATGGGGGATAAGTCTATCAACGGCTACTAGCCATGATGACTGAGAGGAAGCTCCACATTCAGAGGCACTAAGCCAAGGAGCCAGGAAGAAACATCAAGAGAAGCCCTGTTGTTGGCTGTCCAGAGGAACCAGCTGGCCTGTGTGTGAGACGGGATGCTAGACCACTGGTCTGATCCAGCAGGGCTCATATTCTTGTCAAGGCAAAGGTCTCGGCCTCTATGTCCCATTGCTGGCCATCCAGAGGGGACTTGCGGAAGTAGAGGGACTACAGTCCCATCTAGTAGGGCTCTTCTCTTACATTCTTTAAGTTCTTCTAAGTCAGCGGTGACTTGACAGCCCTTTCCAGCACCATGACCTGAATAACCTGCAGCCCTGGGTCTCTTCCCAGCTTACCTGGAAGCAAAAACAACCCACCCTCACCACACACAGACACACACTTGCCCAACAGGTAAGGCTTGTAAGATAGAACCAGAAACAATGGGTTGAAATTAAGTCCGAAGAGTTTCCAGCTCAACGTTAGGAAGAACTTCCTGACCGTTAGAGCGGTTCCTCAGTGGAACAGGTTTCCTCAGGAGGTGGTGGGCTCTCATAGAATCCTAGAGTTGGAAGGGACCTCCAGGGTCATCTAGTCCAACCGCCTGCACAATGCAGGGAACTCACAAACACCTCCCCCTAAATTCACAGGATCTTCATTGCTGTCAGACGGCCATCTAGCCTCTGTTTAAAAACCTCCAAGGAAGGAGAGCCCACCACCTCCCAAGGAGGCCTGTTCCACCGAGGAACCGCTCTAACAGTCAGGAAGTTCTTCCTAAGGTTGAGCCGGAAACTCTTTGGATTTAATTTCAACTCACTGGTTCTGCTCCTACCTTCTGGGGCCACAGAAAACAATTCCACCCCATCCTCTATACGACAGCCCTTCGAAGACTTGAAGATGGCGATCCTATCACCTCTCAGCCGCCTCCTCCTTCCTTGGAGATTTCTCAAGAGAAGCTAGGTGGCCATCTGACAGCAATGAAGATCCTGTGAATCTAGGGGGAGGTCTTTGTGAGTTTCCTGCATTGTACAGGAGGTTGGCCTAGATGACCCCCTGAGGTCCCTTCCAAGTCTATGATTCTAGTCGATAAGTTCTTCTAAGTCAGCTGCGGGTTGACAGCCCTTTCCAGCACCAGGCCCTGAAGAACCTGCAGCCCTGGGTGAGTCTCTGCCCAACCTCCCTGGAAGCAAAAACAACCCCCTCCCGCGCACGCACACACACACACCTGCCCTCCAGGGAAGGCTCGGCCCCCAGCTGCACCTGTTGGGTTGGCAGGCGCAGGAGGGGAAGGGAAGGGGCTCGCCAGCAGGGCAGCCGAGGAGAGCCACCGGCGCGCAGGGGAGGCGCAGCAGAGGCGGCGTTACCTGCCAGCCTGGCGAAGTCGGAGCGGCGCAGCGCCCGCGGGCTCTCCTTGCCGCCGTAGCCGTAGGCGGCGCCCGGGGGGAGGCGGCTTCGGAAGGCCGCGAAGGAGAGCGCCTCTCGCCACGGCTCCATGGCCCCCTCTGGCCCGCCCGGCCCGCACCTGACCCTGCAGCCGCAGAGAAGGGCAGAGAGGGAGGGAGGGCGCGCCCCAGGCTCCGCCCGCCCGCCCGCCTGGGAAGCAGGAAGTCCCGCTCGCTCGCTCGGCCCGGGCCGCTGGTGCTGCCGCTGGGAGCCGGGCTGCTGGGCGGGCGGGCGGCGTCCCGGGACAAGGGGGGAGGAGCCCTGCCCAAGCGGCGCGGCGCTGCGCCTCCCAAGCGCTGGAGAACGGGGGAGGGGGGGGCTCGGGTTGCCAGCCTCCAGGCGGGGCAACCCCAAAGTCACACCCCGTGCAAGCGCTCGCTTCAATAAGCCGCGTGTGCGGCGCTTTCTGTATGGAGCCGAGTGGGCAGCTGGAGCAGCAGCGCAAAGCAGGAGTCGGCCAAGTTGCATTCGGGACTGAAGCTAGTTCCGTGCGCTCCGAGCACGCTTCTTCGGACGAGGAATCAGGTGCGGGGAGCAGGACGACGTAGAGCCGGTAGGCAGTGGTGCAGAAGGCGAAATGGGACGGATTTAAAATCCAAAGGCAGAATAGTAAAATTAACAAATTGAGCTGACCTTTTTTTTTTAAAGGATAATATTTTATTAACCTAGAGCGAACCTTTTATCTGGGGAACATGAGCATGAGAAACCAATAAAACAGTGACATGTCAAAATGTGAGAATGTCTGTTAATCACTCTATTGTTATAAAAAGGTAAAGGTGTCACGGGCTGGGGCCAGGCCAGGCGAAGTCCAGGGGCAGTCCAAGGTCTGTAGCCAGTGAGCAAAGAGGGTTCAAAGCACCAAAACCAAATCACAGTCCAGGTATCGCAGGTCAGAGGTTCAGAAGCCAAAGTCAGGGGGTGCCGAAGCCGAAGTGGACGCTAGAACGTCAGGTAAGTGACTAGTTGCTTCCACAAAGCCTCCTCCCAAAGCCCACAGCTATATAGCCCTCTGCTGTCTGTTGCACATTTGGGCTAATTGCTGACTCAGAGGGCAGCCAGGATCCTGCTGAGACTCAAGCATCCTCACTCCTAGAGGGGCCAGGATCCTTTTAGAACTCAGGGCTCAGGGAGCGTCTTGCTCGTGAGCGTGCCGCCCTCCTCCGATCCCTGAGGTCCTGACGAAGGCGGTCACGCACACGAGCCACCCGAGAGGGCAAGACAGGGGGGCTTGGATCTTCTCCAGCAGGACGCAGGGGCACTGGTGCAGGTGGCAGGGGCACAGTTTCTTCTGCAGGCTCGGCTTCTTCTGCAGGGCCCCCAGCACCCATAACAAAAGGTGTGCAAGCACCAGTCGTTTCTGACTCTGGGGTGACGTTGCTTTCACGTTTTCGCAGCAGACTTTTTACGGGGTGGTTTGCCATTGCCTTCCCCAGTCATCTACCCTTTCCCCCAAGCAAGCTGGGTACTCATTTGACCGACCTCGGAAGGATGGAAGGCCGAGTCAACCTCAAGCTGGCTACCTGAAAACCCAGCTTCCACTGGGGATCGAACTCAGGTCATGAGCAGAGGGCTCAGAGATCACATTCGTGGAGGGCATCCGGGCGCTCTCTGAGGCGAGGGACCAGGTATGCCAGCTTCCCATGCCATCCCTGGGCAAGTACAAGGTGACTGTGCTCATAGCGGGCAGGCCCTGCCAGATGGAAGTTGATTCGGGGGCGGGCCAAACAGTAATATCAGCCCGGAACATTCAGGGAACTGTGCCCAGGGAGGGAAGCCCAGTTGAGCCCATTCCCCTTCATAGTCCGGGACTTTCAGAAGAAGGAGGTCGCAGTACTAGAAGTAGGAAATGTCCATGTCAAGTACGGCCAGTTTTCCGGCTGGCTGCCCCTGATAGTATTCGAGGGGAACCTGTGCAGCCACCTGGGCCGGTCCTGGTTCAAGGCCCTGGGAATCCGGGTAACCGGCATCCATCACACGCCCGCACCCTCCCAGACTAATTTCCAGAGGGTGTGCGAAGAATTCCCCGCCATTTTCGACGGCAACCTGGGTACGTACACAGGAGAACCAGTGACCCTACAACTAGACCCCAATCTGCAGCCTATTATGCTGAAGGCCCGGCAGGTGCCCCTGGCGTTAAAGCCCAAAATAGAGGAGGAGTTGGACCACCTCGTGGCTCAAGGGGAACTGGAGCCGGTGGTGAACGCCAAATGGGAAACCCCCAAAGTCACTCCAGTAAAGCCCAACAGCAGTGTGCGCATTTGTGCAGATTACACATGTACGATAAACAAGGCACTTTAAGGCCACGCTTATCCGGTGCCGGGGGTGGGTCACGTGTTGGCCTTGCTGGGAGGAGCTAAGATTTTTGGGAAGCTAGATTTGGCTCAGGCTTATCAGCAGTTTCCAGTAGACGCCGCCACGGCAGGTGCACAGACAATCGTCACACATAGGGGGGCTTTCAGCGTCAAGCGGCTGCAGTTCGGTGCCAGCATGGCCTCGGGGATCTTCCAGAACTTAACGGACTCTCTCCTTAAAGGCATTCCCGGGGTCCAGCCGTTCTTCGATGATGTGCTGATCGCCGCAGCCACGGGGGGAGGAATTTGCATCCTGCCTCCAAGCAGTATTACAACAGTTCGACGGGGCAGGGTTGAAGGACAAGAGAGAGAAATGTGAATCGGGGGTTACCAGCATTGATTTCCTGGGGTACAGGGTGGATGAGCAAGGGGTTCACCGGCCAAAGGACAACATCGGCGATTCGGGATGCACCGGCCTCCAGGAACAAGGCAGAATTACAAGCATTTTTGGGACTTCTAAATTTCGACCACGCCTTCCTTCCCCACAAGGTGGCAATAGCAGAACTTCTGCACCACCTACTGGACAAAAGGGCTCCGTGGGTTTGGGGTCACCAGCAAGCCTCAGCGTTTCAGGCGGCAAAGGGCATTTTGACTTCCAACAGCTTGCTGGCACGCTTTGACGAGCGGCTGCCAGTTGTCTTGGCCTGCGATGCGTCACCATATGGGGTGGGGGCGGTCTTAGCTCACGTGCTGCCAGACAGCCGCGAGGTCCTGGTGGCATACTATTCCCGAACTTTGCAAAAGCCGGAGCGCAACTACGCGCAGATTGACAAGTAGGGTCTGGCTATAGTTGTAGGGGTAAAGAAATTTCATGACTATTTGTACGGCTGGCCCTTCACAATACACACAAACCACAAGCCCTCGCTAGGACTGTTTGCCCCCGACCTGCAGACGCTGCAAATGCTTTCACCGCGGGTCTTGCCATGGTCCATCTTCCTTGCAAGGTACCAGTACGGCCTGTACTACCGACCGGGAAAGGTGATGGGCCACGCAGACGCGTTGAGCCGACTGCCGCTGCCCTCCATGGACCCAGATCCTGACCCAGCTTACCAGATCATGTTGTTGGAGTCCATTCCAGACCGCCCGGTACACGCTATGGACATTGCCTGATGCTCCAGGAAAGACAAGACCCTCTCACAGGTCCTGTACTGGGTGTGGAGGGGATAGCCGGCGGGTTGGGTGGGATCAGAATTCTCTACATTTGTATCCCACTGGGACTAATTGTCTGTACACAAGGGGTGTCTGCTGTGGGGAAACAGGGTGGTGGTACCCCCGGTTTTAAGGCAGCGGGTCCTCAATGCACTACACGAGACACACCCCGGTATTGTGTGCATGAAGGCGCTAGCCCGCAGTTATGTCTGGTGGCCAGGGATCAATGATGCCATTGAGTCCTGGGTAGATCGTTGCCAGCCATGCCAGGAGACTTGGCCAGCTCCGCCGAGAGCCCCAGGTCAACAGTGGGAACACACACGAAACCCCTGGTCCTGCCTGCATTTAGATTGTGCAGTGCCCTTCCAGGGACAGGTATTCTTCTTGATCATAGATTCCCACTCCAAGTGGCTAGAGGTAATCCCGGTAGCATCCACTTCCACGAGGGTGGCACTAGGGGCCACACATGGGTTGCCAGACACCCTTGTCTCGGACAACAGGACGGCATTCACTTCGGCAGAGTTCCAAGACTTTTGTGGCCGAAATACAATAAAGCATATAAGGTCGGTCCCCTTCCATCCCACCACAAACGGCCAAGCGGAGCAGATGGTGTGGGCTACCAAAGAATCGCTCCGCCGCATTGTCCAGGGCGACTGGGAAGCCCGCCTAGCCAAATGCCTGCTCACCCAACACTACACCCCTAGTACGGTAGCTGGCCAAAGCACAGCAGAACTGCTCATGGGTAGCAGGCTTAACACATTACTAGACCACATGAACCCAGACTGGTTCGACACAGGGGGCCTGGTGTTCGCTAAAAACTTTGGAGGGGGAGCAGCATGGATACCGGCCCGAGTCTCCAGCGTACTGGGCCCATAATGTATGAGGTCACCTCAGAAGAGGGATTCACAATGAGGCGTCACATAGACCAGTTACAGTCCTGCGAGGGCAGAGCTGCAAGCCCCGATGCCTCACCGGCCGACAGTCCGGAGGTGGAGGCGGAAGAAGCGACTGCCCCGGCGGCCGCAGCTCAACAAACACCCGCACCGCAAGGGGAATCAAAAAAGCCAGCTGGAGCCATGCATCAGGAAGACCCCGAACCACTGGCTGAGGCCCCAACACTACCAGACCCCCAGCCCGCTGCACCTGAGGCCACAATCTCCCCACCTGCAGCCCCAGAACTCACAAGGTCAACACGCGAGCGGTGCAAGCCAGCGTACCTACAGGACTACGTACAATGGGACTTGCGAACTTAGGGGGAGGGATGTTATGTATATGCCTTAAAGTATGTACTTCCTGCCGGCTCATTGGAGCCAGGAAAGCAGAGCTTGGGGACTGTATAACAACGGGTAGTGGGATCCAAATACCCGCCGCCCTACACCAATCACAGACCCCTGCCTGTTTGAATGAACCAATGGCAAGCTAGCACGGGAGATTAGAGTTGTATATAGGTTGGGCCCACAGGCCCTTAGTCAGTCTTTTGTGGAAGCAGCCCTCACCAGGCTGCCCCTAATAAAGAGCTGTCCTCACTATGATCTCGTCAACTGCAATGCTGTAAACCCACTATATCATACCCACCTACCTCGCAAGGGTTTTCTGTTGTGGGGGAGGAAGGTAGAGATAGTGAGCCTCTCTGAGATCTGGAATGGAGGGCGGGGTATAAATCCAATAAATTCTTCTTCTTCGTTGCCCCTTTGAAGACCGCTGGTTGTTCCTCTCAGGGCACTCTCTGCAACAGAGTAGCCATGGAACAGATTCTGAATGGAGCAGAACTTGCAGTGACAAACTCAAAACAGCCAGGCCAACCCGATCACCAACTCTGGGTTCGCTTCTTCCTCTTTCTCCGTGGAGGGGTGGCTAAGGAGTTCCCCCTCCCAGTCGCAGCAGGGATCCTGATACAGTCCTCCACCCCACCCCCAAGGGCTCAGGGGGAGACGGAAGGGGACTGAAGGCACCCTCCTCTCTGGTTGCCAACTCAACATTGAGAAATTCCTGGAGATTGGTGGGCAATGCCTGGGGAGGGACTTCTGGTATACCACCTCTGACGCTGGCATTTTCTCCCAGTGAGGTGATCCTGTAGCCTGGAGATCAGCTATAATTCTAGGAGGTTTCCAGGCCCCAGCTGGATGTTGGCAACCTACCCCTTCTGCTGCCGCTCTTGATAATGATACTGATGCTCCCCCCTCCCTCCCTCCCTCCCTCCCTCCCTCCCTCCGCTCTGCTCTGAAAATGGGAATTTTTATGTCAAATGAAACACAAGCAGATGAAGGGAAATTCTCCCTACAATGCTCAAGAATAGCTGTTCTCAGCACTTCTCAGCTCTAAATTTGGCATTTGTCACTTAAATGGTCAGCTGCGTTCAGTTTCCACAGTTACTCGAGAACCACTCCAAGCCCATAGGACAAAAAAGTGACACACAACGAGACAAATTTCAAGTCCGTTGCCGATGATCAATGGCATTTTTGAGCCAGTTGGCATTGCAAAGATTTATGTATGAAGTAATCATTTATTGTTTTATAAGCATTACTTACTATTTATTCTGATCCACCCACACTCCATAATGGTTAAGAAGCTCCAAGCCCAGATTTAAATGGGCACTCTGTCAAGGATGCCCGCTCAGTGTCTTTGGGACAGTCATATACTCTTGGCTTAACCTACCCCACAGGGTTGGTGTGAGGAAAATGAGAATGTCGTCAGCCAATTTGGGTCCCCAGTTAGGGTTGCCAACTTCCAGGTGGTGGCCGGAGATCTCCTGTGATTACATCTGATCTCCAGATGACAGAGATCAGTTCACCTGGAGAAAATGGTCCTTTTGGAAGGTGGGCTCTGTGGCATTGAAGTCTGTCCCCTCCCCAAACCCCGCCTTCTTCAGGCTCCACCCCCCCCCCCCAAAAAAAAATCTCCAGGTATTTCCCAACCGGGAGCTGACACTCCTAGTCCCCACTAGAAGAAGAAGAAGGTATTAGATTTACACCCCGCCCTTCAATACCCAAAGGAGCTTCAGGGCAGCTTACAATCTCCTTTTCCTTCTCCTCTCCACAACAGACACCCTGTGAGGTAGGAGGGGCTGAGAGAGCTCTGACATAAACTGCTGTTGGAGAGAACATTTCTGACAGTTATGACTGACCCAAGGTCACCTCAGCAGCTGCATTTGGAGGAATGGGGAATCAAACCTGGTTCTCCCAGATAAGACTCTGCGCACTTAACCGCTATGCCAAACTGACTCTCTCTTAGGATGGAATTGCAACTGATAATGAAGCTCGATGCATCTTCCTGGGCTGAATTGAGACCCAGGTTCCTTCTCTTGTTATCAGTGGCTGCTAGTGTTATTTGGCATCTGAAATCAGTTCCCTCTCCAAGATATAAAGACAAATGGGCTCACATTCTAGTTGTATCTGAAGGAGCAGTGGATCTTGCTCCCTTCCACTAGTAAAGATTGCAAGCAGAGTTCTTACGGTTTTTAAAATTGTTATTGTTATTATCTGCTAGAACTGGAAAGGGGGAGCTTTTCTAGTGAAATATGTGTTGCTTTCAGACTGGACAAAATGCCCTCCCTGCTAGTGACGATCATAAAAAGTTTAAAAAGTGTGTGTGTGGGGGGGGGGGGGGTGTAATGTGAAGAAAGACAGCCAGTGAGTTGGGAGAGGAGACCACATGTTGAACTGGAATATATGGAACCATAAATGTATTTTTAAATACTTCAGTTCAGTTACTTGTATTGGCATTAAAGGAGAGGTACAAGAAAAAAAAATAGATGTACACACATATGCGTACAAATAGATAAAACATGCCAACGTGAGTCAAGATAAAAAAATGTTCTAAAAGGGTCTAAAATCTGTATTTTTAAATACTTAACCATCTACTTCCAGCCGTTAAAGCACAGAATCCAATCCAAGTGTTGTGATTCCTAAGCGGTGTCTTTTTGAAAGAAAATAAAAGCCAAGTTATACATATAGAAATCTAATCTTTTTTTAAAAAAAAACTTTTCAGAATAATTTCCCTTATTCAAGATGCATCTCTTTCCTGCTCCCCTTCTTTTTCTAAAGTGTGTGTGTGATCAGGACTCAAAGAAAACAGCAGAGCTGGGCTTGTCAGAATCACCCCCCCCCCCCTAAAGTATGCATGCACAGGAAAATTTATACCTGGAATAAAACTTCGTTGGTCTTGAAAGTGCCACGGGACTCCCTTTTCTTGCACCTTTCCTTCCATTTTCCTCCCTCCCTCTCCAAACGAGGGAAGACAGGCTTGGCAATGCAGGAGCAGCCCTAGCGGAGAAAGCAGCAAAAGAGCAGGAGAGCTTTTCTCTGGTCCACACGCATGCGCTCTCTTTTCCCTTCCCCCCCAGAGAGGCTTTTCCACACAGCAGCAATAGCAGCCAGGAGAAGGACTCAGGAGATGGTCAGTTGCTCCTGAGATGGATACAAGCCCTGCAGGGCCACATATGGCCTATGGGCTGCACATTTGACACCCTTGTAATAAAGGGTGTGCAGGTGTGTGTGTGTGTGTGTGTGAGAGAGAGAGAGCAAAATAAAAGGCAGTGCAGTTTAAATCCATTTCTTTTCTCTATTTACTGTGTACTGTGTGCAATTCTGGTCACCGCACCTCAAAAAGGATATTATAGCATTGGAGAAAGTCCAGAAAAGGGGAACTAGAATGATTAAAGGTTTGGAACACTTTCCCTATGATAAAAGGTTGAAACGCTTGGGACTTTTTAGCTTGGAGAAACGTCGACTGCGGGGTGACATGATAGAGGTTTACAAGATAATGCATGGGATGGAGAAAGTAGAGAAAGAAGTACTTTTCTCCCTTTCTCACAATACAAGAACTCGTGGGCATTTGATGAAATTGCTGAGCAGACAGGTTAAAACAGATAAAAGGAAGTACTTCTTCACCCAAAGGGTGATTAACATGTGGAATTCACTGCCTCAGGAGGTGGTGTCGGCTACAAGCATAGCCAGCTTCAAGAGGGGGTTAGATAAAAATATGGAGCAGAGGTCCATCAGTGGCTATTAGCCACAGTGTGTGTGTGTGTGTGTGTGTGTGTGTATACACATATAAATGTACACACACACACATATATTGGCCACTGTGTGACACAGAGTGTTGGACTGGATGGGCCATTGGCCTGATCCAACAGGGCTTCTCTTATGTTCTTATGTGACACAGAGTGTTGGACTGGATGGGCCATTGGCCTGATCCAACATGGCTTCTCTTATGTTCTTATGTGACACAGAGTGTTGGACTGGATGGGCCATTGGCCTGATCCAACATGGCTTCTCTTATGTTCTTATGTGACACAGAGTGTTGGACTGGATGGGCCATTGGCCTGATCCAACATGGCTTCTCTTATGTTCTTATGTGACTCAGAGTGTTGGACTGGATGGGCCATTGGCCTGATCCAACAGGGCTTCTCTTATGTTCTTATGTGACTCAGAGTGTTGGACTGGATGGGCCATTGGCCTGATCCAACAGGGCTTCTCTTATGTTCTTATGTGACTCAGAGTGTTGGACTGGATGGGCCATTGGCCTGATCCAACAGGGCTTCTCTTATGTTCAGAGAGCCAGTTTGGTGTAGTGGTTAAGTGTGCAGACTCTTATCTGGGAGAACCAGGTTTGATTCCCCACTCCTCCACTCTAGGCTTCCCAATCCCCAGGTCCCAGAGGGGGATCCCCCAGTTTTACAGGCTTCCCCCCTCCCCCAGCCAGCTGACCGGCGGGGGAAGCCCCGCCCCCAGAGCCATTATGCACCTCCATGAACGATTCCCATAGGGAATGATGGGGAATTGATCCGTGGATATTGGTGGGGGTCTGCTTCTTGAGATAGAGGCACCAAATTTTCAGTATAGCATCTAGTGCCTCTCCCCAAAATACCCCCCAAGTTTCAAAAAGATTGGACACGGGGGTCCAATTCTATGAGCCCTGAAAGAAGGTGCACTGATCCTCCATTATTTCCTATGGAAGGAAGGCATTTAAAAGGTGTTCAATCCCTTGAAATGTGATGGCCAGAACTCTCTTGGAGTTCAATTGTGCTTGTCACAACCTTGCTCCTGGCTCCACCCCCAATGTCTCCTGGCTCCACCCCCAAAGTCCCCAGATATTTCTTGAATTGGACTTGGCAACCCTACTCCACTCGCACCTGCTGGAATGGCCTTGGGTCAGCCATAGCTCGGGCAGAGGTTGTCCTTGAAAGGGCAGCTGCTGTGAGAGCCCTCTCAGCCCCACCCACCTCACAGGGTGTCTGTTGTGGGGGAGGAAGGTAAAGGAGATTGTGAGCCGCTCTGAGACTCTTCGGAGTGAAGGGCGGGATATAAATCCAATATCTTCTTCTTCTTCTTCTTCTTCTTATGTGACTCAGAGTGTTGGACTGGATGGGCCATTGACCTGATCCAACATGGCTTCTCTTATGTTGGACTGGATGGGCCATTGGCCTGATCCAACAGGGCTTCTCTTATGTTCTTCTGTGACACAGAGCTTTGGACTGGATGGGCCATTGGCCTGATCCAACAGGGCTTCTCTTATATTCTTCTGTGACACAGAGCATTGGACTGGATGGGCCATTGGCCTGATCCAACATGGCTTTTTTTATGTTCTTCTGTGACACAGAGTGTTAGACTGGATGGGCCATTGGGCTGATCCAATATGGCTTCTCTTATGTTCTTATGTGACACAGAGTGTTAGACTGGATGGGCCATTGGCCTGATCCAACAGGGCTTCTCTTATGTTCTTATGTGACACAGAGTGTTTGACTGGATGGGCCATTGGCCTGATCCAACAGGGCTTCTCTTATGTTCTTATGTGACACAGAGTGTTGGGCTGGATGGGCCACTGGCCTGATCCAACAGGGCTTCTCTTATGTTCTTATGTGACACAGAGTGTTTGACTGGATGGGCCATTGGCCTGATCCAACAGGGCTTCTCTTATGTTCTTATGTGACACAGAGTGTTGGACTGGATGGGCCATTGGCCTGATCCAACAGGGCTTCTCTTATGTTCTTATGTGACACAGAGTGTTGGACTGGATGGGCCATTGGCCTGATCCAACATGGCTTCTCTTATGTTCTTATTTGCACATCACATCCCATGAATTGACCAAGTGGTTGAATTTGAGTTCTTCTCACAGGACATGAGATCTGATACCTGGTTTCAAGTACGTTAAATGTTGTTTTAATAATCTCTCAGTTGTTTCTTAATATTTGTGAAGACCTTTAACGCTAACTAAAATCCACTAATAGATCCATGGGGGCAGCCGTGTTGGTCTGAAGCAGCAGAACAAAGCAGGAGTCAAGTGGCATCTTTAAAACCAACAAAGTTTTATTCAGAATGGAAGCTTTCATGTGCTAGAAGCACACGTCATCAGTGCTTTGTTAAGATCTACTGAGGCAGCATAAGCTTTCTTTCCTAGATAATAACTACCTGGGAATGCAACCAGGTGTCTCTGGATCATGCTTTGTTACGGTGTAGTACAGTTTTTGCTGATTTTAATTGATTTTAGTTTTTGTTTCAAATAGTTTCTTTTTATCTTGTTTTTAACTCTTTCCCCTTCCTTCTCATAAAGGGGAGGGGGAGAAAAAAAAACTTTTTCTCTTGCTAGCGAGAAGTAAATGCTTTCTCTGCAGTCTTAACAGAGGCCTACTCAGGAGCTATAAACACAGCATGGAGGAGTCTTTTCTTCCTCAACCAATTAAAGCTGTTGCTGCAGCTATTTATTTGCCGTGTGCTGCTGGGGTTCGGACTTTCAGATAGCTTATTGCTTTAGGTTTAGATTTTGTTGTAGAACACCCCTCCCCACAGGGATTTGGAGCAACCCCTCATAGGCTCTCCCACAGCTTGAGGTATTTGAGAGGGAGTAATGGTTCCCCCAACTCATCAGGTTCATATTTTACCCATAGGGTTGCAAAGTCCAATCCCAGAAATATCTGGGGACTTTGGGGGGTGGAGCCAGGAGACACTGGGGTGGAGCTAGGGGGAGGGGGGAAACAGTGCCGGGGAGCGTGGCGAGCTGCCCCGTCTCGAAGCGGGCGACGCCGCTGCGCAGCTGCCGCCCTCCCCCCCGCCCCACCGCAGCTGCTCCTCCGAGATGGGCTCAGGCTGGGCCCATCTCGGAGGAGCAGCTGCGGTGGGCGGGGAGGGGGCGGCA
Source organism: Heteronotia binoei (assembly GCF_032191835.1). Classification (NCBI taxonomy): domain Eukaryota; kingdom Metazoa; phylum Chordata; class Lepidosauria; order Squamata; family Gekkonidae; genus Heteronotia; species Heteronotia binoei. The sequence continues at coordinate 97,820,206 of NC_083232.1, read as the reverse complement.
GCAGCGCGGTGGCCTCGCCCGCTCCGGGATGGGGCGGCTCGCCATGCTCCTTGGCGCCATTTCCCCCTCCGCCCGCTTCTGTTTTTTTGGGGAGCGGGGGAAGAGGCTGGAAATCCTGGGGTCCCCCACCAGGACGGGAGGGTTGGGAAGCCTATTTACCCAGCTGTATTTACTGTAATCATCCATCTTCCACTCATTTGCCCAACCCTCCCCATCTCACAATGGTGTCATGGGTGCCTGGCACTCTTTCTGAGGAACTGTAGTCCCCCACCCCACTTTTTGTTCCCTTCTCCTGTCAGGAGTCAAAGGAGGTGGGAACTACAAGTCCCAGAGCACGATCTGATTGAGCCCCAAAGAAAGCAGGAAGGAGTGAGAAGTGAATGAAGGGGGATTTTTTCCTTGGGTGCCAGGGACAAGTCGGTGCTGGGAGCAGCAGAATAAGGAGGAGGCAAAGGCCCTCCTCATGCTTCAAGAGAGCCATGCTGTCCCCCTCTTCTCCAGACTGACTATTCCTAAGTCCCTCAGCCTTTCCTCACAGGGCTTGATCTCCAGGCCCCTGAGTTAAGATTCACAACTAACAGGTAGATTTCCATACAAATAGATTAAATTTATTTACTGATTTGTTACAAGCGTTCTTTGCCCCACTGGGGTATTGCCAGGAATAACTAATACCAAGCAAGCAGTTCTAAGACAGCCCCATGTCCCCCCCCCCCCCCCCCGCTACCCATCATTCTAGCCTAAGCAATAAAAAGACCATTACTCTCTAGGCTAACGAAAACAATACTACATCTTCCAAAGCACAATTACCCTCACCATGAACTATATCAGGAGTTCCCAACCAACATAGTGCTTGTGGGCACAGTGGTGCCCACTAACACTTCTTATATTCCCTACAAAGTGTTTTTAGAAAGTGGGCAGGGCCAGGTGGGGCTATTGGCCATTGGAGATTGGCTTGGCTATGCCGATTTTTTTTAAGTTGCTTTGGCAGCAGCTGCCACCCCAGCATAAGGATTTCACATGAAGGCAATTTGCAGCAGCCGTTTTGTGTATGGTCCCACCTCCTATGGCAGCCATTTTGTGGCTATGCCTACCACATTGTCTCAGAAATCCAAAGATTCCCACAGGCTGAAATAGGGTTGCCAAGTCCAATTCAAGAAATATCTGTGGACTTTGGGGGTGGAGCCAGGAGACTTTGGGGGTGCAGCCAGGAGACATTGGGGGTGGAGCCAGGAGACATTAGGGGTGGAGCCAAAAGCAAGGCTGTGACAAGCATAACTGAACTCCAAAGAGAGTTCTTGCCATCACATTTAAAGGGACGGCACACCTTTTCAATTCCTTCCTTCCATAGGAAATAATGAAGGATAGGGGCACCTCTTTTGGGGCTCATAGAATTGGATCCCCTGGTCCAATCTTTTTGAAACTTGGGGGTATTTTGGGAGAGGCACTAGATGCTATACTGAAAATTTGGTGCCTCTACTCAAAAAAACAGCCCCCCCCCTCCCCGCAGAACCCCAGATACCCGTGGATCAATTCCCTATGATTTTCTGTGGGAATAAATCTCCATAGGGAATAACAGAGTTCCCAGCAGACATTCCCCTCCCCTCCCCTCCCCCCGCTTTCTGATGACCCTGAAGCTGGGGGAGGGTCTCAAAACCGGGGGATCCCCTGCCTCCACCTGGGGATTGGCAACCCCAGCATAAGGATTTCACATGAAGGCAATTTGCAGCAGCCGTTTTGTGTATGGTCCCACCTCCTATGGCAGCCATTTTGTGACTATGCCTACCACATTGTCTCAGAAATCCAAAGATTCCCACAGGCTGAAAACAGTTTGGGACCCCTCAACTATCCATTGGAAAAGCCAGAACTTAGAATCAGAAGTGCTTCAGCATGAGCAAGCCTACCGTAGGCCCTGATTTGATACCACAGAGTTTTTGAAGAAATTCTGCCACTTTGTGCTCCAGAGTATAAAGGCAGACATCGGAGTGCCTGGTCACGAGTCATTTCAGCAGAGCCAAATTATTCTTTATTTTCCCAGGCTATTGCTCTTTAAAACATTTCACCTAAATCTTTTATGTTTCACTTCATAAAGAATTTAAAAAAATAGAGCTTCCTACAATTAGGCTGCACTCGGCACTTGTCTCCGGGAGTGCATTCTGGAGCCAGTCTGAGCTTAAACTGGCAGTTCCTTAATTGAAGCTGACACATGGCAGGCCTTGCGCTTACGAGTAGGCCCCTGTGGACGTGGGAGAGTCATTCGTTGTCCAACAGGCGTTGATTTGCCAGTTGGGAACTCTTAGTCAGCTGTTTGGTTTTGCCAGAACGTCCTGATAGAACACCAGAAATGATTGGGTATTTATAGAGAAGGCAAAGTCTGAGAGGAAAAAGCTGGGGGGAAATTATGGTGAGGCAGGAAAGAGTTTTATTTGGAGGGCTTTTTCAATTTGATTAATTTTGGGGGGCAGGGCTTTTTTTTTTAGCAGGAAAGCACAGGAACATAGTTCTGGATGGCTTGGTGTCAGGCGTGTGGCCTAATATGCAAATGAGTTCCTGCTGGGCTTTTTTGCCAAAAAAAATTGGGGGGGGAATACACCACCTATGAGATTTTTTTCCTCTGTGGGATGAGTGAAATGCTTTTAAAAACAAGGTTTTTGTTGTGTCCTAGGTTCAAATGGAGAACTGTTACTTTTGGAGGGAACTGTTACTTTGGAGGGAAGCTGAACAAGCCAAGCTTGTACTCCACACCAGGGTTCCAGAGAAGGCCTAAGCGTGCCCAATCAGGGGAAGGATTGAAACATAAGTAGCCAATCAACATCTAGGCTCATACTGTACCCTGATAGGCCCTTAGGCCTCTGTAAATAGCCAATCCATGTACATAGTTAAGGTCCAATCAGAAGGGGGCAAGAATTGTATAAAGGAGCGGGAGGTTTGAATAGAGCTCAGTCTGTGTTGGTGTTCCTGAAGTAAAGCTTGCTGAAATCACTCTCCGACTCTGGTCTCTTACTGCGTCGACCCCAGTACTTTACAGTTTTGCTCCCTCGGAATACATAGTGTAAAGATTTTTATGTAAGACAGTCCTACAACATAAGAACTGATCCTTCCTGTATACAGTGGAGACATGTGCAACATATTTTCATGCATATGTTTGCTGTTTAAATGTGACCCTCTCTCTGAGTGCATTTGCAGTTTTGCTGGCAGAAAACTGAAGCTTATGTAATTCTAAATTTCATAAATATTCTAAATGGTAAATTTTGTATGCTAACATGTATTATGTTCTTATGGTTTTAAAACAGTAAAATAAATTTAGGCTAAATAACAGGGCAATCCTAAACAGAGTTATACCCTTCTAATTCTATTGAATTGATTTAGAAAGAATTAATTCTGTTTAGGATTGCATTGCAATTATTTCAGTTTTTTACAAAATGTCCATTTTTCTGAAATATTTCATTACCTTGTGTGTTATCTCTTGGTAAGAAATAGTAGACTATTATCAATATAGTCTACTATTATTATTGATTCTATTTATTATTGATTTCTAAATCTTTAGAACATGATAAATCATGTTCTTCCTATATATCCATCTATATACCATGGTGTATTATACCAAACTATCTGTCTCTAAGACTGCTAGTAGAGAGGTAGGTGGCAATAATTTTGTACAGAACTTTTCCCATTGAGCTACAAAAGTTTTAATAATATAATTTTCACTAAAGTCCTAACATGAGATTGTTATACTTCATGAGATTGTTGTAGAAATTAGTTATTTGTTTTAGAATAATGCTTACTCATATAAACATTTATTTATTTAGAACACTTATTTGCCACATCTCCAGAAACAGCTTGAGGCAGTCATGAAGTAAAACAATACAACATTAAAACAAATCAAACAAAAATAGTTAATTGTCTTTTCAATGGCATCAATTCTGCCCAAAAGCATGTTTTCAGTGCTGACAACTGCCACTGTTCCTTAGAACTTTCTGCTTTAAGGGTTCAAAATAATTTTGAATAATTAAGTTATTCCTAAATTATAACAAATACCCCTCATTCCTGCCCTCCTTATGGTCTGCCTAATACACAGAATCAGCATCAGGTTCATCTACTTTCTATTTTAAAACCTCCAAGGGAGGAGAGCCCACCACCTCCCAAGGAAGCCTGTTCCACTGAAGAATTGCTCTGTCAGGAAGTTCTGCCTAATGTTTAACTAGAAACCCTTTTGATTTAATTTCAACCTGTTCATTCTGGTGCAACCTTCCGGGGCCACAGAAAACAATTCCACACCATCCTCTATAGGACAGCCCTTCAAGTACGTGAAGATGGTGATCATATCACCTCTCAGCCGCCTCCTCTCCAGGCTAAACATGCCCAGCTCCTTCAACCTTTCCTCAAAGGACCTGGTCTCCAGACCCCTCACCATCTTCATCACCCTCTTCTGGATCTGTTCCAACTTGTCTATATCCTTCTGAAATTGTGGTGCCCAAAACTGAACACAATACTCCAGGTGAGGTCTTTCCAGAGCAGACTAAGGCAATACCATTACCCCACATGAAATGGACACTGTATTTCTGTTGATACAGCCCAAAATCATGTTTGCCTTTTTTAGCCACCACATCATACTGCTGATGTATATTCAGGGTACAGTCCACTAAGACCCCTAGTTCCTTTTCGCACAGACTACTGCTGAGACAAGTCTCCCCCATCCTATAATGATACATTGGATTTTTCCTACCTAAATGCAGAACTTTACATTTATCCCTGTTAAAATTCATATTGGGCGTTTTCGCACTGACCTTAATCAGCAGCGATGCCCCTCTTCACCGCGCAGGATCAGCGCGGATTTCGCACTAATTGCCACGGAGCACCCAGAAGAGCCGGAAAGTCCCGCGGCTTTTGCGGCGCAAACGGAAACCGCCAAAAACCAGTTTCCATTTGCGCCGCAAAAGCCACGGGACTTTCCGGCTCTTCCGGGCGCTCCGCGGCAATTAGTGCGAAATCCGCGCCGATCCTGCGCGGTGAAGAGGGGCGTCGCTGCTGATTAAGGTCAGTGCGAAAACGCCCTTTGTTTGTTTCAGCCCAGTTTTCCACCCTGTCAAGATCATCCTGTATCCTGACTCTGTCTTTTACTGTATTTGCAACCCCTCCCAATTTAGTATCATCTGCAAATTTAAGAAGCATTCCCTCTGTTCCTTCATCCTAATCATTTTAAAGATATTAAACAAAACAAGTCACAGCACAGATCCTTGAGGCACTCCACTTGTCATTTCTCTCCAAGAAGAAGAGGAACCATTCACAAGCAATCTGTCAGCCAATTACAGATCCACCTAACGGTAACAGGATCCAAACCACATTTTACCAACTTGTCAACAAGGATATTATGCGAAACCTTATCAAAAGCCTTACTGAAATCAAGATAAATGATGTCAACAGCATGCCCCTGATCCAGCAAGGTGGTAACTTCCTCCCCCCCCAAAAAAAACAGAGAGAAGGGGGGGGTTAGTTTGACATGCAGGACTTTTCTTGTAGAAAAAGCCCAGCAGGACTCATTTGCATATTAGGCCATACCCCCTGGCATCACCATTGTTTCACACATGAACTCATTTGCATATTAAGCCACAGCCCCTGACACCAAGCAGCCAGAACTGCGTTCCTGGGCATTCCTGCTCAAACAAAGCCCTGCTAATATGACTTGTTCTTGAGAAACCCATGCTGGCTCTTGGTGATCATAGCTGTCCTTTCTAAATATTCTAGGATTTACTGTTTGATGATTTGGTCTAAAACTTTTCCAGGTATAGACATCAAGCTGACAAGTTGGCAATTACCTGGATACTCCTTTTTCCACATCTTGAAGATGGGGACAACATTTGCTTACCTCCAGATTTCGGCTCCTCACCTGTCTCCCAGAATTCTCAAAATAATGGACAGAGGCTAAGAAAGGATATCTGCAAGTTCTTTTAATACCCTTGGATGCAGTTCATCTGATCCTGAGGACTTAAGTTTCATTGAAAGAAACTAGGTGTTTATGTACTACCCCTATGTGATCCTAGGCTGCTACTCCCTTCCCTCATCATATGTTCTGGTTTTACTATGTTGAGCACCGTTTTCCTCACAAGAGAAGACTGAGGAAAAGTTGGAATTGAGCAGTTTTGCCCTCTCTGCATCACCTGTTACAATTTAACTTTCCTGTCCAGGCAAGGAGTCTACCATGTCCTTGCTCTTTTTCTTACTTTGAACATAAGAACACCTTTGTTGTTGTTTTTAGCATCTCTCGCTAGCTAAGCTCATACTGAGCTTTAGTTTCTCCTAATTCTTTCTCTACGAGCACTGCTTATTTTGTTTATATTGTTCCTTTTTCTATCTGAGATTCTGAAGCACAGAATATTATCCTGACTGAATAGTCAGAATATTTTGTTTTTGACAGTTTCTAAAATAAATAAAATAAAAATAAAAATAAATAAGGAAGGAAAGAGCCCTGTGGTGCAGAGTGGTAAAGCTGCAGTACTGTAGTCCGAGCTGTGCTCACGACCTGAATTCGATCCCAGCGGAAGCTGGGTTCATGTAGCCGGCTCCAGGTTGACTCAGCCTTCCATCCTGCCGAGGTTGGTAAAATTAGTACCCAGCTTGCTGGGGAGGAAGTGTAGATGATTGGGAAAGGCAATGGCAAACCACCCTGTAAAAAGTCTGCTGTGAAAACGTTGTGAAAGCAATGTCAGCCCAGAGTCGGAAACGACTGGTGCTTGCACAGGAGACTACCTTTTTTTTTTTTTTACAGGAAGGAAATGCGGTGGCAGGTGAACGCCACCACCAACAATGCCCTGCCAGTATTGTTGCATGGTAGGGACAGTGTTCAGAAATACACTTTTACTCGAATGGCAAAAATGCATTTCCTACATAATTTTGTTTCTGCCGGACTTTTCACTAATAATAAATGTCTACTTTTAAATAATCCAAATTCAAGGAGGTGCTGTTTTCTGCAGAACTTTTCATAACGACAAGCTTCTTCACAAACAAGAAATTGTTAAATGATGTATTGTTTTTTGCCAGGCAGATTATTGGAACATCAGGTGTCGTGAATGACTATGGCTGTCGCCGGCAGAGGTCTTCAGCTTTGTTGGCGTATTTAATTTGCAAAGCATCAAACAACTGAAGAAGATGAAATATTTTATTTACTTCACTTACGGCTCATTTTTCATGCTGAGACTGAAGGTGAATTGCAAAGGCTGACCTTGATTGACGAAGAACCAGGATCATTCTTTTCTCCTCCCTTAAAAAGAACTGCACGAGTCAAGTAACTGTTTGAACTTCAAAAAGGAAAGTAGGTAAGAAATTCTGGTTTGTAAGTTTCATTTCGCTGTCTCACCAAGGAGATGCCTTGCAGTTACAAACAGCAGCAAACCAAATGCCTTAAAGGCAAATTGAACCCAAGACATCGCTTAGCTTAACCAATTATGTGACAAAATATGACACGTTGATTCTTTAGTTATAGATTACATCCAGTGGACAAAACCTGACAGTTAGCATCGATTTTAATGGCTCTGGACATGCTGTGCATTCAGCTTGTTCAGATTATCATCTGCAGTTTCTGCAGCCCCCCAGTGTTTATCACAGTGATATTGACACAGATGTGGCTATCCCATTGAAGTTAATGGGTATAAATCAAAGTTGTTACCCATAGCAGAAGGCAACTATAGGGCACTTCAAATAAAGTTTAACATTAGAAATGAAGGGGGTAAAATATTTAAGGAAGAGAATTTTTTTAAAAACCCTGAATAAGGGAGCCAAGTTTAATTTAGTTATGTGGTTAAATATGATAAAAATAGATGTAGACAGATGGAACCGGCTGAAAGATCTCTCTGAAGAGAGGTTAATATTGTTAAGTTGATGTGTATTTTTAGCTCCCCTGCTCATATGAAGCTCAACCATTTCCACCAATAGGACATTGTCAATGGGTTCAACCTTGTGAGTTTCACAAGATCTATGTTTTGAAGTAAATAAAATGCCAAGTGGCACAGATTATTTCCTTTACTGAAACATATCCATGCAGTATATACCACACAGAGAGCCCTGTGGAGCAGAGTGGTAAAGCTGCAGTACTGCAGTCCTAAACTCTGCTCACAACCTGAGTTTGATCCTGGCAGAAGCTGGGTTTTCAGGTAGCCGGCTTGAGGTTGACTCAGCCTTCCATCCTTCCGAGGTCAGTAAAATGAGTACCCACCTTGCTGGGGGGAAAGTGTAGATGTCTGGGGAAGGCAACGGCAAACCACCCCATCAAAAGTCTGCTGTGAAAATGTTGTGAGAGCAACGTCACCCCAGAGTCGGAAACGACTGGTGCTTGCATGAGGGACTACCTTTAGCTTTATATACAACATAGGTATTTCAACACTAGGCAGAATCTTGGATTCTTGAAGTTGCAACTGCCTCATTTTCAACATTATATCTTTCATATAACGTACTTATGTTAAGGAAAAGTGAAATTCTCATCCATCTTAACATCTGAGTCTTCTAGGAACCCTCACTTCAGAGTTACAACTTATTATGGATCCAAACCCACCTATATTTTATTTATTTGATTTATATTCCACCCTCCTGCAAGTAGGCTCAGGATGGGTGACATCAGGTAACAACCGACCTCCGTGATAGACCATAGATGCTTCTTCCAGGAGTAATTATATCGCTGGCCAACTTGTACACCCTGATTGAAATAATAAATAATAAGATCTCATAAGATCGCGGAAATAAAGCAGGGTTGGCCTTGGTCAATATTTGGCTGGGAGACTACCAAAGAAGTCCAGGGATGCAACCAGGGGTGGAATCCTAGCAGGAGCTCCTTTGCATATTAGGCCACGCACCCCTGATGTAGCCAATCCTCCAAGAACTTACAAAAAATTGCCTTGTGAGCTCTTGGAGGATTGGCTACATCAGGGGTGCGTGGCCTAATATGCGAAGGAACTCCTGCTAGGATTCCATCCCTGGATGCGACACAGAGGAAGTCAGTGGCAAACTACCTCTGAAGGTCTCTTGCCTTGAAAACCCTATGGGATCACCATGTCAGCTGTGAACTGATGGCAATTTACACACGCACCGTTTGTGTGGTAAAGAGTGGTAAGCAAGAATTTTATCTTTGACTTATTTGATCTGCATGTCCTCCAACACACACACTTTGGCATTACTGTGGTAATTTTTAATTGTGTGCCTGGGATATATATCATAGAATCATAGAGTTGGAAGGGACCTCCTGGGGCATCTAGTACAACCCCCTGCACCATGCAGGTAACTCACAAACACCTCCCCCTAAATTCAAAGGATTCTCATTGCTGTCAGATGGCCATCTAGCCTCTGTTTAAAAATCTCCAAGGAAGGAGAGCCCAGCATCTCCTGGGGAAGTCTGTTGATGATAGATAGATAGATAGATAGATAGATAGATAGATAGATAGATAGATAGATAGATAGATAGATAGATAGATAGATAGATAGATAGATAGATAGAGAGATAGAGAGATAGATAGATAGATAGATAGATAGATAGATAGATAGATAGATAGATAGATAGATAGATAGATAGATAGATAGATAGAGAGATAGAGAGAGAGAGAGAGAGAGAGAGAGAGAGAGAGAGAGAGAGATAGATAGATAGATAGATAGATAGATAGATAGATAGAGAGAGAGAGAGAGAGAGAGAGTGAGAGAGATGATAGATGATAGATAGATAGATAGATAGATAGATAGATAGATAGATAGATAGATAGATAGATAGATAGATAGATAGATAGATAGATAGATAGATAGATAGATAGATAGATAGATAGATAGATAGATGGATGGATGGTCTGGATGGATGGTCTGGATTCCTTGCATATATAAATGAAAATCCGTCTTCCAGCTCATCTACTCCAACTAAATATCTGGATTACATTCTGTACTAATTGGCTCTTCAAATATGTTGTTAGCTTGTAACATGAGTTAAGGTTTTGTGCATGTAAAATGTATTTATATTTAAGTTTTGCACTTTTTCTGTATGTTTTTTTTCTGTAAGTGATGTCTTTTTTTATACCAAATTAAAATAATAAAAAAGTAAGTTGAAGAGGGGAAAAAAAGATAGACAGACAGACAGACTGACTGACTGACTGACTGACTTGTATAATATTGTTTTTTATATTGGTCTGTGTTGTAAGCTGCCCAAAGAACATGGTGAGGTAGATGATTATAAAATGAAATAACACCCTTTACTATATCCAATGGGTCTTGAAACCTTCCTGAATCTTGCCCCTAAACTTGCCAACCTCCAGGTGGGATCTGGAGATCTCTTGGAATTACAGCAGATCTCCAAGACTACAGAGATCAGGTCTCCTGGAGGAAACGGCTGCTTTGTAGGATTATATCCAGCTGTGGTCTCTCCTCAGGCTCCACCCCCAACACCTCCAGGAATTTCCCAATCCAGAGCTGGCAACCCTATCTCCTCCATGGTCAGCAATGGCAACCTTGCGGGAAGGCACCTGGGTCACAGACTGCAGGGCTACTGCTGAAACGGATTGTCTTCAAACTTGAAACATAAGTCCGTCCAGCCCTGTCCTGTTGCCCAAGTGAAGCTTTTGGCAGATGGAACCCAAGCAAGACAGAATGACGGTGGATCTACATTCAAAGGGCCATGCATTTTAAGTAATTTAATCACTGTCTGCTGGGATCGTGAACCCCGTGGCACCTTGCCTGAAATCTATGTATTCATCAAAGTGATCTCATTTGTATTCTAATTAAGTTTTGCTATTTTTGTCATTTTATTCTTTCTAGGGATGATTGCACTTGCAGGCAGTTGATCCTAACGTTTCCTGACATGCAGACTGATGTGTGTTTCGTAAACAGAAAATGAAGTGACAGAACTAATTAAAAATCCATCTGTTTCATTGAAGAAGGGCTCTGCCAGGCGGTTTGTATGAGCTTTGGTCAGCGACAACACTGCGCCCACGCTGGCATCTGCTGGCACGAGAGCAGTCCTAGCTTGCCTGGGGTGTCCCATCTAATCTCATCCTGGGCTTCAGTCTGTCAGGTGGCTTTGCTACACACACCTAGTTTGCAAAGATGTCTGCCTAGCAAAATGCAGATCCATTTCATTGTCTGATGAAGTGTGCTTCTAGCACACAACAACTTACGTTCTCGATAAAACGTTGTTGGTCTTGAAGGTGCTACTTGACTCCACTTTTGTTCTAAAGGTCTGTTGCTTCAAACCAACAGGGCTGCCCACCTGGATCTATCTGCGGATCACATAGTTAGATGTAATGGCTATATATGCTAAAATCCTGATCAATGTTTATAAAGCGGTTGTGATGACAACCCTCATCTACGGCTCCGAATCGTGGGTTTTATACCGTCATCACCTGTGACTCCTTGAGCGCTTTCATCAGCGCTGCCTTCGCACCATCCTCAACATCCACTGGAGTGACTTTGTGACCAACACTGAAGTCCTCAAGCGGGCGGAGGTTACAAGCATCGAAGCACTGCTGTTGAAGACGCAGCTGCGCTGGGCAGGGCATATCTCCAGGATGGAAAACCACCACCTTCCCAAGATTGCCCTGTATGGCGAACTTTCCACCGGCCATCGAAATAGAGGGGCACCAAAGAAGAGGTACAAGGACTCCTTGAAGAAACACCTTGGTGGTACCTGTTGCATCAACCATCACCAGTGGTCTGACCTAGCCTCAGATCGCAAAGCATGGAGGCACACCATCCACCAGGCTGTCTCTTCCTTTGAGAACGCACGCATAGCTGGTCTTGAGGACAAAAGGAAATTGAGGAAGAATCGCACTGCTACAGCATCAACCCCAAATCAGACTTTTCCCTGCAGCCACTGTGGCCGGATCTGCCTGTCCCGCATTGGTCTTGTCAGCCACCAGCGAGCCTGCAGCAGACGTGGATTACTGCACCTTTCTTAAATCTTCATTCGCAAAGTCAAGCCGAAGAAGAAGGAAGATGCTAAAATCCTACCCTGTTAGTGGGCAGAACCATTCCCAGCAGTAACTTAGCGCAGTCAGTATAGAGCACATGAAGGCACCTAATGCTGAATCAGAGCCTTGGTCCAGTCCGTACCGTCTGCTCAAACTGGCAGTGACTCTTGGGCAGAAGACTGTCACATCACCTACTGCCTGGTCTGTTGAACCTTTTGCATGCCTAAAAGATGTTCCACCATTGAGCCACATGACCATGGCTGGTGCGTGGGAGTAGACCAAGTAGGTGGCTGCCTAGGGTGCCCCTTGGGGCTATGCCAGGTGCCCCCTCTCCCCACGCACAGCGGGTGTGCTCATTGGAGCCTGCCTTCCCCAATGAAAAGCAGACTCCATGGAGTGCAGACGCAGCTGGTTTCATGTTCCCCAGGTCTGTTTCATGAGCCAGTTATAGTTTATAAAAATTGGCTCCTATTGAAGTTGTATACTGCCACTCATCCTTCCAACTCTACTTTAACAGAGCTCTAGGATCTTTCTTGCATGCACATGGTCTTGTCCCTGGCACCTCCAGCTAAAAGGATCAAGTAGTAGTCTCACAATTTTTATTGCTTAATCTCAATTAAAATTAAAATTTTAAATAAAAAACCCTGTAAATTAGAAATGTAAATAGTTTCAAGTTTCTTCGTTTCTCCTACAGTTCTCTGATTTTTAAATTCGGGGGTGGGGGGCACTAGTGGGCAGCTTGCCTAGGGCACCCAAAACCCCAGCACTGGCCCTCCACATGACCCTCCCCAACGACAATGAAATGTGTTCTAGAAACCTGCAGCTTTTAGTTCCAGTCAGCATGTAAAATTTTGCCCTGCATCCGACTCCACTCCACCTCCTCTTGGACCTTGTTTCCTGCTTGACTGCTCAGGTCATGGGGCTGCAAACCCACAAGGAGTCACACCAGACAATGAGAGGACAGGACACTTCCAGGGCATATCTTTTTGGTTCACTGGACTAGAATGGCTGGGTCTAGGGTTGCCAAGTCCGAATCAAGAAATATCTGGGGACTTTGGAGGTGGAGCCCAGGAGACTTTGGGGGTGGAGCCAGGAGCAAAGGTGTGACAAACATGATTGAACTCCAAAGGGACTTCTGGCCATCACATTCAAAGGGACCACACACCTTTTAAATGCCTTCCCTCCATTTGGAAATAATGAAGGAGAGGGGCACCTTCTTTTGGGGCTCATAGAACTGGACTCCCTGGTCCAATCTTTTTGAACCTTGGAAGGTATTTTGAGGAGAGGCACTAGATGTTATGCTGAAAATTTGGTGCCTCTACCTCAAAACAACAGCCCCCTAGAGCCCCAGATACCCATGGATCAATTCTCCATTATACCCTATGGGAATCAGTCTCCATAGAGTATAATGGAGTGCCCAGCAAACATCCCCCCCACTTTCTGATAACCCTGAAGCAGGTGGGCTTTCCAAACCAGGGGATCCCCTGCCCCCACCTGGGAATTGTGCAATCCAAACAGAGAATCACGGCTGAGAGTAGAAAGAAACATACCCCAGGGGTATACCATGATGACCAGCCTCTCAAAGAAAGAAAACTGATTAAAATACTTATATTAAAGTTCATATAATCTATTCACTCTCATACACAATATTTTTCACAAGTCATTCCCCGACAACAAACACTTCCATGTATTCAAAAAAGGACCTGAATACTCATATATAGAGTCCAATTCTGGAGTGCAGAAGAAAAGTCCTTTCACTTGAAGCAGAAGTCCCTGGTTCAGTTAGGGGAGGCATGGTGGCTCAGTGGTAGAGCATCTGCTTGTTAAGCAGAAGGTTCCAGATTCAATCCCTGGCATCTCCAACTAAAAAGAAGAAGAAGATATTGGATTTATATCCCGCCCTCCACTCCGAAGAGTCTCAGAGCGGCTCACAATCTCCTTTACCTTCCTCCCCCACAACAGACACCCTGTGAGGCAGATGAAGATATTGGATTTATATCCTGCCCTCCACTCCGAAGAGTCTCAGAGCAGCTCACAATCTCCTTTACCTTCCTCCCCACAACAGACACCCTGTGAGGTGGGTGGGGCTGGAGAGGGCTCTCACAGCAGCTGCCCTTTCAAGGACAACCTCTGCCAGAGCTATGGCTGACCCAAGGCCATTCCAGCAGGTGCAAGTGGAGGAGTGGGGAATCAAACCCGGTTCTCCCAGATAAGAGTCCGCACACTTAACCACTACACCAAACTGGCTCCCAAACTTAAAAGGGTCCAGGCAAGCAGGCGTGAAAAACCTCAGCTTGAGACCCTGGAGAGCCGCTGCCGGTTAGGTGAGGGATGGTGGCTCAGTGGCAGAGCATCTGCTTGGGAAGCAGAAGGTCCCAGGTTCAATCCCCAGCATCTCCAACTAAAAAGGGTCCAGGCAAATAGGCCTGAAAAACCTCAGCTTGAGACCCTGGAGAGCCGCTGCCAGTCTGAGTAGACAATACTGACTTTGATGGACCAAGGGTCTAATTCAGTATAAGGCAGCTTTATATGTTCATATGTTCCTGTAGGGACCATATGGTGGTAAAGTTTTTTCCAATGTTTAGATGTCTTGTACAGTAGTCTCAAAAGCTCAGCAAACGCAGCAACGAGGTAGTATCTTTATCTTCCCCCGTTTTGATAGAAGCTTTAACCAGCTTTTCAAACAATCTCAGAGCATGGCAAGATTCCACAATTTTGGTGCACAATTAAGTTTCAGTTTCCAGGTCTTGCACCCACTTCCATGCTCTTTCCACCTCCGTTTGAGAGGATGTGCACACCTTTTAAATGCCTCCCCTCCACTGGAAATAATGAAGGATAGGGGCACCTTCTTCATAGGATTGGACCAAGGAGGGTGTTTTGAGGAGAGGCACTGGATGCTATGTTGCAAGTATGGTGCCTCTACCTCAAAAAACAGCCCTCCCAGAGCTCCAGATAACCATTGCTCAATTCTCCATTATACCCTATGGGAATCGTTCTCCATAGGGAATAATGGAGTACCCAGCAGACATCTCCCCCCCCTGCTTTCTGATGACCCTGGAGCAGGGGAAGGGCCTCCAAACCAGGGGATTCCCTGCCCCCATCTTGGGATTGGTAACCCTGTCTTGAATAAACTATTGCTGCCTACTTAAGAGCTGATTGAACTCACTTTACAATAAACTCCACCCGTTTAATAAAGATAAGGGGTAGGGTTTTGAAGAATTTGATACTGTATTTTGTAGCCCTTAACTCTAAAGCTTAGGTTTCAAAGACTGATTGAATGAGAGTTTCAGAAGGTGCTTTCCAAGTTATTCCTGTTCTAAGTAGCCTGAAGCAAAATACCTTCCGTGCAGGCTTGATTCAGCAGCTAAAAATGGTTTAGACATAACTCCTCCACTTCTATTTTCCTCCCTCCCTTGCTAGTTCACTGTCACCCAGCCCTCTGTCTGCGCCTCTTTCATGTCTCCCATCTCACCTCTTACACTGTTCAATAATTATTGATTAGTAGGATTTGTTGCCATAACACTCAAATGTTGATTGAGATGTATATGCCAATGTGTTCAATAGGGCTTATTTTCAGGTAAGCGCGCAGTGACAAAGGATTGTGTGGTGTGAACACTAGCCAGACAGCAAGCTTTAAGGAATTACAGTTTGAAGAATTAAATGGGAGGAAACTGAGAATTTCAGAAGCTGAAACTCTAAAGCTGAAGCTGACAAGTACCCAAATGTCATGTTTTACCACGCATTAAGCTGAAGTTATTATGGCTGAAGAAGGTACAGAACCTTCTAACTCAATAATCCTGCATTAGACATTTTGGTTGCATGGTCTCTTGTGTGACTCATCGATAGAAATGGAAATTTTGTCTTTGGCCAACATTGATGTGCTGCTTAAGAGCGATGGACCCTAACCTGGAGAACCAGGTTTGGTTCCCCATTTCTACCAATAATAATAATAATAATAATAATAATAATAATAATAATAATAATAATAATAATAATAATAATAATAATAATAATAATAATAATAATATTTAATTTATATCCCTGCCAAAGCAGGCTCGGGGCGGCTTACAACATACCATAAAATACAAATATTACATAATAAAACAACAATCTACAACATTGCACAATTTCCTTAAAATTCCCTTAAAACCATCTAATGAAAACCAACAATTTCCTGCGATCGTACTGGGTGCTACATTTTCAAAAATTCCGATCTTCCGAAGCCTGCTGGGTGACCTTGGGCCGGTCACAGTTCTCTCAGAACTCTCTCAGCCCCACCTGCCTCACAGGGTGCCTGTTGTGGGGGGAGAAAGGGAAGGAGACTGCAAAGCCACTCTGAGACTCCTCAGGGTAGAGGAAAGATAAGGTGGTATAAAAGCGTACTCTTCTTCTTTGATATGAATTGAAACCATTGCAATAATAATTTAGCATTTACACAAAGCTCTTTAAAGCACTCAAAGGGTTTCATGCACATTGAGTGGAATCTTAGCAGCTTTTCTGTTGGATCCCTAAGAGGCACTGGAAGGCCGTTTTATTTGCTAAGGCTTTCAATGGGATATAGACTGCAGGTGTCTTTTCAGTGGGCTCTCCTCCCTCTTGCACCAGTGAAAAATTTAGTAGGATTCATGTCTGTTGTAACCCTTAAAAGCCCACTGTTGATTTGTCAACCAGCAACAATCATTAAGAAACAACAGCGCTAAAATCAAAGCAGGAGTAAATCACAAATTAAAACATGGGCTACAAACAACCCAATTTTGAGGGGACATTTAGGTTCCCTCTAGACGACCCATCCCTCAACGTCCAGGCATGCTGAGTCACTCACTCCAACAAAAGGAAGTACAAATAAAAAAATGTTGTAAACTAATTGCATTTGTAATTTGTTCTGGGTTTTCTTGTTAGCTGCTACAGGCAGGGATAAAAAATACCAAATGAGAAACCAATCTATCTAAGCCTGTAGTCTATAAGAGAAGCCCTGTTGGATCAGGCCAATGGCCCATCCAGTCCAACACTCTGTGTCACATAAGAACATAAGAGAAGCCCTGTTGGATCAGGCCAGTGGCCCCTCCAGTCCAACACTCTGTGTCACAGAAGAACATAAGAGAAGCCATGTTGGATCAGGCCTATGGTCCATCCAGTCCAACACTCTGTGTCACAAAAGAACATAAGAGAAGCCCTGTTGGATCAGGCCAATGGCCCCTCCAGTCCAACACTCTGTGTCACAGAAGAACATAAGAGAAGCCCTGTTGGATCAGGCCAGTGGCCCCTCCAGTCCAACACTCTGTGTCACATAAGAACATAAGAGAAGCCCTGTTGGATCAGGCCAGTGGCCCCTCCAGTCCAACACTCTGTGTCACAGAAGAACATAAGAGAAGCCCTGTTGGATCAGGCCAGTGGCCCCTCCAGTCCAACACTCTGTGTCACAGAAGAACATAAGAGAAGCCATGTTGGATCAGGCCAGTGGCCCATCCAGTCCAACACTCTGTGTCACACAGTGGCCAAAAAACCCAGGTGCCATCAGGAGGTCTACCAGTGGGGCCAGGACACTAGAAGCCCTCCAACTGTGCCCCCCCCCCCAAGTACCAAGAATACAGAGCATCACTTGCCCCAGACAGAAAGCTCCATCAATATACTGGCTAACAGCCACTGATGGGCCTCTGTTCCAGATTTTGATCCAATCCCCTCAGAAAGGCCTGTTCCCATTCTCAAAACCCCTCCTGCTGCCTCCCGCTGGGTCTTTGCTTTTGGAGGAAATTTCTCTCTTCTGCTGGCCACTGATAGAGGCTTCCCAGTCGCCCTAGCGGAGAAAGGTCCACGGGAGGTCTGCCAACCCTGGGTTGGGAGATTCATGGAGCCCGCGGAGGGTGGGGTTTGGACCTCAGTGGGCTCTAATACCACAGAGCAGGGGCCCCAAGCCACACCTCTCCTGGAGCCCCCCAATACCTCTCCTGGCACCATCCACGTGTTTGTAGAATAGGGGGGAGCAGGTGGGGTTGCCAATCCCCAGTTGGGGGGGGGGGGCAGGGGATCCTCCAGTTTGGAGGCCCCCTCCCCACTTCAGGGTCATCAGAAAGTGGGGGGGAGGGAAATGTCTGCTGGGTACTCCATTATTCCCAATGGAGACCAATTCCCATAGGGTATAATGGAAAATTGACCCATGGTTATCTGGGGCACTGGGAGGGCTGTTTTTTGAGGTAGAGGCACCAAATTTTGATCATAGCAACTATTACCTCTTCTCAAATATTCCTCCAAGTTTCAAAAAGATTGGACCAGGGGGTCAAATTCTATGAGCTCCAAAAGAAGGTGACCCTATCCTTCATTACTTCCAAATGGAGGAAAGGCATTTAAAAAGCCTGCGGTCTCTTTAATATGCGACGGCCAGAACTCCCTTCAGAGTTCAGTCATGCTTGCCACACCCTGGCTCTCAGCTCCACCCCCAAAGTCTCTTGGCTCCACCCCCCAAGGTCCCGAGATATTTGTTGAGTTGGAATTGGTAACCCTTGGATCAGGTGGGGCTTTTGTCTGGTGCGGCTTCTGATTGGCCATTGGCTGTGCAGATATTTTAAAAGTCGCTTCAGCCAACCCCCAGAGCACAGACCAGCACCAGTTAGCAACCTGGCCGTGAATGAGGAAGAAGCGCTGCACCGCCCCTTTCGCTCCACCTGAATGGAGTGAGGCAGAGTAGGCCCTTCACCCCTTTTGCCTGCCAGGGATCCGGGCAGATGAAAGAGGCAGCGTGGCCTCGCTCTGAAGCACCACCTCTTTCATCCACCCGGGTCCCAGGCAGGTGGAAGGGGCAGCAAGGCAGTAACCTTTGCCTACCCCTCATTCAAAGACTCCCATGGGGGGCAGGGACAGGGTGGAGTGGCAAAAACCCCAGCACCACCACCCCACACCGGTCTGTGGAAAAATTGTCTTCCACAAAACCGATCCCTGGTGCCAAAAAGGTTGGGAGTAGGGTTGCCAAGTCCAATTCAAGAAATATCAGGGGACTTTGGGGGTGGAGCAAGGGTGTGACAAGCATCATTGAACTCCAAAGGGAGTTCTGGCCATCACATTTAAAGGGACCACACACCTTTTGATATACCTTTCTTCCATAGGAAATAATAATAGGGGTACCTTCTTTGGGGGCTCATAGAATCAGACCCTCTGGTCCAATCTTTATTAATCTTGGGGGGTATTTTGGGGAGAGGTGCTGAATGCTATGCTGAAAATTCAGTGCCCCTACCTCAAAAAACAGCCCTCCCAGAGCTCCAGATACTCGCGGATCAATTCTCCATTATTTCCTATGGGAATAAGTCTCCAGAGGGAATAAGACAGTTCCCAAAAACATTTCCCTCCCCTCCCCCCCACTTTCCGATGACCCTGAAGCGGGGAAAGGGCCTCCAAACTGGGGGATCCCCTGCCCCCACCTGGGGATTGGCAACCCTAGTTGGGAGCCACTGTGTAAAACAGTTTCTGCCTGAAATATTGAAGAATTACTATTAAGAGTTATGCCTAGCCTCGCTCCCTGACATTTCGGAGAAGGCTCCGCCTCCTGTGGCGGCCATTTTGGAGTTTTCCCTGCCACCCTGTGTCAGGATTCTAAAGGCACCCGCAGAGTTGAAAAGGCTGGAGACTCCTGCTTGCCATAGACTCCACCCTCCAAAGCAGCCATTTCCTCCAGGGGAGCTGATCTCCATGCCCGGAAGATCAAATGTAACTCTGGGAGGGCTGCCGGCCTCTCTGGGAGGGTGGCAGCCGGCTCCCCAGTCCCCAGTCGTTCTTTGGTAGCTCACTTTGTTCTGTCACTCTGCTTATTTGCCATTTGTAAAAGTCTTGGAATGTGATACTTGCTTCTTTGAAGAGGGGATAGATGTGTATTCCCACTTCACTAATTACAATTTTATACATGAGGTATACAGCCTGTGTGGAAGTTTACATGAATAATAATGAGGCTTCTTATAGAATTTTTTTTTTGTATTGGAAAGCTTTTATTTGAAGGTCTGAATGCTGAAGTGGCTGGGATCTTTCCTTTTTTGGATCCTGTGTGTTGCCTGGTGGAGACAGCCCGGTTTAACTCCCAGTGAGGTCAGACATTTCCATTTGTTTGAACAGGCGCTGGAAGTAGGCTAGATAAAGTAGAGAGTTAATTTTAATCACTTCTGGGGATTCAGTAATGATGCTGTAGTAACTCATCCAGCGAAAACAGAGAGGAGAGAACAGCAAATTATTTCAGCAGCAGCAGAAAATGAGGCTGTATGTCTGGGGGGGGAAGGTATTTGTGAATTTCCTGCATTGTGCAGGGGATTGGACTAGATTACTCTGGAGATCCCTTCTGGTTTTATGATTCTATCTGGAAAGCAGTTGTTTATTCCAGGAGATCACCAGGCTCCTCCTGGAAGTTGACAACTCTAGGAATTTCCCAACCTGGCATTTGCAACTTTAGTTCTCCTGGAGAAAATGGCTGCTTTGGAGGCTGGACTCTTTGGCAGTGTACCTCACTGAGGCCCCTCCCCCTCCCAAATCCTGCTGGCTCCTCCCACCTCCAAATCTCCAGGAATTTCCAGTCCAGGGCTGGCAACCCTAAGAGACAGTGATCCTTAGTGATTATTTTCTGCAAAGTGCAGTGGGAAATAACTGTCACAAATCTGTTTGGGGTTTTGGATTTTCAGAAATGAATTTGGTAGAGCTGCCTAGTCCAAGTCAAGAAATGTCTGGGGACTTTGGGGGTGGAGCCAGGAGACCTTGGGGGTGGAGCCAGAAGCAACGCTGTAACAAGCATAATTAAACTCCAAAGGGAGTTCTGGCCATCAAATTTATAGGAACAGCACACTTTTTAAATGCCTTCCCTCCACTGGAAATATTGAAAGATAGGGGCACCTTCTTTTGGGGTTCATAGTATTGGACCTCCTGGTCCAATTCTTTTGGAACTTGGAGGGTGTTTTGAAGAGAGACATCGGATGCTATGCTGAACATTTGGTGCACCTTCCTCAAAAAAACAGTCCCCCCCCCCCAGAGCTTCAGATAAC
Organism: Heteronotia binoei; assembly: GCF_032191835.1. Taxonomy (NCBI): domain Eukaryota; kingdom Metazoa; phylum Chordata; class Lepidosauria; order Squamata; family Gekkonidae; genus Heteronotia; species Heteronotia binoei. The sequence goes on along the minus strand of NC_083232.1, from coordinate 97,799,271 downwards.
CGCAGATCAATATCCATTACACCCCAGGGGACTCGGTCTCCATAGGAACAATGGAGTGCCGAGCAGACATTTCCCTCCCCCCCCCGCCCACTTTCTGCTGACCCTGAAGCAGGGGGGGGGCTCCAAACTGGGGGATCCCCTGCCTCCACCTGGGGATTGGCAACCCTGGAATTTGGGGATAAGGTGTTTCATTTTGTTTTATAATCCTATGCAATCACAGAGTGCCTAAGTTAATCTGCTCCGGTAAGACCTCACCTCGAGTATTGTGTTCAGTTTTGGACACCACATTTTGAGAAGGATATAGACAAGCTGGAACGGGTCCAGAGGAGGGCAACGAAGATGGTGAGGGGTCTGGAGACCAAGTCCTATGAGGAAAGGTTGAAGGAGCTGGGGTTGTTTAGCCTGGAGAGGAGGTGGCTGAGAGGTGATATGATCACCATCTTCAAGTACTTGAAGGACTGCCATATAGAGGAGGATGTGGAATTGTTTTCTGTGGCCCCAGGAGGTAGGACCAGAACGAATGGGTTGAAATTAAATCAAAAGAGTTTCCATCTCAACATTAGGAAGCACTTCCTGACCATTAGAACAGTTTCTCAGTGGGAAAGGCTTCCTCGGGAGGTGGTGGGCTCTCCTTCCTTGGAGGTTTTTAAACTGAGGCTAGATGGCCATCTGACAGCAATGAAGATCCTGTGAATTTAGGGGGAGGTGCTTGTGAGTTTCCTGCATTATGCTGGGGGTTGGACTAGATGACCCTGGAGGTCCTTCCAACTCTATGATTCTATGATTTAGTGCACATGATAGCCTTAGGCAGCCCCACATTTGGTGCCTGCAGAAAGCAAAGCCAGTAAGATTTCAAATTCTGAAATAAAACTTTGTGTTCAAAAGTGCAAATTTGAATTGATATGGACAGATTTTATTTTAACTGAATGTTTTAATATAGCAAACTTATCAGGTAGTTGTTTGACCAGCATTCTAAATTGATTATATAGCAATAAGTTAAATAAATTTTGGGTCAGTTCATTTGGTAGAACTGCAAGCCAATTTAACACATCTAAAGAAGGATTATTAATTTTCATGAGAAGTACAGCATTGTTAATTCTAGACAGATTTTCCAACTCATTTTCCAACGGGCAACTCATTTTATTTCATTATGCACTTTAATTATCCAGGAACACTGTAAACTAATAGGGATCTCAAAAGATTAACTATTTGCTTCTATTTAAAATATTAACTATTTGGTAACTGTGTGTGTGCTTGGTGCCTGCTGGAGAGGGGTTTCTGATTGCTTTTGTGTGTCTTTTGTGTAGCTGTTGCTGAGTAAGGAGAACTTGTTTGTCTGGGGGTAATTGCTGGCCCCACCCTCTGCTGTTGCTCTGGCTGTTGAGTCAGAGGTGGGTGGGGGCTTGAGCCTTTAATTTGCAAGGCTCATCCTTGCCAGAGGCGTGAGCCTGTGACTCTTAGCCTGGGGGTCTAGCTTGGGAGACTTGTCTTAGCAGTAGTATGTGCAAAAAGGATTTAGGGGTCTTAGTGGATCGTACGCTGAACATGAGTCAACAGTGTGATGCGGTGGCTAAAAAGGCAAATGCAATTTTGGGCTGTATCAACAGAAGTATAGCGTCCAGATCACGTGATACGATTGTATCGCTTTACTCTGCTCTGGTAAGATCTCACCTGGAGTATTGTGTTCAGTTTTGGGCACCACTTTTTAAGAAGGATATAGACAAGCTGGAACGGGTCCAGAGGAGGGTGACGAAGATGGTGAGGGGTCTGGAGACCAAGTCCTATGAGGAAAGGTTGAAGGAGATGGGGATGTTTAGCCTGGAGAGGAAGCGGCTGAGAGGTGATATGATCACCATCTTCAAGTACTTGAAGGGCTGCCATATAGAGGAAGGTAGGACCAGAACCAATGGGTTGAAATTAAATCAAAAGAGTTTCGGGCTCAACATTAGGAAGTACTTCCAGACCGTTAGAGTGATTCCTCAGTGGAACAGGCTTTCTTGGGAGGTGGTGGGCTATCCTTCCTTGGAGGTTTTTAAACAGAGGCTAGATGGCCACCTGAATTCTGTGAATTTAGGGGGAGGTGTTTGTGAGTTTCCTGCATTGTGCAGGGGGTTGGACTAGATGACCCTAGAGGTCCCTTCCAACTCTATGATTCTATGCTTCTACTAGATTTTAAAAGATATTTTCCTCCTGCTTAATGTACTGTTAGCATTATGTTACTCAGCGTGCCCGGATAAAGTGTGCCGCTGTGTCATTACGCGGCATTTGATCAATAGAATTGGTCTCCTTTTATGTTCATGAAATGAATAAAATGGCCATGTACAATATTGTAGCTGAACTGTAGTTACCAAAAGTAAAATGACTTATTTCGTTTTGGGGGGAAATTATATTACCTGCAAAGCCTATCTGAAAAAAAAAAATACATGTTGCAAAGATGAAGCAGGTCACAGGGGAGGCAAGAACTGCAATTTCCTCTTCTGTTGTAAAAAACCTGACTCGGGTTGTCAAAGACTTTGGAGGTTTTATTTGAGCCTGTGGAACGGGGGCCTGCCAGTTTTGCATCAAGGATTATCGCAGCTGGCAGAAATCATCCCCGTTCATCTCATTTGCAATAAACCCTTCATCATCTCCTGACATCTGGAGAGAACATTTTAATCATTTTACTGACTTCACCTGGAATTCCTGTCTTCGGCAGCTATTCAAAGAGGTGCACATTCGGAATACTGAAACCTTGATGCCAGGACTAGGTAACAGAACAAAGCAGTAGGCAAGAAGCACCTTCAAGACCAACAAAGTTTTATTCAGAATTAGGCTTCCCAATCCCCAGGTCCCAGCGGGGGATCCCCTGGTTTTACAGGCTTCCCCCCTCCCCCAGCCAGCTGGCTGGCGGGGGAAGCCCCACCCCCACAGCCATTATGCACCTCCATGAACGATTCTCATAGGGAATGATGGGGAATTGATCCGCGGGTGTCAGGGGCTCTGGGGGGGCTTGTTTTTTGAGGTAGAGGTGCCAAATTTTCAGTATAGTATCTAGTGCCTCTCCCCAAAATACCTCCCAAGTTTCAAAAGGATTGGACCAGGGGGTCCAATTCTATGAGCCCCAAAAGAAGGTGCCCCTATCCTTCATTATTTTCTATGGAAGGAAGGCATTCTAAAAGGTGTGCTGTCCCTTTAAATGTGATGGCCAGAACTCCCTTGGAGTTGTCACACCCTTGCTCCTGGCTCTCCTTTGCTTGTCACCCCCTTGCTCCTGGCTCCGCCCCAATGTCTCCTGGCTCCACCCCCAAAGTCCCCAGATATTTCTTGAATTGGACTTGGCAACCCTATTCAGAATGCAGGCTTTCGTAGGCTCTAAGCAGACTTCATCAGACAGTATTGGAATGGCAAACAGCAGTTCTTAATATAAGTGGGCAGATACTAAGAACTCCGGCTTGCCATTCCAATATTGTCTGATGAAGTCTGCTTAGAGCATACGAAAGCTTCCGTTCCGAATAAAACTTAGTTGGTCTTAAAGGTGCAACTCGTTCTGCTGCTGCCTTGTTCTGCTGCTTCTGACCAACACGGCTGCCCACTTGGATCTATCAGGACTAGGTAAGTTTCCTTCTTTTTTTTGTGCAAGCACATCAACTCTTACTACTTTTAGCAAAAGTAAATGTTAACGTTCTAATTAACACATCCTTAATAGAGGTTCTTTTCCTAAGAATGAGTACTTTCAGGGAGGATAAGAACCTATCCATCCAGCATCACCAAGAATTTAAGCTTCCGAGATTCCGTTTCAATCTAGAAAGATCATTTGACAAATTAGAATGAACTTTCCCATCCTGGATTTCCAGTTTTTTCACCCCAGACCTCTGGCAGGTGTCTTAGCAGACAGGTGCCTTTCTCTAAAGGATGCATAAAATTCTCCTCTTATTATCATGCAAATGTGGCAGTAATGCTCTGACACAGATTCTCCAAAGGTTTAATCAAGTAGCATTTCACATAAATCAAAGACCAGTCATAATTCTCACTCCCTCTAGAAAAGGGTGATTAAATATCCATAAAATGCATGCATCATTCAAATGGCAAAGGAAATGTTACTGGTCCTTTGGTATCTTAACAAAAATCAATTAACAAGCGTAATGTATTTTGAAAATTTAATCTTTTATAGGCATGTTTCAAAACCCAAAGGCAAAATAATAATTATTATGGCCATCATTTCTCACAGTTTCAAGTTTATAGAGCTGGAAAAACATCAAGGAATATCTTATCCATGCATTTGTGTGTGTGTGTGTGTACAGTGTCACCAAGTCACTTTGGATGGCCCAGCTGGGGTTTCAAGGCAAGAGACAACTCCATGTCAGAGGGGGCTGTGCCCCAGCGAAAGAGCCTCTGCTTGGCATACAGAAGCTCCCTCCTTCAGTTACACAGGCAGTGCTGGCCTTGGGTGCGTGGTGCCCCAGGAAGCTACCTGCCCGCCGCCCGCCGCCTGCTCTCCACAGTGCCGCAATGCAGCATCGCAGTCCGCTGCCTGCTCCTCCAGTGTGATTAGAGAAGCACCACAATGAGGCTTGGCCCTACCCGCTTTCAAAGGGCCCGGGCTTTTTCTAAGTTGTTTGAAGAGTGCGCTGAAGGAGGCTTGTCCCCCTGTCACTTCCGGAACCAGAAGTGAGGGAGGAGCAAAACTCCTCCAACGTGCTCTTCAAACAACTTAGAAGAAGCCCGGGCCCTGTCAAAGCAGGTGGGGCCGAGCCTTGTCGCTCCTTTGATCACATGGGGAGGGGCGTGGCACTGTGCTGGAGAAGGGGAGGGAGGGAGGGGGCAGTGGTGGTGGCGGCAGGGGAGACAAACAGGCAATTGTCTTGCGTGGGGGGAGCCCAATCTGGCGCCCCCCTTCCTGGCGCCCTAGGCAATTGCCTAATTTGCCTAGGGGCGAGCCAGCCCTGTACACGGGCATCTCCAGTTAAAAGGACCAGGCAGTGGGTGATGTGAAAGACTTCTGTGTCTGAGGCGCCAGAGAGCTGCTGCCAGTCTGAGTAGGCAATACTGACCATGATGGAACAAAGATGTGATTCCATAAAAGGCAACTTTATGTGTTCAGGTGTTTGTGTTCCTTGGTGACATCCCTCCAAGTCCTAACCAGAGATAACTCTCCTTAAGCGTCTAAGTACTGACAAGATTGGGCTAGCCAGCACCATCCAGGTCAGGGTCCAACTCCTTGTAGAGTCAGGCAATTCCTGAAAACATCAGTGATCTGCAGGGCTAGAATTCTAGCAGCAGCTTCTTTGCATATGGTTGCCAAATCCCCCGCAGCTTCTGGTGGGGGACGTTTTTCACGTGCAAATGATGTCATTGCACCGGTGACATTGCGTGCCAGCCGGTCTAGGTGTTTGGGGGGAAACTCTATGGATTTCCCGGATGCTCTAGCAATCTGGGAAGGAAAACTCTATGGTACCTATTGTAGCCAGCCCAAGCAGGCCTCACTCACCCGGGGCTTTCCTTTTTTGCATTGGGTTGCTTTTGGCTGGGGGGGAGTGGCATATGCTAATGAGTTATGCTAATGAGCTCCGCCACCTATGTTTCTACAAGACGACCCCTGGGTGTAAGCCTCTTTGCAGATAAATGAATTAAATAAATAAATACAATTTAACATAGCAGTGAAGCATAACTTTTAGGACAAGGAGATTGACAATAGGCTGGCAAAGGCAAACCATGCATTTGGCCGACTGCATAAAAGAGTGTGGAGCAACAAGCATCTGAAAAAAGGCATAAAGATCAATGTTTACAAAGCGGTTGTGATGACAACCCTCATCTACGGCTCCGAATCGTGGGTTTTATACCGTCATCACCTGCGACTCCTTGAGCGCTTTCATCAGCGCTGCCTTCGCACCATCCTCAACATCCACTGGAGTGACTTTGTGACCAACACTGAAGTCCTCAAGCGGGCGGAGGTTACAAGCATCGAAGCACTGCTGTTGAAGACGCAGCTGCGCTGGGCAGGGCATATTTCCAGGATGAAAAACCACCGCCTTCCCAAGATTGCCCTGTATGGCGAACTTTCCACCAGCCATCGAAATAGAGGGGCACCAAAGAAGAGGTACAAGGACTCCTTGAAGAAATCCCTTGGTACCTGTTGCATCAACCATCACCAGTGGTCTGACCTAGCCTCAGATCGCAAAGCATGGAGGCACACCATCCACCAGGCTGTCTCTTCCTTTGAGAACGCACGCATAGCTGGTCTTGAGGACAAAAGGAGATTGAGGAAGAATCGCACTGCTACAGCACCAACCCCAAATCAGACTTTTCCCTGCAGCCACTGTGGCCGGACCTGCCTGTCCCGCATTGGTCTTGTCAGCCACCAGCGAGCCTGCAGCAGACGTGGACTACTGCACCTTTCTTAAATCTTCATTCGCGAAGTCAAGCCGAGAGAGAGAGAGAGAAGCATAACTTTTAGCCTGGGTGTAACTTTGTGTTATAAACTGATATAAAGTTAATATAAGTATGTAGATCTTGCAGCTCCCTTGTTTAAGGAACCAACTTCAATAAAAGTTTTTCCAAATGGTCTCTGGGACAGATTTGGAAAACACTCAACTACAGTGAAAGAGTCATCTCCACCCAGAACACAGAACTAGAACTGACACAGAACCAGCCCAAACACTCAGTTGTGCCACAGCACCACCCACTGGTAGAGATGGTTCTATGACCATTAAAATATCTCTCCTGCTGCCACAGGAGGGATATTGATAACAAGGAAAGGAAAGGTCCCCTGTGCAAGGAAGGACCAGTCATTTCCGACTCTGGGGTGACGTTGCATCATGATGTTTTCACGGCAGACTTTTTACAGGGTGGTTTGCTGTTGCCTTCCCCAGTCATCTACACTTTCCCCCCAGCAAGCTGGGGACTCATTTGACCGACCTCGGAAGGATGGAAGGCCGAGTCAACCTCGAGCCGGCTACCTGAAACCCAGCTTCCACAGGGTTCGAACTCAGGACATGAGCAGAGCTTAGGACTGCAGTACTGCAGCTTTACCACTCTGCACCCCGGGGCTCCTGATAACGACAAAGGGCTACCCAATTTAACCCAGTCTCATCAGATCTCAAAAACTAAGCAGGGTCAACCCCGGTTAGGACTTGGATGGGTGACCACCCAAGAAGCCCAGGGTTGCTACACAGAGGCAGCCAATGGCCAACCACCTCTGCTCATCTCTGGATGGAGCCAGATTCAACAGCCTGCTCTTCTTCATAGTATATCTCTGGTGTGCTGCTGCTGCTGCATATGATCTTCTGCATCATCCCCAACACCAGGGGTGTCAAACTAATTTGTCATGAGGGCCGGATCTGACATAAATGAGACCTTGTTGGACCAAGCCACGTTGGGTCAGGCCATGTGTGTAATCTAAGATGAGGTAGCAGAGATATAAACTTTATAAAGGACACACAAACAATTATATATATATTTTTTAAAAACTTAAAACATGCTTAAAATGTTAGCACTCATTGGTCTTAAAGGTGCTTTCTTTGTATTTCTCCCATGGGATCCAGGGAACTGGGCAAAGGAAGCTCTGGCTCTTTCCTTCCTTCTCCTGGGGACCAGGAGGGGGAGGAGCCTCAGCCAATAGAAGGAAGAGAAGCTTGGCTCAGTAGCTCTGCTGTGCAATTGAGAGAGCGTGGCAAAGCAAGCTATTCTTCCCCCCTTCCTCCCCAAGGGAGGAGCCTCAGCCAATGGGAGAAAATAGAGGCTTTGCTCTGTAGCTCCTGTGCAATTGAGCAAGCCTTGCAAAAGCAAGCTGTTATGCAAAAGAAAGCGAGAGAGAGGGAGAAGGAAGCAGATGACAGCCAGTTGCTCGGGGGCCTGATAGGAGCCCTCCGGGGGCTTGATTCAGCCCCCAGACTGCATGTTTGACACCCCTGCCCAATACAGTTATAAAGCTGCTCATGGGTCAAGTTGTCTGCCAGTTGCTGCCTCATAGATGGAGTCTTTTTGTTTTGTTTCAGTGCTTTTTCTTGTCTTATGGTGGGATTTTCAAGGCAACAGACCTTCAGAGGAGGTGTGCCCATTGCCTGCCTCTGTGTAGCAACCCTGGACTTCTTGGGTGGTCTCCCATCCAAGCACTAGCCAGAGCCAACCCTGCGGAGGTTCCAAGATCTGATGAGATAGGGCTAGCCTGGGCTAGCCAAGTGAGGGAATGGAATATGTTAGAGCGCAATAGCTGAAAATCCTTAATTTCAACTCTTCACAAGCATTATATAGAACAAGGGCCCCCAACCTCCGGGCCGTGGACCGGTACCAGTCCGTGGCCTGTTAGCAACTGGGGTGTGAGTTGTATAATTTTTTCATGATATATTACGATGCAGTAATAAGAAGAAGACTGTAGATTTATACCCCGCCCTTCTCTCTGAATCAGAGTCTCAGAGCGGTTCACAATCTCCTTTTTCTTCTTCCCCCACACCGGACACCCTGGGAGGTGAGTGGGGTTGAGAGAGCTCTCCCAGAAGCTGTCCTTTCAAGGACAACTCTGTGAGAGCTATGGCTGACCCGAGGCCATTCCGGCAGCTGCAAGTGGAGAAGTGGGGAATCAAACCCGGTTCTCCCAGACAAGAATCCACACACTTAACCACCATGCCAAACTAATAGAAATAAAGTGCACAATTGTATCATCCTAAAACCATCCCCCCCACCCCCCCGGTCTGTGGAAAAATTGTCTTCCACAAAACTGGTCCCTGGTGCTAAAAAGGGGACCGCTGATATAAAGCACAGAGCTGTGTTTTTGTTGATGTTTGAGGCCATTCAGTTTTTTCTGAAGGATGGGGATTAGACTTTTGTCCTGGAAACTTGGAACTACTCAACTTTTGGAAGAGTCATAGAACTGAAACCGCGAACATCCGTCCAATGAGTGTGTGAGTTCTTCACATTTAGTACATTTCCAAATGGAAGACAAATATCTCCTCCAACCCTAGGGCTTTCCATCCATCTTTACACACCCATCTCCTCCCCACGCATGAATCCAAAGTGGGTAACAATATCATTAAAAACATTGAACAAAGACATCTAAAATCAAAACAAGAGACAGAACCAGCAGCACAATCAAAACCGTTCCTTCAGCCTACAACCGAAAATGGATTCAAAGGAGATGACTTAATGAGCCCTTGGTCCTAGTAACATCTCCGTTAATTACTCTCAGCATTCCACAATTAGGAAAGATATGTCATCACTCCAGTGTAAACATTTAAAAAATGCAACCAATGGGAGGGAGGAGTCTGGTTAATAATGCATGGCTTATGCATATTTGGGAGCTCTTGTTCCTATTATAGAGAAAATGTATTGTAGGCAGACTGCCTTGGTGGCGGTTGTTTTTAAAGAACAAAAATGAATGTCGGGGAGAGGAGGGACTGCATTAGACATCTCCTCAAGTACATGTTTAAAAGGAAAATGTAAGAAGTATTAATATGAATAATTTATCCTGTGCTGTTTCATAGACCCACTCTAAACACTGGAATTGCCCAGCAGAAAAATGACCATTAGAGACCAGTTTGCAGCTCCACATTTAATTATTAATGTGTTGCATCTAGATAACAAACCCTCAGTTGCTCTTAGTCCTCTGATATCCCAACTGAGATGAATGGTGACGCCAACGTACCTGCAAACACCTTTCCTGGTGGGTGGGGCCACTTGAAACTCTATGGTTTTGTATGGGGACACTCTTGCAAATTGGGGGGAGAAGTTGCTTGAAATTCTATGGTTTCATGTGGGGATGCTCTAGCAATTTGGGGGGGAAACTCTATGGTACCATAGAGTTCTCCCCCCAAAATTGCTAGAGCATCCCCACATGAAACCATAGAATTTCAAGCAAATTCCTAGAGCATCTCAAGTGACATGCCTGGTGCGATACGCCACTTCTGAGTGATCGCACTGCATGTGCTGTGCTTGCATGAGAAAAAGTTTCCTGCCAGGACGTACAGGCCCTGTGGAACTGCACCAAGTCCTGCAGGGCATGGATGTCACTGGGCAGAGAATTCCACCAGGCCGGCACCAGGGTCAAAAAGATTCTGACTGTGGCCAAGGTCAGCCGGATATCTTTGGGGACAGGGTTCACCAGGAGTTTTGCCTTCCCAGAGCATAATTCTCTTTGGGGGGATACCAGGAGAGGTGGCCCCATAGATCAGGGGTGGCCAACAGTAGCTCTCCAGATGTTTTTTGCCTACAGCTCCCATCAGTCCCAGCCATTGGCCATGCTGGCTGGGGCTGATGGGAGCTATAGGCAAAAAACATCTGGAGAGCTACTGTTGGCCACCCCTGCCATGGATACATTGGCTCAAGATTGTTTAGGCCCTTAAAAATTAATACTAGAACCTTGAACCTGATCCGATATTCAACTTGGGGCCAATGCAGCTGGCAATGCACTGTTTGGCTATGTGCTGTCAGAGGGGGCCCGTAAGGACCCAGACTGGTGTATTCTGGACCAGTTGATATTTCTGGGTCTGTCTCAAGGGTAGTCCTATGTAGACCAAGTTACAATAGTCTAAGCTGGAGGTGACCACTGCATAGATTTACAGTGGCTAGGTCACGGCAAGACAGGAAGGAGGTCAGTTGCCTGATCTGGCGTAGTTGAAGAAACATTTGTGATTTGGACCTCCATCAATAAGGAGGTATCCAGAACCACACCCAGGCTCTTTACCATTAAAGTTATGTATGACCTCACTCCCTGAGATAATTGTGGTTGGCTCTACCTCTTGTGGCAGCCATGTTGTAATTGGCTCCACCTCTTCTGGCAGCCATGTTGTAGTTGGCTCCACCTCTTCTGGCAGCCATGCAGTAATTGGCTCCACCTCTTGTGGCAGCCATGTTGTAATAGACTCCACCTCTTCTGGCAGCCACCACCCTGTGTCAGAATCCCAAAGGTGCCCTTGGGCTCAAAAAGGTTGGGGAACCCTGAGCTTAGACTGCTCATAGCTTATTGGGTCACAAGTTGTTATCCGTAAGACAAAAACCTACATTTGCTCTGGGCTCCTCATATCATTTTACGCTCTCTTTTGAACTACTCTGACCAAACGTTGAGCGAAAACTGGTTCGGAAGTCTCTATTGCTAGTTATTGCTTCCGAAAGACTCTGGCAGCAAACTGTGCTTGTTAATTGGCTGCAGTCATGAAGTTCTGTAGATTTATTTGCTGAGTCGTGAGTCTCCCTGACCTTCTTGCAAGGTGGGAATAGCTGGGTCCCATTTTCACAAGGCTAAGCTATTTTGGAACACTCTCCAATTTGCTGGACAAAAATAAGCTTTCCCTTAATAGCAAGCAGGTACTTAAAGTGTTCACGTACAACCTTGTTATTCTCCAACCAATCTCTTTATGACGGTGGGCGGAAGAAGTCACCGTCTATTAACTTCATCGTTCTTGGATGGTGAAAGCCGCTGTCAGACGACAAGATTTTGTTGTCCTCCCATATTATTTTGAAATTATCTGTTCAGAACAATTAGCATCTATTTGCCTCTTCATTATCTCTACAGCATACCTGTTTGTTGGGGCTGACCCGGAGCCATCTTCAGTGAGCCCCTCTGCTGTAAGGTTGTCTCCACTCGGGTGATTTATGTACAGGACAAAGTTTGAGTCCTGTGGCACCTTTAAGTCCAACAAAGTTTTGTTCTGGGTAGAAGCTTTTGCAGGGACAAATCAACATTTTTTTAAGTGGGGGCAAGAGTAAAAACTGAGCCTCCACTAAAAAAAATTGGGCGGGGGGGACCTCAGGGCTGTTTTCATGCCTCTCTGCCTTGCAGAGAGGCGAAGAAAGCAGCCCATCTGTTCCCCCCCCCATTTAAAGATCCCACTGGGAGGCAGATCAGAGATGTGGGGCCACTTTTGCAGCCCATCTGCTTCCTCCCCCTTGAGAAAATGGTGGGGCGGGGGACCCCGCTGATGGCTTGCTCCCCCTATCCACCTGCAAGGCATTTTGGCACCCCCCAGGCAGCACCCAAGGAAAGCGCCCCCTCTGCCCCCCATATCCAGCCCTGAGATTTGTGTGCATGCTTCAGACAGAAGTGTGCATGCACACGAAAGCTTAAAATTTTTTGCCACTGTGTGACACAGAGTGTTGGACTTGATGGGCCGTTGGCCTGATCCAACATGGCTTCTCTTATGTTCTTATGTACCAGGCATTAAACTTCATTGCCTAGAGGTGCCACTTTGTTCTAGGGTAAGTAGCACTGAGGCAATCTAGCATTATACTATGCTCCACTCAGCTAGAAACTGATTTGAATCTGTTAGTCCAGCATTCTTAACCACTACTCCAGATAGCGATTGAGAGTCAGTTTTGTGCGAGAGCCAGTTTGGTGTAATGGTTAAGTGCACGGACTCTAATCTGGGAGAACCAGGTTTGATTCCCCACTCCTCCACATGCAGCTGCTGGTGTGACCTTAGGTCGGTCATAACTCGTCAGAGTTGTTCGCTTTTTGTCAGAGCTCTCTCAGCTTCACCTACCTCACAGGGTGTCTGCTGTGGGGAGGGGAAGGGAAAGGAGATTGTAAGCTGCTCTGAGACTCCTTCGGGAAGCGAAGGGTATAAATTCAATCTCTTATCTTCTACTTCTCTCGAAACCTGCAGCTAATGAACTGGGTGACTAGGGTTGCCAGGTCTGTTTTGGGAAGTACCTGGAGACTTTGGGGGTGGAGCCAGGAGAGGGCGGGGTTTGGGGAGGGGAGGGGCCTCAGCATGGTGCAGTGCCATAGAGTCCACCTTGCAAAGCAGCCATTTTCTCCAGGGGAGCCAATCTCTGCCAACTGGAGATCAATTGTAAAAGCGGGAGATTTCCAGGCCCCACCCGGAAGCTGGCAAGCCTATGGGTGACTGGGTCCCATGATCAGTCTATGAAACTCATCCTCACCTCTCCAATATCTACCATCCAGTTTTATTTCCCCTCCTCAAACCTCTTTACTGTTTTTCTAGGATTCCTGTTTCTAAGCCATTGGATTCTCTGGACCCTTCTTTCAGTCAATTTTCCTTTTGGTTCCCTGCCTTTAGAGTCCTTACCTCTCTATAGGGTTGTTAACCTCCAGGCGGGGCCTAGAGTTCTCCTGAAATTACAACCAATCTCCAGCATTCAGGTCACTTGGAGGAAACAGCAGCTGTGTAGTGGTGACCTTTTTGGCAGCCCATACCGGCTGAAAATTGAAGAAATCAAGGGAACGTTTCGTGCAAAGATGGCCATGATAAAGGACAAAAATGGTAGGGACTTAGCAGAAGCAGAAGAGATCAGGAAGAGGTGGCAAGAATACACAGAAGAATTATACAAGAAGGATCTCAACGTCCCGGACAACCATGACAGTGAAATCGCTGACCTTGAGCCAGACATCCTGGAGTGTGAAGTCAAATGGGCCTTAGAAAGCATTACTAACAGCAAAGCGAGTGGAGATGACGGCATCCCAGTTGAGCTATTCAAAGTCCTAAAAGATGAGGCTGTTAAAAGTGATGCACACATTACGTCAACAGATTTGGAAAACACAACAGTGGCCACAGGATTGGAAAAGATCAGTTTATATTCCAATCCCAAAGAAGGGTAATGCCAAGGAATGTTCAAACTATCGCACCATTGCACTCATTTCACATGCCAGCAAGGTCATGTTAAAGATCCTACAAGCTAGGCTTCAGCAGTATGTCGAGCGGGAACTACCAGAAGTTCAAGCTGGGTTTCGGAGAGGTAGAGAGACTAGAGATCAAATTGCCAACATTCGATGGATTATGGAGAAAACACGGGAGTATCAGAAAAAAAGTCTATTTCTGTTTCATTGACTACGCTAAAGCCTTTGATTGTGTGGATCACAACAAACTGTAGCAAGTCCTTAAAGAGATGGGAGTACCAGACCACCTCACATGTCTCCTGAGAAACCTGTATTAGGGTCAAGAAACAACTGTCAGAACAGGATATGGAACAACTGATTGGTTTAGAATAGGACAAGGAGTTTGACAAGGATGTGTATTGTCACCCTGCTTATTTAATTTATATGCAGAGTACATCATGCGGAACGCTGGCCTGGATGAAGCACAAGCCGGAATTAAGATTGCCAAGAAAAGCATCAACAACCTCAGATATGCAGATGACACCACTCTAATGGCAGAAAGTGAGGAGGACCTAAAGAACCTCTTGTTGAGGGTGAAAGAGGAGAGCACAAAAGTTGTCTTGAAACTCAGCATCAAAAAAACTAAGATCATGGCATCCGGCCCCATCACACTTTGGCAAATAGAAGGGGAAGACAAGGAAGTAGTGACAGACTTCACATTTCTGGGATCCAAGATCACTGCAGATGGTGACTGTAGCCATGAAATTAAAAGACGTCTGCTCCTTGGGAGGACAGCTATGGCGAACCTGGGCGGTTTAATAAAAGTAGAGACATCACCCTGCCAACTAAAGTCCGTATAGTCAAAGTGATGGTATTCCCAGTAGTAATGTATGGCTGTGAGAACTGGATCATAAGGAAGGTTGAGCGCAGAAGAATAGATGTTTTTGAGATGCGGTACTGGAGAAGAATCTTGAGAGTCCCTTGGACTGCAAGAAGATCCAATCAGTCAGTCTAAGGGAAATCAACCCAGACTGTTCCCTGGAAGGTCAGATGCTGAAGCTGAAGCTCAAAATACTTTGGCCACCAAATGAGACGGGAGCACTCCCTGGAGAAGATCCTGATGCTGGGAAAGACAGAAGGCAAAAGAAGACAGGGACGGCAAAAGATGAGATGGCTGGACAGCGTTACTGATGTAACAAACATGAATTTGAGCAGGCTTCGGAGGATGGTGGAAGACAGGAGGGCCTGGCGTGACTTGCTCCATGGGGTCGCAAAGAGTTGGACTCGACTGTGCAACTGAACAACAACAAACCTACTGAGCTCCCTCCCCTCCCCAAAACCCACCCTCCTCAGGCACTGCTTTCAAATCTCCAGGAATTTCCCAAGATGGAGTTGGCAACCCTAACTCTCATTTCTTTCTAGTCCCCAGCTTGACCCACAAAATGCCTATTCATGGAGTCTTTGTGGGCTTTGAGTCCTAGCCAAACTGTCGATATCCCCATCGCTCACAGAAGTTAGACTGCAAACATTCCATGTTGTTATAGCAGCTCACCCAGTCACCATCAGGCCTTTCAGTACCATAAGCACAATACGATATAGATGGGAAGTGGATTGATCTCAAAATTGTCTCAAGCACAGCATAACGCTAGGAAAGATTAAGAAGCATTTCATTAGGTTTTCTCTCTCCGTTCCAACTGTCATTAACCAGGCTTCTAAATCATTGAGTTTCTTCTCTAAAATCCCCTAAGCACGAGATCTGCCTTATTTATGTCACTAGATAATTTGTGACACCCAATTTAAACCATCTGCCTAATTTCTAAAACTGACAGTGCCTTTTAAAGGCATTTAATCAACAGAGAGCATTCAACTGAACCCATTTAAGGATGAGACTTCCCAAACATGTTAAACTAGGCAACGGCATTAGTGATTTCACAATGATGTCATTTCACACTCTCCCTCTTCCCCGCCTGCAAACTATGTCAGTCATACAGCCTCTATTCCCCTTTAATCTGGCCACAGTCTCTCTCCTGCTCTTAAAAGCACTGGGGGGAGGGGGGTGACATCTTAGACCAGAACAGGGGTGGAATTCTAGCAGGAGCTCCTTTGCATATTAGGCCACACCCCTCCGATGTAGCCAATCCTCCAAGAGTTTACAAAAAAGAGCCTTGTAAGCTCTTGGAGAATTGGCTACATGGGGGCAGGAGGGGGGGTGTAAGCAAAGGAGCTCCTGCTAGAATTCCACCCCTGGCCTGTTCCCACATAACCCTGGTGAGCATGGGCTTTCTCCCTCAAATACTCACTGTCAGTGCCACTCCCGTCAAAAACGGTGTCTTTGAATAAAAAGCTGAAATGTTTATCAGCAGGGCTTTTTTGGTAGCATGAACTCCTTTGCATATTAGTCCACACCCTCTGATATAGCCAGTCCTCCTGGAGCTTGCAGTAGGCCCTGCACTAAGAGCCCTGTAAGCTCTTGAAGGATTTGCTACAACAGGCGTGTGTGGCCTAATATGTAAAGGAGAGCAATCCACCGCCCATCTATATCATATTGCAAAGGAGGTCCTGCTAGAATTCCACCCCTGGACCAGAGTGACCCTCACTTGTGATGAACCTGGGCTTAAGAAGTTTGGTCAGCTGAAATGGCTAATGTCAAACCCACTTCTTTATCAGAAATTTGATTAGATGCATGCAGAGATGAGCTTTCCTTGGTCTAGGACTTGGTTGCCAGTGCTTTGGATTTCTTCTTTGTTGAAGTCATTCATTTCTTTAATTTATTTCTATCAAGCCCAAGCAGCTCATCTTACTCTCTTCTCCTCCATTTTATCCTCACAACAACGAGGGAGGGAGGGAGGGAGGAAGGAAGGAAGGAAGGAAGGAAGGAAGGAAGGAAGGAAGGAAGGAAGGAAGGAAGGAAGGAAGGAAGGAAGGAAGGAAGGAAGGGATCATGACTAATCTCGAATGAGGAAAACTGTGACAGCAACAGGAAGAAGACAGAAACTGGAAGACTGGTCTGGTGACAGGCAAGTGAACAATTTGCACCATTACACCAAAACTGATTAGCTTTGCAGCACACATTAATTCCATGGACATTTTAAAACAGATATGAAAAAAAAAACATTAAAGATACTTAATAGAATGCATTCCTCAGTAATCTGGGAGACTTGTTTGGCTACCCCAATTAAAAAGTAATCTGAGAGCTGACCAATGCTTTATTAAAAAAAAATAAAACACCAGAAGTATTTCCAAATTCACATTAGTTATGAATTTATTTATTTAAAACAGGGCTTTTTTAAAAAGTAGGAACGCAGTTCTGGCTGGCTTGGCGTCAGGGGTGTGGCCTAATATGCAAATGAATCCCTGCTGGGCTTTTTCTACCAAAAAAGCCCTGATTTAAAACATTTATATGTCACCGCTCTAGAGCCCTGCTTGTGGCTATCTTACGGCTATGTGAAGTGGGTAGTAAACTGCTTTGGTCACTTTTACTCAGTTCAGAGATTGCGTTTTGTTTGCCCCGCCACTGCTTTTAGTTGATTCAGAGACCGTGTATTGTTTGCACTGCCAGGGATAACACTGCTTTCTAGCAGTCTAATGCACAGGACATCTTAAATAGTCTAATCAGGTTGGACTGTTATAATATATTTTGGCATGCCAAAGGCAGAAGGGAAAGAGACCTTGAGGAATGATAATCACAAGCTGTCCATGGGAGCTTCGTCTACCTGCACAAAAAAAGCTTTTAAAACACTTGTAGAAAAAAAGGATAAAATAATGTATAGCTCTTTCTTTCCTAAGTGCTTTAAGTGCTTTGCACACATTATCTCAGTGATTTTTTTACAGTCGCCCTGCTGGGATTTTTTGCCATAGGAAGAGGAAGAATGAAGGAGACTAATTAGCAGTTCACGTGACTTCAGGGCAGGTCTCCAATTTTGAACCAGGGACTTAGAGTTTATATCTTATGCTTTCCCAACTATGCTACGCTAGCCATTAAAAGACCCAGAATACTTCAGGTTGAGGACCAAGGCCCAGAAGAGGGGCACAGGGCAGTGTTCCCTCTGAGTTAATGTGAGGTAGCTCACAGTTTTTTAGGCTCTGGCTCACGCATTTTTGTCTTAGCTCAGGAAAAATGGCCCCAGGGCAAACTAATTTATGCAGCAGCTCACAACTTTAATGCCAGGAGCTCACAAAATGGAATTTTTGCTCACGAGACTCCACAGCTTGGAGGGACTATTGGCAGGGGGAGACATTTTTTCAAGCCCATGGCTGGAAGATTTAGAGATCCAGTGAAGTATTAGATTTTGCATGAAAGGCAGGATTATGACTAAGGAGCGGCTGTTTGACAGATAGGCTGCACTAAATTCTCATGTTATGTCCTGCACAGCTGAGGAAAGCAGCTCACCCTATTGGCTCGTTTAAGTTTCTGATCTACGTTTCACCCAATCCAGCCCCTCCAAATGAACATCAGTGTCATTTCAGGCCAAAAAGCAAAACCAGCTCTGTGTTTTCCAGTGCCGGATTGCACATCAAGGAACTGGTGTGGATATCAGTTCTGCATAAGTTCGGATGTTAACCAATAGCATTTATTTGGATTCAGCCAGAGGCCGTGACAAACCAAAGATAAAATCAACATATGGTTGTATAAAATGTGATAAGACATAAAATAAAATAAAACCATGCATTCATTATCGAGTTCGAGTGAAAAAATCATAAAACATCAGAAAATAACATCAAGAATCAGTGTTCGTTAAATCCCTACATTTATATGCCCTGGTTGTTAGTTAAATTTATATGCCCTGGCTGCAATATATATATATACACATCCACTTTATAAGATATGTTGGCATCAGAGTCAGTTAGCAAAAACAATCTTCTGAGTCTGAATAAGAACAAAAATCGGATAGGATCTCAGAGAGGAATTTAAACCTGGGCAGAGCGTACATTGTACAATTAAGAATATAATAGCAGGAGCACCACAGAGACAAAATCGTTGTTCCCTGGGTGTTCTGCGGCAATGGCCGGCTAATATAGCCGTTGGCATTGTTTCAAAATGCAAGGATGTAAAGGCTGCTCTGAGATTTTGATCGG
Organism: Heteronotia binoei; assembly: GCF_032191835.1. Lineage (NCBI taxonomy): Eukaryota > Metazoa > Chordata > Lepidosauria > Squamata > Gekkonidae > Heteronotia > Heteronotia binoei. The sequence continues at coordinate 97,780,670 of NC_083232.1, read as the reverse complement.
CAATATTAGCTAAATAAGAGGATCTGAAATGTGCAGTGGCAGTATTGCAGCCAATGAGGTTAATCCAAGGTGCGATTATTGTTAATTGGAAACATTAACCAATAGGGTAGCCCAGGGATGGAATTCTAGCAGGAGCTCCTTTGCATATTAGGCCACACAGCGCTGATGTAGCCAATCGTCCAAGAGCTTACAAAAAAGAGCCTTGTAAGCTCTTGGAGGATTGGCTACACCAGGGGGTGTGGTTCCACCCCTGGGGTAGCCAACTCTGGGTTAGGAAATTCCTGGAGATTTGGGGGTGGGGCCTGGTGAAGGTCATGGTTTGGGGAGGGGAGGGGATGGACCTCAGTGGGCTATAGTGCTATAAAGCCCACCTTTTAAAGCAGTCATTTTCTCCAGGAAAGACCCGTACCCATGGGGGGAGGCCTGTGGGGGTCCTGCCCCGACTTCTGGGTGGAGGATCCTGACTCAAGGCTCCCAACCGGCAGCCTTTGCTCCCCACTGCTTTCTCCTCCCTCCCTACAATCCAAATATTGCAGGACAGGCAGTGGGAACAGCAGCCGGCCTCCCTGTGCGATTTATAGCCCCCGCTGACCAGCCAGGACTTGGGGAGGTCAAGGTTTGGGGAGAGGTGGGACTTCAGTGGTCTATAGTGCTATAAATTCCACCCTCTAGAGCAGTGGCCCCCAACCTTTTTGGCACCAGGGACCGGTTTTGTGGAAGACAATTTTTCCACGGACCGGTGGGGGTGTTGGGTTTTTTGCTGCCTCAGGCTGCCCCCACCCCACACCCCATCCCTTCCCCCCCTTGGGGGTCTTTAAATGAGGGGTAGACGAAGCTCACTGCCACGCTGCCCCTTCCGCCCACCCGGGACCCAGGCAAATAAAAGTGGTCGTGCTTCAGAGTGAGGCTGAGAGGGGAACTGCAGTAACACCAGTGGATCATCTTTGATGGAGATGTTGCTCCTGAATGGGTTGAGAACTTGACCTCCATTTTGGACGACAGCAAGTGCAATTTTGTTCACCTGGGACCCAGGCAAGCGAAAAGGGCGGTGTGCTGCCTCCGTCTCACTCTGCGGCCCGGTTGCTAACAGGCCGTGGCCCACTACTGGTCCACAGCCCGGGGGTTGGGACCCCTGCTCTAGAGCAGTCATTTTCTCCAGGACAGGCCCGTAGCCACGGAGGGGCCTATGGGGGCCCCACCCTAAAATTCTGGGTGGGGGCCCCCCAATGCCCCGAATCAGCAGCCTTTGTTCTCTGCTGCCACCGTTTCCCTTCCCATGATCTGATGACATCACAATTACATCATTGTAAACCCCCTCCCCCCCCCCGATTTTGCCGAGGCTTCCTGAGTTTCGGGAGACCTCGGCAAAGTCCGGAAGGGAAGGGCAGCGGAGCAGGCACGCTCTCTGAGCACCCTTGCTTCCCCCCCCCTGCCCCAGACCTTTGTCGAGGCCTCCCAAGCCTCGGGAGACCTTGGCAAAGGACAGCAGCTGCGCAGGACTTGGGGAGAGGGGGCACCTCGTGGTAGAGGGGGTGCCTACTTGGCCTACTCCCACATGCCTGCCCTGCATGGGGAGGAATGTGGCTGCTGCCTCCACCTCTCTTGTGCAGCAGTGGCAGAGAGCAAAGGCCATGGCAGAGAGCAAAGGCCGCGCCTTTTAAAGACCCTTCCGACTAGGGGTCTTTAAACGGTGGAGGCAGGCTGACTGCTTCTGTCGGCCCTCCCACGTGATTTGAATCATTGGCGGGGTGGCTCTCTAGCCACAGTGGAGGTCACGACCAGGGCAGAAGGTGTGCGAGGGCATATATATATTTTCGGTGGGAGGGGGCTTTTAACAAATTAATGTGCCCCCTGAATTTTTAAAAAGTCCCCCCCCCCAAAAAAAAATCCTAGCTACGGCCTTGCTCTAGGGGAATCGATCTCTGTAGTCTGGAGATCTGTTGTAATGTCAAGAGTTCTCCAGGCACCACCTGGAGGCTGGCAACCCTGTCATGAAAGGCTTAGACTTGTTTGGCTACCCCAACTGAAAAGGGGTTTCATGACAGAGAAAATGGCATGGAAAAGAACAAGGGGTTGGAGCTCTTTGATGACGCAGTGAGGCTAAAAACATGATGAAACAAATATGCCGCACGGGGGCTGAATCAGGCCCCCAGAGAGCTCCTAGCAGGCCCCTGAGCCTTCCTTCTCCCTCTCTCTTGCTTCCTTCTGCATAACACCTTGCTTTGCAAGGCTTGCTCAATCGCACAGGAGTTACAGAGTAAAACCTCTATTTTCTCTTGGGGAGGAAGGGAGAGAGGCAGAGCTTGTTTTTCCAGGCTCTCTCAATTGCACAGCAGAGATACTGAGCCAAGCCTCTCTTCCTTCTATTGGCTGAGGCTCCTCCCCCTCCTGGGGCCCTGGAGAAGGTAGAAAAGAGCCAGAGCTTTCTTTGCCCAGTTCCCTCGATCCCATGGAAGAGATACAAAGAAAACACCTTTAAGACCAAGTACTAATGTTTTAAGCATGTTTTAAGGGTTTTTTTAAAAAATCTTTATGTTTGTCTATGTCCCTTATATAGTTTATATCTGTGCTACCTGGAGAGCCAGTTTGGTGTAGTGGTTAAGTGTGCGGACTCTTATCTGGGAGAACCGGGTTTGATTCCCCACTCCTCCACTTGCACCTGCTGGAATGGCCTTGGGTCAGCCATAGCTCTGGCAGAGGTTGTCCTTGAAAGGACAGCTGCTGTGAGAGCCCTCTCCAGCCCCACCCACCTCACAGGGTATCTGTTGTGGAGGAGGAAGGTAAAGGAGATTGTGAGCCGCTCTGAGACTCTTCGGAGTGGAGGGAGGGATATAAATCCAATATCTTCTTCTTCTTCTACCTACTCTTAAATAGGTATACACATGGCCCAGCCCGACAAGGTCTTATTTATGCCAGATTCAGCCCTCGTAACAAATGAATTCGACACCCCTGCTTTATACCATTTTGACTGGTCCAGCAGAGCCAGCGTGGTGGAGGGGTTAAGAACAGAGGACTCTACTCTGGGGAACTGGGTTCGATACCCCACTCCTCCTTCACATATAGCCAGCTGGGTGACCTTGGGTCAGTCACAGTTCTCGCAGAAGTCTTTCCGCCCTGCCTCCTTTGCAAGGTGCCTGTTGTAGGGAGAGGAAGGGAAGGCGATTGTAAGCTGCTTTGAGATTCCTTAAGATAGAGGGAAGCGAGGTGTAAAAGCCTCATCTTCTTCTCTTCTTATGCTGGAGACGCTGGGCTTAGAGATCCATCATGATGTCTTTCAGAAGCAACCAATCCCACCTCATACCTCAGGCATTTCTGTAACCTACTTGAGATGAATAGCGACGTTCTACCTTTCTGGTTATGATGGGAAGGTAAGTCTTAACAAATGAAGGAAAAGCTGAAATCTTTCCCCCCCCCCATCCCCCCTGACAAATGAAGAACACAAACTGACAGCTAAATGAGAAATCCATTTCCCCTCTCTTCAGAATGAATGAACCTGTCAGTAATCTCCTTGGCCAGATAAGAATTACCAATAAGCCTTTGCACAGAGTCTGCTAAAGTTTAATAAAATACCTTAATAACCCAGGGGATGGGCTAATGTCAGTCTCATCCAGGGGTCGTTTTGTAGAAAAATAGGTGGTGGCGCTCATTAGCATATGCCACTACCCCCCAGCCAAAAGCAACCCGATCCAAGAAAGGAGAGCCCCGGGCGAGCGAGGCCTGCTTGGGCTGGTCATTCAGCCAGCCCAAGCAGGCCTTACTCACCTGGGGCTCTCCTGGGCCGCTCCCCCTCAGTCAAAAGGCCAGCAGGCCACCTGCCACCCAAAATCACATAAGAAGTGGAGAAACATAAGAACATAAGAGAAGCCATGTTGGATCAGGCCAATGATCCATCCAGTCCAACATTCTGTGTCACACAGTGGGCAATATATATATATATATGTACACACACACACACACTGTGGCTAATAGCCACTGATGGACCTCTGCTCCATATTTTTATCCACTCCCCTCTTGAAGCTGGTTATGCTTGTAGCCGCCACCAGCTCCTGTGGCAGTGAACTCCACATGTTAATCACCCTTTGGGTGAAGAACTTCCTTTTATCCGTTTTAACCTGACTGCTCAGCAATTTCATTGGCATGGGCTTCTCCAGGGGTTAATGAGGGCTGCTGGGGGCGTGGCAAAACCGGTTTTAAAACAATTTTTTTGATAACATATGGTTACAATGTCTAATTATATCTTTACTATCTCTAACCCATATGATATTTTCAATCCCCCCTCCCTCCGTTACTAGACTCCCGCCGAGGTTATATACTAAAATTCAATTATAAAGGTACCCTTAACCAATCAAAGTTCAATGTCTTTCTTTTCTCACATTCATATTAAAAAATTGTCCAATGTCTTTTTACATTCGACTCTTGCTCTATATATCCTCTAAATTTCTTCCACTCTTTTTTAAACACGTCCAAATCATAGTCTCTTAAAGTTCTTGTTAATTTGTCCATCTCACTCCACGATAAAACTTTCACGATCCAGTCCCATTTCTCTGGTATTTTTTCTTGCTTCCACAACTGCGCATACAATGTCCTAGCAGCTGAGAGCAAATACCAAATTAAAGTCCTATCTTCTTTTGGAAATTTTTCCATTTGTAATTCTAGCAGAAAAGTCTCTGCAACTTTCTTGAAGTCGTATCCCAAAATTTTTGAAATTTCTTGTTGTATCATCTGCCAAAACTTTTTCGCTTTTTCACAAGTGCACCACATATGAAAAAAGAACCCTTGTGATTTGTACATTTCCAACATCTATCCGACATCTTTTTACTCATCTTTGCCAGTTTTTTCGGAGTCATATACCACCTATACATCATCTTAAAACAGTTCTCTTTAATATTCTGACATGTTGATATCTTCATCGAGTTCTTCCAAAGATACTCCCATGTATCCATTTGCATTTCTCTATTCACATTAATTGCCCATTTAATCATTTGAGATTTTACTTCTTCTTCTTCTGTAGACCATTTCAATAGTAATTTGTATACTTTCGATATTAATTTTTCGTGGCAAAGCCATTGGTGGCTGGCTGCCCACTTTCCTAATCCAGGAATTGTTATGCAGCTGCACTTACTCTTCAATGGACAAGGTAGGTGGGAAGGAGGAGGAGGGCATATCAGAAAGGTTTAGGAGCTGTGCTCCTGTGAGCTCCAGATGAATCTGAGGCCTGGTCTCATCTATTGGAAAGTACTCCAAGAAGTCATTGCTTTCATATGGGATGCAAGCATCAAAATAAAAATGTTTGTGTTGTTAGCCGCCCTGAGCCTGCTCCGGCGGGGAGGACGGGATACAAATAAAATTTTGTTGTTGTTGTTGTTGTTGTAAAATGGTGCTGAGTAATGAGTGGAATTTTGGAAAGAGAGCCATTATATCATTTATGTTAGATACTTGTATGCCACTTTTCCAGTGTGGCTCACAGGAAAACACCACAACAGTTAAACACAGTTCACAATAAATGGATACTTAAGCTTTGACCGTTTTGCTTGGGAAGTTTGGGCAAAGCCAGCTGAATGTCCTAAAATGGTCAAGCCACGACTGCTTTGGCAACACTGCCTCTGAAAACACCTGGAGCTTTTGACTTTTTAAACCTGCAAGACTGCGGAGGTGCAGCTTCAGGCAGGAGAAAAGGGAAGAGTGATTCATATCAACACAGAGAAAGACCATTTTTCTTCTTAAGAAACTGATTTTTAAAAATCCCAACGCAACAAAGCTCAGACCTTTACTGAAACTCACTAGTAACCGACAGACAGTCCTCTCTCTTCGCAGCACTCAACTTTCAAATTGCTTTATATTTAGGATGACCTATGCCAGTGATGGCGACCCCTTTAGAGACCGAGTGCCCAAACTGCAACCCAAAACCCACTTATTTGTCACAAAGTGCCAACACGGCAATTTAACCTGAATATGGAGGTTTTAGTTTAGAAAAAAACAACTCATGGCGAAATTAACGAACTGAAAGAGCATTTGGTCTGGATAGCATTTGCTTAGGAAACCAACAGAATAGTCACATGTCAGAATGGGAGAATGATGGTGAGAGTGTCATAAGGCAATAAATGGAAGCTGCTCATTACATGCCTTTCCCAGAGGTGCTCCTGTCCACCTAATTTACTTTTGAACATGTAACATACATTATAAACATCATTCTAGTTTGCCATTAGGAAAAAAGAATACATTAAAATATAGTGTGTTTAGCAGGAGCTGGTGGTTAGGGTGTCCAAATCAGAGCTGGGAGGTCCTGATACATATGCCCACTCTGCCCTAGCAGCTTGCTGGGAAACCTTGGACCAGTAATATACTCTGAGTTATTCCACCTCATAGGTTCGTTGTGAGGATAAAAGAGAAGGGGAGAGTGTGTCAAACCACTTCAGTGTCCTTTTGGGGAGGAAGGCAGGGGATATATGATGTTAGTTAATAAATAAAGTTGATGAAAAGAGCCCACTGATTTATATGGCTAAATCTAAGTCCAGCAGCACCTTAGAGAACAAGATTTTTGAGAGTTTTATCTGATCGAAGGAGTTCTAATGCTGGAAAGCTTGTACCCCCTCCCCCAGATCTTGTTGGTCTCTAAGGTGCTCCTGGGCTCGAATCTAGTTGTTCTATTATGGACCAGCACGGCTACCCTTGGAAACTTCAGGGATAGTCTGAATTGTATTAACTAGAAAGCCTGATGTGAGAAAGGAGGGCCAGTTTGGTGTAGAGGTTAAGTGCATGGACTCTTATCTGAGAGAGTCGGGTTTGATTCCCCACTCCTCCACTTTCAACTGCTGGAATGGCCTTGGGTCAGCCATAGCTGTCACAGAGCTGTCCTTGAAAGGGCAGCTTCTGGGAGAGCTTCTCTCAGCCCCACTTACCTCACAGGGTGTCTGTTGTGGGGGAGGAAGATAAAAGAGATTGTGAGCTGCTCTGAGACCCTGAGATTCAGAGTGAAGGCAAATCCTGAGTATGTGTTGAGAGTAAGTGCCACAGTGCTCACTGTAGATTACTTCCGAGTAACCATGGAGAGCTAGCCCAATGAGGAAAGGCTAAGGGACTTGGGGATATTCAGTCTGGAGAAGAGGAGGTTGAAGGGGGAGACATGATTGCTCTTTTGAAGTATTAGAAGGGCTACCACTTAGAGGAGGGCAGGGAGCTGTTCCTGCTGGCAGCAGAGGAGAGGACTGGCATAGAGAAAACTTTTTAGCAGTAAGAGTTGTTCAACAGTGCAATTGACCTCCTCACCGGCAGTCTTTAAGCAATGGCTGGACAAACACCTGTCAGGGATGCTCTGAAAAACCAGAACAGCAGTGCAACAGTTCAAAAACAGCTTATCAACAATGTGCGTTATGGTCCCTGTAGCTTGAAAGAGCTCTGCTCAGATACTGCTATCAGAAGCATCGTATTTGAAAACAAGGAAGCTTGCAGTTCCTCCCTTTCCACTCCTAAACCAAAGGCGATCCCAGCTGCTGTTTCTGCTGGATTAGTGGGATCCAACATTTCCTGTAATAAACCCACATTCCTTCAAAAAATCTGCTTGATTCAAGGTCCTGATCTCTCCCCCACCCTCCCATCCCCACACACCCATGGTCTCTTCTTCCCTTCGGCTTGGACCATGCCACAACAGTTTTGAAATATGAAACGCAATCAGGTCTTGGCCACATGAAAATGTGAAGCTGCCTTATACCCATTTCTCTAGTGCAGGGGTGGCCAAACTGTGGCTCGGGAGTCACATGTGGCTCTTTCACACACATCGTGCAGCTCTTGAAGCCCCCACCAGAGAAGGCATTTGTTTCTTTAAACCACTTCTTCAAGCCAAGCCACCCAGTGGCTTGGAGAATGCATTTAAAGTTCAAGTTGCTTTCTTTCCACCTCTTTCTCTCCCTATTTCCCTTCCTTCCTTCTCTCAGACATCTGACGTTTGTGTCTGGTGCCTCTCACACATCTGAGATTTATTCTGTGTGGCTCTTACGTTAAGCACGTTTGGCCACCCCTGCCCTAGTGGGTCCCATCTAACCCCCTCCGTAAAACTGCAGGAACACCTGCAAGGAATTTTCCTCTGTGTGTTGTGCTTGGGGGCTGCATTGTGGTTGCACGCCCCCCCCCATGTCAGAATTCCAAAGGTGCCCACAAGCTCAAAAAAGCTGGAGTGCCCTGCTGTCTCTCTGAAGGAGGCCCAGTTAGGGTTGCCAGGTTTGAGTTGGGAAATACCTGGAGATTTGGGGGAAGGAGCCAAAGAATTCTCCACTATGTGCAGAGACCCTGGCTGGAGATTCAGGAGCTGTGTTCCTGTGAGCGCCTGCTGAATTCAAGCCCTGCCTACTGCCCTGTCCTTTTAACTGGAGATGTGGGGGATTGAACTGGGGACGTTCTGAGTGCCAAGCAGATACTCTACCACTGAACAACACTTTGAGATAGTCCTAAAACCAAAGTGGCATATTGTGCGCAGACAGGGCCAGTGCTAGGGTTTTTGGTGCCTTAAGTGAACTGCCCACTAGTGCCCCCCCCAATTTAAAAAACTGAGAATTGTAGGAACTCATTTGCATATTAGGCCACACCTTAAGTGAGCTGCCCACTAGTGCCTTCCCCCAATTAAAAAAACTGAGAATTGTAGGAACTCATTTGCATATTAGGCCACACCCCATGACATCACCCTTGTTTCACATAGGTATGTAGAAAAAGCCTAGTAGAAACTCATTTACATATTAGGCCACACCCCCAGACACCAAGCCAGCCAGAACTCTGTTCCTGTGCGTTCCTGCTTAAAAAAAAGCCATGATTGTAGGAGAAATGAAAAAAAAAAACTTGAAACTATTTACATTTTTAATTTACAGTTTTTTTAATTTAAATTTGAATTTTTTTAAAAAAAATTGTGAGATTTAAAAATTTGTGAGAATACTACTTAATCTTTTCAGCTGGAGGTGCCAGGGCCAAGACCTTCACATGACTGTTTCTACTTGATCCTTCTAGGTGGAGGTGCCAGGGACAAGACCTTGTGCATGCGAGAAAGATGCTCTACCACTGAGCGATGGTTCCCACCCGATAGCTCTGTTAAAATAGAGTAGGAAGGATGAATGGCAGCATGCGACTTCAACAGGAGCTCGTCTTCAGCTTTTGCAATTGGTTAATTTATCTCTGCCGGGCTCCGAGGAGCACACTGTGGAGGCGCCATCCGCTTTCATGTTTCCTGGGTCTGAAACCAGCCAGGCAGCATCTGCACTCCATGGAGCCTGCTTTCCATCGGGGAAGGCATGCTCCAAGGAGCACACATGCTGCACGTGGGGAGAGAGGGTGCCTGATGGCGCCCCCTAAGCCAGGTGGTGCTCTAGGTAGCCACCTATTTGACCTACTCCCACGCACTGGCCATGTGTACAGATAGGAAGTCCATGCCCTCCTCATCTGCAGATGCCAAACGCCCATCAAAGTCCTCTCACCTAGTTGGCTAGGAAGGATCAGGCCTCATTTTGGGCAGCAGCTCACAGAAGCGGAGTTCCAGAACCTCTGGATTTTATTGTGCTCTCTCTTTCTTAACTCCCCCCCTTCCCCAATACTTGCTTCTGGGCTCCATTGTTTGAGCCCCCTCTGAGATTTTTTGCTGAACTCTAAGATTTGATAAACTTTCTAATATCTCCCCCCACACACACACACAAAAATAGGGAAATCGCTAAAACATATAAAGCAGACAGATGGAAATCTTCATCACGCCACTGTGGCCAGCCAGGAGAAAGTCATTTTGAAAAGTATGATGGGAGTAAGTTTTATTATGGCAATTATAATACAAGAAGCATTTTAAGGTAGATGCTGAGCTGATATAATTTAGTCCGTTGATCCAGGTGGGCAGCCGTGTCGGTCTGAAGCAGTAGAACAAAGCAGGAGTCCAGTGGCACCTTTAAGACCAACCAAGTTTTATTCAGAATGTAAGCTTTTGTATGCATGCAGACTTCATCAGACAAGGAATGAGGTACAGTGAGCAGAGCTATGTATAGCTGGTGGGCAGTGGTTAAGCATGCAAAGTGCTCCAAAGTTATAATCCAATAGCAAAATAGTGAAATTAACAAATTGGAAGGACATTTAGTCTGGATAGCAGTTGCATGGAAAATCAATAAAAGGTAATCAACGTTGCCTGTTAATTGCCCTTGCTACAAGTCTAGGTAAAACAAAGGGACATGTATTTCCTAGTGATGTTCTTGTCTTCCTTATTTACCTTTTAACATGCAACATGCATTATAAACATCATTCTAGTTTGCCATTAGAAAAAAAAAGAATACAATAAAATATAGTGAAAATTGGTTAAGTATATGTAATGAGATAAGCAGCCAATATCCCTTATTTGAGTATGTCAATACCAAAAATATTGGCAGGCTTGGAGAAGGCATTATGTCTCTTTAAATCACTTCTCCAGCTGGTGGCTTGGGTAATACATTTAAAGTTGCTTTCTTTCCACCTCTCCCTCCCCTCATCTCCCTTCCTTCCTTGCAGCTCTCAAACACCTGATGTTCATTTTCTTGGGGCTCTCAAACATCTCAGATTTATTCTTTTGGCCACCCTTGGACTAGATTGGGGGGCGGCAGCTCTCACAGGGGCGTTGTGAGGATAAAATGGAGGAGAGGAGAAGGAGACATAACCTGCCGTGAGCCCCCTTGGAAGGAAATCAGTCATAATAATTTTAAAAGTCCACCCTGTGAAGCAGCCGCTTCCTCCAGAGCAGGGTGGCCAAACTGTGGCTCAGGAGCCAGGTGTGTTTTTTTCTCACAAATTGTGCAGCTCTCAAACCCCCACCGCCCCATCAGCTGGCTTAGAGAAGGCATTGGCCTCTTTTAATCACTTCTCCAAGCCTAGTCAGCCAGCAAGTTGGAGAATGCATTTAAAGTTGCCTTCTTTCCCCTCCCCCATCTGTTTTCCTTCCTTCCTTCCTCCCCATTCCTGTCTTGCTGCTCTCAAATATCTGACGTTATTTTTCTATGAGGCTGTTACATTAAGCAAGTTTGGCCAGCCCTGCTCCGGAGGGACAGCTGGTCTGCGCAGCCTGGAGAGGAGCTGAAATCCTGGGAGATCTCCAGGTTGTCCCCGGAGGCTGGCAAGCAGACCCGGTTCTAGAAGGCGCCTGGCTGGTGGTAAGGTAACCACCGTAGGGAAGGAGGGTGGCCAACTCTGAGCTGGGATTTCCCTGGAGATTGGGGGGGGGGGAGCCTGGGGGGGCGGGGGAGGAGTTCGGTGGGGTCCAATGCCCCAGAAGCCCCCTTGCAGAGCGGCCCCCCACCCCGGGGAGCAGAGTCAGATTAACAATTAGGTCAAGTAGGCCCTGCCTTTAGGGGCCCCAGGCCGGCTTCCCCTCCCCACCTGCAGGCCCAGCCAGCCACAGAGCTGCTCTTTGCCCAACTTGCCAAGTTCGCCTCTCCCCGGCAGCTTCCAGAGACGATGCGAGCCCTGCGGGCCCGGAATCAATTCCGCGGGGCTTGCAAAACCTTTCTCTTCCAGCTTGCTTTTAAGATAGAACCCGGCTGAACCGACATTGGAGCTGACCTGTAACCATCTAGCCATCTTATGTATGATTGTGACCTATAGCACCTTATAGTACTTGTTTTTTTTTTTTATCTATTTTAACTAATTTACGTAACGGAATTGTATTTTAAAATTCTTGTTTACACTGTATTTTGTTTTAAATCGTGGTTCCCACGCCTGTGAGCCGCCCTGAGCCTGCCTTTGGCGGGGGAGGGCGGGATGTAAAAAGAAATTTGACTGGGCTTGACTTTTGAGAAGGGACCTGCAGGCTATGGGCACTCAGACGCTGAGCTGATTTGCGACTGCCCCGGGGGCTCCCGAGGGTTGCACCCGGCACGGGCGGGAGCGCAGCCGCAAGGACATCTCCAGCCACCGCCGGGAGGTTGGCCACGGCGCGGGGCAGCGCCTCCGCTCCTTGGGCTTGGCGGGTGCAGTTCCCGTGCCCGCCGAGGGGAGGCGGCGGCGGCAGCAAGAGCGAGCGAGGGAGCGGGTCTCCCCGGCCAGCCCGCCACGACGAGGAGGAGCCCCTGCCGGCCTTGCCCAGGAGCCGCCGCCGCCGCCGCCGCTTGGGAGGAGCCAGCCGCCGCCCGCGAGAGAGAGAGCGAGAGAGAGTCCAGCCTGCCTGCCTCTGCGTGGCGGAGCGGAGCGGGAAGGGGAGCGCGGGCTGCTGCTGGGGCCACCGCGAAAGGAGCCGCAGCAGGGAGAGCAGCAGCAGCGGCGGCAGCAGGAGAAGCGGAGCCCGCCCCGCCCAGCCCCGCCGGCGATGCCCCCCGCCAGGTGAGTCCCGCTCGCTGCCGCCCCCGGCTGGCCCCCTTCCCACGCCCTCCCGCCTCCTCCCGGCGCCCCCGCCCTGGACCTGCCCCAGAGGAGCCGCCGCGGGGAGCGCCGGGCACGTGGAAAGAGCCGAGGCCCTTGGGATGCCAGCCTCCCGGGGGGACCTCCGGAATTGCAGCTCCTCTCGCTTCCCCTGGAGAGAAACGAAGGGGTTTTTTTTTCGGGGGGGGGGGCTCGACGATATTGTCCCCCCACTGAGCGCCCCCCCCCCCCCCGTCCTCCCCACGCTCCATCCCCCGAACTCCAGGAGTTTCCCAACTTGGATCTAGCAACCTTCCCCCGCGCCCGACGATGACCAGGAAAGATGTTGGGTGCCTGCTTCGCTCCTTGTGAAGCCCCCCCCCTCCTGCATTTATATCCCCTCCCCCCCCCCCCCCCCCGCTTGCCCGGCAGAACCTCTGGAAGGTCCCTGCAACACAGCAAGGCGCCCCAACCCTTTCCAGGGCAAGGTAGAAACTGAGGACAGTCGGTACCTAATGCAAATGGGGGACGCCAGCCTCCCGGGGGGACCTGGGGATCTCCAGAGATCAGTTTCCCTGGAGAAAGTGGCTGCTTTGGAGTGGAGGGGGGACTTTAGGGCATTGTCCCTCCCCCCCCAGGACCCTGCCTTCCCCAAGCTCCATCCCCAAATCTCCAGGAGTTCCCTAGCCTGGAGTTGGCAACCTTCCTTCCCCCCATTGGTGGCCAGGGAGAAATTGCCAACCCTACTTGGATGGTTTTGGCTGCAGGGGGATTGGTCAGTAAGGGGGGGGGGTAGCTTCCCCCCTCCCCAAAGACTATTTTAAATCTACAAAGCCCTTCCCTTACAAGTGAAGCTTTCCTTGGAGTAGAGAGGGTGGGGCTGAAACCCTGTGTGGGAAGGGGAGCTTTGCAAGCTGTTTGGAGGGGGGGAGCTTGTGCTAGGCACCGTTTGACCCAGCGTCTTCTTCCAGATGTAGCACTGATGCGCCAGACAGGTTGTTTTACGTCTTGCACATGAGCAGTCAGGGCTAACTCTGTTGCCTGCAAAAGTTTGAGCAGCCTCCGCTGCCTTTTTGAACTTGGCTGGATGCCAGAGCTTTTGGCGTGATTTGGAGGTCTGATTGATACAGCTACTGAAATACAGGTCCCAAAGTGTGTTAGCAGTCCCTACAAAAGGCAAAGTCCCTCTCCCCTTCCTTCCTTCCTTCCTTCCTTCCTTCCTTCCTTCCTTCCTTCCTTCCTTCCTTCCTTCCTTCCTTCCTTCCTTCCTTCCTTCCTTCCTTCCTTCCTTCCTTCCTTCCTTCCTTCCCCCCTTCCCCTGCCCTGCCCTGTGCTTCCTTCTGATGTTGTCTGCTTACACTGTGATCCAGAAGGCTGGGCACATCTTTTGTAATATCCTTGGTTGATGTGATGTGGGAGCAATAATAGCAATCCTTGCTGGCACTGGGGGCAGAATAGCCGTTTTGCTAATGAACGGACAATTAGAATAATCTCCCAAAGTTGTCCTGCTGTTTATGGGGCGTGTGAAAATTTGTACATATCAGTTTTAGGGAAGAAAACCATATTTACCTGGTCATGTTACAACTCTGTCATAACGATTAATGCCCATTTGTCTTTTTATAGCACCTGTTTGTACATACTGCTTAGTTTGAAATAGTTGCTTTGGGGGCTCTTCTTTGCCAAGTGTTTGTTCTGTGGCCAGAGTTTTCTCCCTGCTAGGGTGGTAGATCTTTCCCCTCACACCTGTTCATAATTTGCTCCGTTTTTAAAGAAGTCTCAGGGTATGAATCAGTTGGTTGGCAGCACCCCATGTATCTAGCACAGGGACAGAGATCAGAATCCCATGCTGTGTGGGCAGCAGCAGACATCTCTAGCTCCACAATTGCAGGATCTTGACCAGTTTGAACTCTTTTCACTCCCATTCATTTCAGTGGTAGGTTGCTTAAGCTGCCTGTAACACCTTTACATGTTTAAATACTCCGTTAGGGCTGATTTGTGCACTTAATATTTGCAGACCGATAGGATAGACGTAGGGAAGAGTTGTACTGTTTTCAGTACTACTCAGTAACCATTTAAGGTCACACTTCAAGTAAATGAATTGTGATTCAATTGGGTATGTAACACAGTGCTCTTCGTGTGCTTAAGATGGAACAGTTGAGTAAAGAGATGGCTGAAGCCAGTGTGTGGATAAATGGTCTTGACCAGGGGTGTCAGGTAAGAAGCCCTGTGGCACAGAGTGGTAAAGCTGCAGTACTGCAGTCAGAGCCCTCTGCTCACGACTTGAGTTTGATTCCAGTGGAAGCTGGTTCAGGTAGCCAGCTCCAGGTTGACTCAGCCTTTCATCCTTCCGAGGTTGGTAAAATGAGTACCCAGCTTGCTGGGAGGAAAGTGTAGATGACTGGGGAAGGCAATGGCAAACCACCCCGTAAAAAGTCTGCCGTGAAAACATTGTGAAAGCAACGTCACCTCAGAGTCGAAAACAACTGATTCTTGCACAGGGGACTACCTTTACCTTTTTAGGGGTGTCAAATGTGTGACCCGAGGGCTGGATCAGATCCCCGGGGGGCTCTTATCAGGCCTGCAAGCAACTCTGCTTCCTTCTCTTTCTCTGGCTTCCTTCTGCATCACAGCTTGCTTTGCCAGGCATGCTCAATCACACAGGAGCTACAGAGCAAAGCCCCTATTTTCTCCATTGGCTGACCAGCACACGGAGCAACTTGTGTACAAAAGCTCGCAATGCCCAGCCATTTCATGTTTTCCTCTGGGTCTTAGGCTCAAAGCATTGACCATGAGATTTCTGTAATGAATATCAACAAATCATAAGTAGTTCTGCAACTTTCAGAAACATACCTGAATAATATTTGAACAGCATACTCAGGATTGCTACAACACAGACATTGACTCTAGATTTTGATGCACTATTTCAAAGAAAGAGGTGTCAGTTATCAGTGTTAAATAAGCAAAATATTGCAAGAGTGCTAATCTTTTTAAGTTTTTCAAAAATCTTTAATTGTATTTGTGTCCTTTATAAAGTTCATATCTCTGCTAACCAGCATTGCATTTTATTACACTGGCGGCCCAGCCGGATAAGGTCTCATTTATGTCAGATCTGGCCTCATAACCAATGAGTTTGACTTGACACCCCTGCTTTTGACTCTTGTGAGGCTTTAAGAATGCCAGTTGTAAGTTTTCACAGCTGATTTGTATAGCAATACAAGTGAGAAGGTCCTTCAGGATGTCATACTGACCATTTTATGCAGCTTTGCTCCAAGTCATGTGAAAGTTCCATTGACACAGGAAGCTGAAACTTTCATTTCTGGGTTCAGTGAACATGCAGCGGTGTAAACTTCCAGTGGTGGAGAGCCAACCAGTAGCATCATAGTCAAGGTACTTGAAAATGACTCTTGTGATGCTTTTCTGAGAGCTTTCCCAAAGAAGACGAAGTCAGATTTCCCTCTGGGCTTCAACAAGCCCCTTGCTAACCTCATTTTTAAGACTGGACTCTGGTAGCACATTGGAGACCAATAAGAAAGCCAGTTTGGTGTAGTGGTTAAGTGTTCGGAAGCCATCTTAAGATTTTTTAGTTTAAGTTTTTAAAAATTCAGGGGGCATATGAATATTTAAAAAGCCTTCCTGACCTGAAAAGGTGGGGCCAGCAGGCCAGGTCTTTCTGCTTCTCACAGACAGGTGGCTGCAAGAAGCAGGGAGACCGCAGCTCTCCTGCTCCTGAGTGAGAAGTGAGAAGCACCTCTCTGTCCCCTCCTGCTTGATTGAGTGATCTTGTCTGTTTGAAGACATCATCATCATCATCATGTGTTGTGTGCGGTATAGCCAGGAGAGCCTAAGATTGTCTGGCTGCTTGAAGTATTAGCTCATTTTAGTGTTATGCACCACTAGGTGGAGCTCTAGACTTATTTGGGGGGGCTGAGAGAGCTCTGAGAGTGCTGTGACTGACCCAAGGCCACCCAGCCAGCTTGATGTGAAGGAGTCCAGAATTGAACCTGCTTCTCCAGATTAGAGTCCTCTGCTCTTAACCTCTACATCACACGAAGGCAATAGTTTTAGGGCAAAGAAATGTTGTCACAGTGAGAGAGACAGGGAAAAGTCAGCTTCTCACAGTTAGTACTGGAAGTAGATGTCATCATAAGTGTTCTTTGGGTAACCGAAAGGTATGTTTGCAGCTTGTGCCCATTTTCACACAATCTGTCACCGAAAATAGCATGAGGAGACGCTCCAGGTGGCTGTGCCTTCTTCTCTGTCTTGTCAAGGCTGCCCTTGATCCTCTGCTCCCACTTGCCTGTCTCTTGGCACCAAAGCGATGTCTCATTACAGGGAAATTCATCTTTCTCCAGCCTTGTTTAGAAAGTTATCAGATACAGCTGCAGCCTCAGGTATGTTGCTGCTGTTCCTTTCAACAAACGAAGCCACGTTTGTATGTCTTCACCCCTAACAGTTGGCGCCTCCGGGCCAGCCCTGCCATTTGTCAGGATGAGGCCGCCCACTTCCTGACAGGCTTTGAGGTGCTGCTGAAGGGCATCCAGTGATATATTGCTTGGTCTGTTGTGTCATTTTTGATCTCATGGTGGCTCCATCTGGCTTTTGTGTCTCAGCTTCTTCTGAGGAGAGGAGCTGGTTTCTGATTTTGGACCTCACTGCTGTTACAGAGTAGGCACAAACCCAAACCTGAGCCAAAGTTTGGACTGAACTTTGGCTGGTCTGTGAACCCCAGACACTCCAGCTTCTGCTTGGTTCGGGCGTTCAGCCCCCTGATGCATGCATGCCACTTCTGGGCAGCAGGGGGCACTGCCTCTGGCATTCCTGTGTCATTAAGAAGTGATGAGAGCAGTGGAGGGCCTGATGATGTAGATGCTGCCCAGAAGTGACAGGCATGCCTCACCGAACCGGTTCATTTCAGTCAGGTTTTGCTTGGATGTTCGGTTTGGGGCCACCCTGTTTGCGAGCCCCAAACTGGGCTTTCCTGATCCACACCTATCTCTTGTAGGCACTAATAGGAACTGGATCCTGTTCCTCTTGAACTTTCTTCTGCTTGCTCTCAAGTTGTCTCCAATCTCACTTCCAATCTCCTCAGTAAACCGAAGATCTGAATGGGACCTACCTGGAGACGAAGGGTATCTGTGAACAATTGTGACAACTGCGCAAGTCACAACATTAGAACGTAGGAAGAGCCTTGCTGGCTCAGACCAGTGGTCAATCTCATCCAGTGTCCCATCTCACACAGTGGCCAACCTGTTCCTCTGGAGGGCCAACAACAGGACATCGACGACGACATTGGATTTATATCCCACCCTCCACTTCAAATCTCAGAGTCTCAGAGCGGCTCACAATCTCCTTTCCCTTCCTCCCCCACAACAGACACCCTGTGAGGTAGATGAAGATATTGGATTTATATCCCGCCCTATACTCTGGATCTCAGAGTCTCAGAGCAGCTCACAATCTCCTTTACCTCCCCCACCCCCACAACAGACACCCTGTGAGGTGGGTGGAGCTGAGAGGACTCTCACAGCAGCTGCCCTTTCAAGGACAACCTCTGCCAGAGCTATGGCTGACCCAAGGCCATTCCAGCAGGTGCAAGTGGAGGAGTGGGGAATCAAACCCGGTTCTCCCAGATAAGAGTCTGTGCACTTAACCACTACACCAAACTGGCTCTCTCTTCCCTCTTGTAACCAAACGTGTCTCCCTATTCCCCACTTGGGCCATGGAAGCTGTCCAGGGGACCTCTTGCCAGTCCCATTACCAAGCCTTCTCCTGATGCTGCCTCCTGGGGATGATATTTAGAGGTTTGCTGCCTATGCATGTGGAGGCTTCCTCCCCGTGTTCTCCTGCATTCAATAAGAGTCAGCCCTGTCACCAGGAAACCATTAGCTGAAATTCAGCTTGGCAGAAATTTCCAGGATTCGTTGCTCAAACCAGATATGGTTCAGATTATGACAGAGGATACCAGATAATTCTCTTCAGGGGTGGAATTCTAGCAGGAGCTCCTTTGCATATTAGGCCACACCCCCCCTGATGTAGCCAATCCTCCAAGAGCTTGCAAGGCTCTTTTTTGTAAGCCCTTGAAGGATTGGCCACATCAGGGGTGTGTGGCCTAATATGCAAAGGAGCTCCTGCTAGAATTCCACCCCTGATTCTCTTCTTACTAGATTATGTAAACTTGAGCCAGAGCAAAATCAAGGTTGAGGGTGTGACAGACCACGTGATGTGTCAGGTAAGCCATGAAGTCCTGAACCATAGTCAAACAAAGCAGGGTCAACGTGATTATAGAAATTTCCAAATACTATAACATTCAGGGACCCCAATACCATGTTGCCCTGACCTGGATGACTGAGGCTAGCCCGATCTCATCAGATCTTGGAAACTAAACAGGGTCAGATCTTGGAAACTAAACTTGGATGGGAGACCTCCAAGGAAGTCCAGAGTACCACTTGCATGCCACCTTTCTTTCCCTGAAAACCCTGTGGGGTCGCTGAAAGTCAGCTACAGCTTGATGTGGCTTTCTACCACCAATGCCACGTCTCAAGCCTCTTCAAGACACGGAGGCTGTGAGGCAGCAGAGTGAATGGTGCACAAACAGGTTTGCCAGTCTGTCCAGAATCCTTCATGCCACATGTATGAACTTGGGCTTGAAGTTCTGCTTAGCAAGACACTTGGAAAAGGGCTTCTTGTGGGTGAGCGTGGTCTGCGTTAGGCTGCAACTGATTGTGAGAATGGAGGAAGTGGGACGTAAGGAGACATTCGCCATATTGGGTGTTGCCCTTACGTAACAACCCTGAGCTGGGTTTTTTTTGGTAGCAGGAACTCCTTTGCATATTAGGCCACACCCCTCTGATGTAGCCAATCCTTCAGGAGCTTACGAAGCTCTTCTTACAGGGCCTAATGGGTGTGGTCTAATATGCAAAGGAGTTCCTGCTACAAAGAAAGCCTTGACCCTGAGGATTTGAAGTATGCTTCGGGGGTGGGGGGGGGGCAGGGAAGCAAGTCAACGTATCTTCTGGGAAGAGAATCTTGTAAGCTGTCCGTGGGTTCCCTCCTTAGATTCAGTGCATGTTCATGTTCTCGACTGAGAAAACATGTTGTTTCTCAAGCCAGATAAAATTTTTCCAAGTTTGACCACAGTTCCCCCCATGCCCAAGTTATAATAAATCAAAGTATGAAACTGCCGATAACATGAGAAGATACAGAGAGAAGATACAAAGAAACTCTATGGACAGAATAAATCTTAGAGTTAAAGAAATATATCGCCATAATCATTAAGGTTATTTTTTGGACTAGTTTATGCTTACAATAGAAAGATCAACATAGTTCCAAACTAGGCTAAAGATTTCCTGGTGAGTTATCAGTTCCTCTACTGACTGATGTGCAGTTAATGTTTCCCAATGTCGTTATGTGATTATTTCAAAGTATTATCTCTCTGGTATTTTCTGTAAGAGATGAAGCCACAAATTAAGGTTTTAGGGTTTTAACTGTGTGTTTGCTTGAACCGCATGTGAAATGTCCTTAGAGTGGCCCCAACAAGGTGCGTGAGTTTGGAGACACCTGTTGCCAGGTGAGAAACCACTGCTATTCTTTGCCCTCAGATAGGCCTGCATTTTTAACCCATTTTCTAGTTGACAGTGGTCATCCTTGCTCCTGTTATTGATGTCTGTTGTCTCTTAAGGTTGGTGGTCTGTAAGCATAGATGAAATGCTGGGTTTGCCCAGTTGGCCAGTGAGCCACCTCTTTACTTTCAGGTGGAGGACATTTGAAGCTGCTGTTTCGTCATAGAATGGGAACTGTTTCATCCTATAAAAAGATCATTTTTTCAGCACTTGACTTGTGAGCCTAATTCCATCTCTGGCTGATATCTTTCTGTGTAGCAAAGAGGCATGCACTTTTATTTTTTGAGGGGGAGGAGGGTTTCAAGTTATCAATTTATGGCAATCCAGTAGGGGTTTCAAGCCAAAAGATGTTCCCTCTAAGCTGTGTTAGTGTGAGCTAGCTCACAAATTTTTAACCTCCAGCTCACACATTTTTGCCTTAGCTCAGGAAGGATGACCCCTTCCACAATAATTTATGCAGCAGCTCACAACTTTAATGCCAGGAGCTCACAAAGTAGAATTTTTGCTTACAAGACTGCAGCTTAGAGGGAATATTGTTCAGAGGTGGTTTTTCATTGCCTTTCTCTGTGTAGCGACCCTGGACTTCCTTGAAGGTCTCCCATCCAAGTACTGCCCAGGTCCAACTCTGCTTTGGCTCTGAGATTTGAGGAGATCAGACTCGCTTGGGCCATCCAGTTTTAAGATGATCAAAATACTTCTCCCAGACGATATTCTGTTTGTTGTGGATTATCAAATGCAGGTTTTGATTTTTGAGAACCTAACTGTGGTTGCTTGATTCGTGTTCCTTCAACAGGTTTTGATTTATAGTTGTTGGAAAATTAATTTTGTTTTGAATGCTCTTTTAGGAGGGTTGGTTAGAAGGTTGCCAACCTTCATGTGGTGCCTGGAGATTTCTCAACACTACAACTGGTCTCTAGGTGACAAGACATCAGTTCTTCTGAAGAAGATGGCTGCTTGGGAGGGTGGATTATACACGGCTGAACTCCTTCCCTTCCCCAAGCCTGCCTTCCACAGCATCTACCCTCAAATCTCCAATTATTTCCCCACCCAAAGTTGGCAACTTTAGCTTTGGAGCAGCCATGCATTTACAGTTGCCAACCTCGGGGTGGGCGACAGGAAAAAACCCTAAGGTTCCGTGACAACCAGCCTCAGTAAAGGAAACCAGTGAAAAGATAAATGAAAACATTGTTATTCTTCTAAATTTCTCATATGAAAATACTGTATTAACATACCCTGATGTACAGAACACCCATATTAGATGCAAAAGAAGGACATAAATGAAAATACTTAGATACAGTCTTGAGTTTCATCCAATAGTCCTTCAGCTTTAAATGAATCCTTGATTCTGCAGCTCCTGAGGAAACCACATAGGCCAATATGTCTTGTCCACACCAGTCTTGAACACGGTGACGAGTTAGTACTTTATATTCCCTTGTTTCACTAGAAGCTTTGACCAGCTTTCAAAGAGTATATCAGGGCACGGCAAGATTCCAACATTTTTGCACACAATTAAGTTACTGTCTCTAAGGTCTTGCTCAGAATTTCTACTGATCTCCACACCACCAAGATCAGTTCCCCTGGAAAAAATGGCTGCTTTGGAGGGTGGACTCTGTGACTTTATACCCTCCTGAGGTCCTTAGCCAGGCTCCACCTCCAAATCTCCAGAATTTCCTGACCCAGAACTGGGGAATCTTAGTTGGTTTGGTTTTAATCTGTGTTGTAAAAACTGCCTAATTGTGGGATAACCAAAGTAGAAATGGTTCAGAGGGGGTAGCCGTGTGGGTCTGCAGGAGAACAGCCAGGAACACCTAAAAGATCAACTAGAGTTACTCAGGTCTAACTAAGGTAGAAATGTGTTCAGGTAGAAATGACATTTGTTAGGTGTGGGTGGCTTCACAGCCATCCATGTAAGCACTGGCTCATTATTACAAGGAAGCAAATACTAAATAAAGACATTAGTTCAGGGGTGTCAATGTCCGGCCCACGGAGAACTGGCCCACCCAGGGCTTTAATCAGGCCCACAGGGCTCTTTTCTCCCCCCTTCCCCCTCTTGTCTTCACCCTTTGAAACTCCAAGGCTGCCAAAGTTCCCAGCTCTTTCTTCCTTGTCTTTGCAGGCTGAAACAGGAAGCAATTCTGGACTTGCAAAGCTGCAAAGAAAATGTGAAGTGGACTTTCCATTAAGGTCTCTGGGCCCAGATAGACTACTCCTCTGGGAGTAGTCTATCTGGGCACAGAGACCTTAATGGAAAATCCATTCCATATTTTTCTTGCCACTTTGTCTGTGCTGCAATGTATTTTAATGGAGTGGAGCTCAGTTTCATTTTTCAGCGCTTATATGGCCAGTTAGAAGCTGTTCCTTGCTGGAGTTGTGTGACCTTTCAAATAAAGGGTTGATGCTTTGAGCCAGCATGTCTGCTGAATGGAGCTTAGAACTGTTGCCTTGTAATTACTCTAACCTGTGAACCCATAGCCAAAGCGGGATAGTACATTGAAGAGCCATTGCCAATCTGAGTAGACCTGGGGACAGGGGAGAAGCTTGCAATGCCCAGCCATTTCGTGTTTTCCTACTGGGTTCAGAGCATTTTATATTTTTGGTTTATATTTTTAGTTTCTGCTGTGATCCTTGCGCTTTTTCTTGATGTTTAAGAAACCAATATCTTAACTGTGTCTCTCTGAATCCTTAATAAAGTTTATATCTCCACTACATGGAGTTACATTTTACGATATGCAACGCCTGGCCCCACAAAGTCCCATTTGTGTCAGATCTGGCCTTTGTAAAAATTGAGTTCGACACTCCTGCTTTAGTTGGTAAGATCCTAAATGCTAAGGAAATGCGCAGTCATGATGTTGAAGCTTTTAAGTGGCTCAGATTTTATGCCACTGAGCTCTTGAGTAGTTCACAAATACACTACAGTTGACTTCACTTTTATTGCCAACATTTAGTATTAGCAGCTTGCTGGATGGTGCAGTGGTATACCGTATAAAGAAATAACTGCTTAAGTGTGCAAAACAACTAAGTTGTCTGTTGAGAATCAGGCAGGCTTGTAAAGAGGTACTTGCTTGGTTATGTATAAGACAGGAGACATCCCCCCCGGCCAGTACTATTCAGCCCAAAGTTAGCACAGTAAAATATCCCAAAGGGTGATTAACACATGGAATTCACTGCCACAGGAGGTGGTGGCAGCTACAAACATAGCCAGCTTCAAGAGGGGTTTGGATAAACATGGAGCAGAGGTCCATTGGTGGCCATTAGCCACAGCATATTGTTGGAACTCTCTGTCTGGGGCAGTGATTCTCTGTATTGGTGCTTGTGGGGAGGCACAGTTGGAGGGCTTCTGGTGTCCTGGCTCCACTGATGGACCTCCAGATGGCACCTGGGTTTTTTGGCCACTGTGTGACACAGAGTGTTGGATGGGATGGACTATTGGCCTGATCCAACATGGCTTCTCTTATGTTCTTATATGCATTTCAATCATACAAGTTTAATGAACGAACACCCCAAAGGATTTCTTTTGTAACACCTGCTGAATATCGATGAGGAAGATAACCTGCTGTGCATCCTCTGGGAGACCATTCCCCTGGACAGTTGAAAAGGCACACGTCTGGGCCAAGGACGATCTTCATGTCCTCTGTGATGAGGTGACCAGTAAAAGCTTCGGAGAGGAATAAAGCAGGGCTACATGGTGAAACCAGCAGATAAAATCCTTCTGAGCTGAGATCCAGGGGAATGATGGCATCTGGTTTTTTGGCCACTGTGTGACCCAGAGTGTTGGACTGGATGGACCATTGGCCTGATCCAACGTGGCTTCTCTTATGTTCTTATGTGACACAGAGTGTTGGACTGGATGGGCCATTGGCCTGATCCAACATGGCTTCTCTTATGTTCTTCTGTGACACAGAGTGTTGGATTGGATGCGCCATTGGCCTGATCCAACATGGCTTCTCTTATGTTCTTCTGTGACACAGAGTGTTGGACTGGATGGGCCATTGGCCTGATCCAACATGGCTTCTCTTATGTTCTTCTGTGACACAGAGTGTTGGATTGGATGCGCCATTGGCCTGATCCAACATGGCTTCTCTTATGTTCTTCTGTGACACAGAGTGTTGGACTGGATGCGCCATTGGCCTGATCCAACATGGCTTCTCTTATGTTCTTCTGTGACACAGAGTGTTGGACTGGATGGGCCATTGGCCTGATCCAACATGGCTTCTCTTATGTTCTTATGTGACACAGAGGATTGGACTGGATAGGCAATTGGCTTGATCCAACACGGCTTCTCTTATGTTCTTCTGTGACACAGAGTGTTGGACTAGATGCGCCATTGGCCTGATACAACATGGCTTCTTCGATATTCTTAAGCCCTTTAAAGTTAAATGTTCTGAACTGGTGGTGGTCCAGTCATAGCTGACTTATGATGACCCTGTAGAATTTTCAAGGCAAGAGACCAACAGAGTGTCAAGTCCCCAGACTTTCAGCTATCAACACACTCCATGGTCATTTAAGAGTTTTATTGAAATACTGAGACTTCAGGGCAAGATGCTTCTTGTGAAAACTGACAATGGCAGGAAGAGGTCCCTTCATATACCTTAGGATAACCGTTACAAATCAAAGCAGTAGGCGCCAAGAAAACAATCCCTCCAGGGTAACATTCCCACATCCCGTAAGCGGGTGCAGACATAATCATTGAGAGCCAGATGAGTGACCTTGATTCCCTCAGAGACTAGGCAGAACGATACTGCGAGAAAGAGTGGAAGCACAAGGTTGCTACAGAACATTGCTGCAACACAATAAACAATGGCAATGGATGGTGGCTCAGTGGTAGAGCATCTGCTTGGTAAGCAGAAGGTCCCAGGTTCAATCCCCGGCATCTCCAACTAAAAAGGGTCCAGGCAAATAGGTGTGGAAAACCTCAGCTTGAGACCCTGGAGAGCTGCTGCCGGTCTGAGTAGACAATCCTGCCTTTGATGGACCTAGGGTCTGATTCAGTATAAGGCAGCTTCATATGTTCTTCATATATTTACCCTCTTGACACAGAGGTGATCTGTTGTTGCCTGTGTGTCAAGTGTGCTTATTTCTGTAACATAATGGGTTCTTAGACACAGAGCAGATCTCCCGCTCGTTACTGCTCCCCCCCTCTCCTTACGACCAGGGGGCAAGTAATAAATCCATCTGGCCCAAGGATGTTTATGCTACAGCCTGACTGGTACCACTTTCAAGTCGCCTCTCCCACAGGTTCACACAGATAGTCCTTATCTTCTGCTAGAGAAGTGTGAGAATGGGAGATGTTTTTAGGAGCCTAAATTCCTTAGTAAGAAAAGAGATAGTATTTAGCAACCTTTGATTCAAAGTATGCATCTGTAATATAACCTTTGAAGTTATCCTATATAGCAGCTGTGTAACTCTGTATACGCCATTACTCCCAAAGCTTGTGTCCTTGGTACAGCTTCTGAGTTTCTTTAATAAAACAGCTTTGATTTAAAACAAAAGTCTTCTTATTGAGAAATATCGACGCTCGACACTGCGTATATGTTCTGGACTTCCTTGGTGGTCTCAAGGCGGACCCTGCTGAGATCTGACAAGACAGGCTAGCGTGGCCATCCGGGTCAGGTCAGAAGCTTGTAGAGAGCTAAAGGTAGAGCCTACCTTTAGCTTGTACCTACAACATGATGTCCATTTGTAGTTTTTACATTATGTATCTGTCTTTTCTCCACTGTGGTTCTTCTCCCTCCTTTCCCAGTTTGTTCCCTTTTCTGTTTTACTCCTCTTAAAAACCAGAATAACACCAGTGGGAAGCAGCTGTAGACGTCCTTGGTGGTCTCCCTTCCCCTTCTTAGCTTCCAAGATCTTACAAGTTCCATCCTGATCCAGGGATGAGATGAACAAAGGTGGTTTGTTGTTTCCTGCATCTGCATAGCACTCCCTGAACTTCTGCGGTGGTCTCCCAACAGGGCCGACACTGCTTAGCTTCTGAGATCAGGGGTAAGGAAAGCCTTGTCTTTGGCACATCAACATCACTGTCTTGCATGGATTCAGTTTTAGCTTGCTGTCTCTCAGCTGCTTTACTAACTTAAAAAGGTCAAGGTAGTCCCCTGTGCAAGCACCAGTCGTTTCCAACTCCGGGGTGATGTTGCATCACGACGTTTTCACGGCAGACTTTTTACGGGGTGGTTTGCCATTGCCTTCCCCAGCCATCTACACTTTCTCCCCAGCAAACCGGGTCCTCATTTTACCAACCTCGGAAGGACGGAAGGCTGAGTCAACCTTGAGCCAGCTACCTGAACCCAGCTTCTGCTGGGATCAAACTCAGATCATGAGCAGACCTTAGGACTGCAGTACTGCAGCTTTCCCACTCTGCACCACGGGGCTCTTTACTAACTTATGGAACATTTTATTCTGCCCCTGCAGGTAGCTTGCAAGTTAAAAACGTTATAAAATAATCATAACTTATTGATAAAAACAAGGCTCTTTTAAAAAGGCTTGATCATTGTACCCAGATTTCTCTTTTCTGTATTCTCAAGAATTCTTCCCTCTTTTATCCACAATGAGACCAGCAGCCCCTCCTGGGTAGAAAGACCTGATCCTCCTGTGTCCTGAGGATTACAGGGAACCCACCGCATCCGGAGTGACTTGATGCTACAAGGAAAACATCCTTTAACGTGTCCATTTGTTATTCAGCTTCTGTCTGGCTGTTAAACTAGCTTCTGAGCAATGGCAGAGGACCAGTTAAACAGTTTTCTTTCTATAGATTTTAAATATGTCACCTATGCTGCTCCACTGCAGAATGGTTATAAGTAGTTGTCCCCAAGACAAATAAGGAGGGACAGTTGAAAATTGCGATGTGGTGTTCTTTTCCCCCTAGGTTCTATGGCACCCCAGGTAAACTTTAGGTAAACTTTACCTTTAAGGCACCCCATAGAATGTACTTGTGAATTGAGTGCCAGTTTGATGTAGTGGTTAGGAGCACAGACTCTAATCCGGGAGAACCAGGTTTGATTCCCCACTCCTCCACATGTACCTGCTGGTGTGCCCTTGGGTTGGTCACAAGTTCTTGTAGAGCTATTCTCTCAAAATCTCAAAAGTTCTTGTAGAGCTATTCTCTCAAAAGCAGGTCTTGAAAGAGCTCTCTCAGCTCCACCTACCTCACAAGGGCGTCTGTTGTAGGGAGAGGAAGGGAAAGGAGATTGTAAGCTGCTTTGAGACTTTGGGAGAAGGGTGGGGTATAAATCCAATCTCCACCTCCACCTCCTCTTCTAGAAAAGCTTTCAAAATGCTGACTTTCCTAAACAGCGTGGTGGTAGAAACTGCCATCAAGTTGCAGCTGGCTTTTGGGGACTCCAGCAGGCGTTCAGAGGTGGTTTGCCTTTGCCTGTCTCTCCATCATGACCTTGGATTTCCTGGTGGCTCCCCATGGACTGGGGGTGACCCTGCTTTAGCTTCCATGAGTTGACGAACCACCCAGCTCAGGGCTCCAGAACAGTGAAATGCCAAATTCTGGTGGGCATGGCAAAGGTGTCTTTATCCATTGAGGAACTTTCCTAGCGATATAAACCAGGCCTCGGATTCAGTGGGAGCTCACAGGAGCACAGCTCCGGAACCTTTCCGAGGGTCCCACCTCCTTGTCCATTGAATAGCAGGTGCAGCTGCATAGCAATCCCTGGATGAGCTCCACCACCTGTTTTTCTACAAAACGACCCCAGATATAAACTAACCATTGGATTAGTAGTTTCGAGGCAGTCAGAAACGCTTAAATAAATGAAACCATTTACTTTAAGGATGAGAAGAGCTGCTCTTGAAATGGGACATGAAGAAGCCAAGAGGTTGCTCTTTCCCTTTGTGGGTGTCCTTCGGAGACATCAAACTTTCATTCTCTTTAATTATTGATTGAAAGCATTTTTCTTGCCAGAACAGCACTTTACACATAGTGAAATCACTTCTCCAGAGAGAGAAAACGTTTCAAGTCATTCTTGGGTCGGATTCAATTTTGCAAATTGCTCGCGCCCCCCCCCCCCCTTCCCTGTGTACCCAATAAACTAAAACAGCAAACGATAAGTATGATGATTATGCTGCGATGAATCACTGTGGTTGTAATGGCCTAATGCACTGAACTTTAATTAGTAATATTGTACCCCCCCCCCCTTTCCCTAAACAAGGACAACGTTGTGAATGAAATGTAGATGCAGGCTGCTTTATATCTGGGCTTCCCAGAAGATTTTAAATGGATTCTTCCTCCTCATGCGCTGCTAAATAATTAATAGAGCCACTTCAAAGCTTTAGACAAACAAGGTTATTGGTTGCCGGTAAAGAAGAGAAAAAAAATCATTGGGGGTTATAGAACAGCGTTGAGTGCTCCCCATTTCTGTGAGTGGTGGGAGGTTCTGGGGGTTGTGTTGTGGGGCATGGAAGGAGAGAGCACAGAGACTTAGGGTAACCTTTGTAATATTTATTTTTTTGCATCAATTAATTTATTTCCCGGAATGGGGCCACACTGAAAGATTCGGCGTGGCTCCGTGATACATAAGAACATAAGAGAAGGCATGTTGGATCAGGCCAATGGCCTATCCAGTCCAACACTCTGTGTCACACAGTGGCCAAAAATTATATATATATATATATATATATATATATATATATATATATATATATATATATATATATATATATATATATATATATATATATATGTATATACACACACACACACACACTGTGGCTAATAGCCACTGATGGACCTCTGCTCCATATTTTTATCTAAACCCCTCTTGAAGGTGGCTATGCTTGTGGCAGCCACCACCTCCTGTGGCAGTGAATTCCACATGTTAATCACCCTTTGGGTGAAGAAGGACTTCCTTTTATCCGTTTTAACCTGTCTGCTCAGCAATTTCATCGAATGCCCACGAGTTCTTGTATTGTGAGAAAGGGAGAAAAGTACCTCTTTCTCTACTTTCTCCATCCCATGCATTATCTTGTAAACCTCTATCATGTCACCCCGCAGTGACATAGAGCATGCGTGATAGAGCATGCGTGTTTGGCATGCAGATTGTCCTAGGTTGACAGTACTGACCCGGATGGGCCGACGGCCTGATTCAGTAGAAGGCAGCTTCCGGTGTTGATGTGAATATGTACACGTGGCATGTGGGAAACCAGTAGACACTCCTTCAAGCAGTCGGCTGCAGCTGACCTTGCAGCCCATTTCTGCGGAGAGCATTTAGTGCCCTACATTAGCCACTCCTGGCGACAAGCTTTTTGCTCTCCCCGATCCTGTTCGAGTTCACACTGCAAACTGGTTACAAAGTGCCCCCCTCCTACTAGCAGGAAGGTGTGATCCGGTGTCCCAAATCTTTTTGAGCCGTGGACACATTTGAAAGTTGGACACGAGGTGGTGCGTGCCCATGGGGTGGTGGAGCCAACCACAAAGTGGCGATCGTGGGAGATGGAGCACATAAAGGAAGCCCATGCACCACTACAAGGGGAGAGGTTTTTTAAAAAAATATGCTGGAAAAGTACAGTCCTTTCCTTTTCTTAATTTGCTTCGGTGACCAAAGGTCTTAAAGCTCAACCAGGATATATCAGTTCTCGAAACATATATGGATATACAACATTACTCACAATATTCACAGAATTCAAAAATTACAGTCAAAATAATCAAATCTGAAAGTGAATAAAATATTAAAACGGGAATTTCTAATAAAACCTATCATTCACCTTAAATCATCATGTTAGTCAAATACATACCAGATTTTATTACAATCAGGTAAAGAACAGTGAGAAAGAGAATAAAACACTGTAGCTGCCATTGAAACAACCATATTTTATTGGCAGAACTGATCAGATCTTCAGTGGGCCCCGGGTGGAATTCTAACAGGAGTGCCTTTGCTTATTATGCCACACCCCCCTGATGTTGCCAATCTTCCAAGAGCTTGCAAGGCTGTTTTTGTAAGCTCTTAGAGGATTGGTTACATCAGGGCCTAATATGCAAAGGAGCTTCTGCTAGAATTCCACCCCTGCCAGTGGCCAATCAGAAGCCTTGATGAACAGGAGCCCTGGCCCTGCCCACTTTCCAGCAGGCACCATGTGAGGGGCCCTACGTGTAATTTTTCCAATACTTGATGGGTATCCTGTTTTAATAAGCAGGAGAGAGACGCTCGCCTGCCACTTGCTTCCATCAAGGAAAGAAAAATTGATAATCCCAGCAAGACACTCCCTAACAAGGGATGGGTTATCAAAAATTTCAGGTTTTCACGGCTGGTAACATCATTAGGGTTTGTAGAATCTTTCGGGCTCAAGTGCCGTGTTCTACTGGAGAAAGTTTTTCTTCCAGACGTTTCGTTCTCAGCTGTGGAGAACGTCCTCAGTGGCGTTGCAGCTGGAGCAGGCGCTCTGACCTTCTTGGCTGCTGTACATTGAGTACAGCAGTCAAGAAGGTCACTCAATGTACAGCAGCCAAGAAGGTCAGAGCGCCTGCTCCAGCTGCAACGCCACTGAGGATGTTCTCTGCAGCTGAGAACGAAACGTCTGGAAGAAAAACTTTCTCCAGTAGAACACGGCACTTGAGCCCGAAAGATTCTACAAACCCTAAGGGATGGGTTGTTTGTAAGATACTTGGCACGATCATATCAGCAGCTTTACCGTAGAGTCTCCCTTCAGACCTCTCATTCTGGAGTATGTTGGCATGTAGGCCTGTTACTGAATATTCAAGAGAAGGTGGAATGCTCGCCCACTAGTTTCTGACTGCCATCGGTCGTGTCTGATTGGTGTCCCTTATGTACAACCAATCTTACATGGCCAGTAGAAATAGCAGGGCACTGCTAGAAGGGTGTTTGTAATCATTTGTGTTCTTATGCCAATAAAGGTGTATGTTACTGCTGGCATCCCCCCTCGCTGAACTGATAGCATCACTGAGTCACATTAGGACACCGAATTGGGCCGGCGCCCTGGACAATTGCCTAGTTTGCCCTGTGGTCGGGCTGGCCCTGTGTGTGTATGTATGCATGCTAGAAGGGTGTTGGGGGAGGGCTCATAGCGCAGTGGTGGAGCATCTGTTTTGCATGCAGAAGGTCCCAGGTTGAACTTGAAGTCCCCGGAAAGTAGGTGATGTGAAAGCCCCCAGCCTGAGATTCTGGAGAGCTGTTGGCCAGACAAAGTAGACAGTAACTGGATTGTGATAGCCCAAGAGTCTGACTCGTTATTAGGCAGCTCCTGTTTGTAGTACACAATGATGTGTATCACACTGTGGGCAAACGAGTCCTTGCCTACATCCCTGGGGGCACTGGGTCCTCTTTGATAGGGTCACTCAGAGAGATCCGGGGACAGCTGTGGCACTGGGGTTTGTTGCATGGGGTAGTGCGAGGGTGTCGAACTCATTTGTTATGAGGGCCAGATCTGACATAAATGAGACCTTGTTGGAGCAGGCTGTGTCAGGCCGTGTGTGTACCTATTTAAGATTAGGTAGCAGAGATATAAACTTTTTAAAGGACACAGACAAACACAACTAAAGATTTTTTTAACTTAAAATAAAACATGCTTAAAACATTTAGCACTTGTTGGTCTTAAAGGTGCTTTCTTTGTATTTCTCCCATGGGATCCAGGGGACTGGGTAAAGGAAGCTCTGGCTCTTTCCCTCCCTCCCCAGGGGACCAGGAGAGGGAGGAGCCTCAACCAATGGAGAAAATCGAGGTTTTGCTCTGTAGCTCCTGTGCAATTGACAAGCCTTGCAAAGCAAGCTGAGATGCAGAAGGAAGCAAGAGAGAGGGAGAAGGAAGCAGACGAGCCGTTTGCTGCGGGGCCTGATTGGAGCCCTCCAGGGGCCTGATTTGGCCACCCGGCCGCATGTTTGACACCCCTGTGCTAGATGGTCCATTGCTGCTGGTGAGTAGCTGCTTCAGACAGGGGTGGGGACTGCCTGTAACGAAGGACAAGCCTTCCCCCCCAGGTCTTGTGATTAGGGGGCATCATCTTCTAGGAGATGATGGAGGATGCACTGCAGAGATGACAGCTGGGAGCTGCAGGTGACGCTTCAGCGGTGGTTGGACTGTCTTGTAGATGGTGACGGCTAAGTCCGTTCTGGTCCCTCTGTTTCTTCACTTCTTCAACTGGATCATGCACGGCTGTGGAAGCTTGTGGTGGTCATGGCAAGTGTTGACTTGTGGCAACCCCACAGCCTTTTTTTGTAGAAATCCCAGCAGGAACTTATTTGCATGTTAGGCCACACCCCCTGACGCCAAGCCAGCTGGAACTGTGTTCCTGCTCAAAAAAAGCCCTGGGCAACCGCATAGGGTTTTCAAGGCAAGAGACAAACACAGGTGGTTTGCCATTGCCTGCCTCTGTGTGGCGACCCTGGACTTCCTTGGTGGTCTCCCTTCCAAGTATTAAGCAAGACTGACCCTGCTGAGCTTCTGAGATAGGATGAGATCAGGCTTGCCTGGGCCATCTAGATCAGGGCAGAAGCTGGGTAGAGTTGGGGGGGGGGGGGGTTGAGCAGGAATGCCCAGGAACGCAGCTCCGGCTGGCTTGGCATCAGGGGGTGTGGCCTATTATGCAAATGAATTCCTGCTGGGCTTTTTCTACAGAAAAAGCCCTGGGTATAGCCAGCAGAGGAGCCTCGTGGTGCAGACTGGTAAGCTGCAGTACTGCAGTCCAAGCTCTGGAGAGCCAGTTTGGTGTAGTGGTTAAGTGTCTGGACTCTTATCTGGGAGAACCGGGTTTGATTCCCCACTCCTCCACTTGCAGCTGCTGGAATGGCCTTGGGTCAGCCATAGCTCTGGCAGAGGTTGTCCTTGAAAGGGCAGCTGTTGTGAGAGCCCTCTCCAGCCCCACCCACCTCACAGGGTGTCTGTTGTGGGGGAGGAAGGGAAAGGAGATTGTGAGCCGCTCTGAGACTCTTCAGAGTGGAGGGAGGGATATAAATCCAATATCTTCATCTACCTCACAGGGTGTCTGTTGTGGGGGAGGAAGGGAAAGGAGATTGTGAGCCACTCTGAGACTCTTCGGAGTGGAGGGCGGGATATAAATCCAATATCATCATCTTCTGCTCACGGCCTGAATTTTATCCCAGCAGAAGCCATGTGTGTAACTATTTAAGATTAGGTAACAGAGATATAAATTTTAGAAAGAACACAAACACACATATATTTTTTTTAAAAAAAAAAACTTAAAACATGCTTAAAACATTAGCACTCACTGGTAAAGGTGCTTTCTTTGTATTTCTCCCATGGGATCCAGGGAACTGGGCCAAGGAAGCTCTGGCTCTTTCCTTCCTTCCCCCAGGGGACCAGGAGCAGGAGGAGCCTCAGCCAATAGAAGGAAGAGAGGCTCGGCTCAGTAGCTCTGCTGTGCGATTGAGAGAGCCCGGCAAAGCAAGCTATTCCTTCACAAGGGAGGAGCCTCAGCCAATGGAGAAAACAGAGGTTTTGTTCCGTAGCTCCTGTGCAATTGAGGAAGCCTTGCAAAAAGCAAGCTGTTATGCAGAAGGAAACCAGATATAGGGAGAGGGAGCCAGTTGCTCAGGGGCCTGATAGGAGCCCTGCATGTTTGATACCCCTGATGATGTCCAGTTATAGTGTTTTATATTGTGTTTCTATCTATGTTGTGTTTTTTCCTTTTCTCAGGCTGTTCCTTTGTTTTTTCTGCTCTTAAAAATATAGAGTAGCCTCAGCTGAAGGAGATAGACAACCCAGCAAAAAGGCAGTTGTTTCTATAGCTCAGCCCGCCTCCTGCTGGGATGCAGTCCGGTTGTGGGTCTTGACCCAGCAGCTAGATTTATGGAAACTTCAGAAATCCGACGTCCGCAAAGAAAACATTTATTAAAAAATGAAAGTAGTTTGAAGAACTTGCAACAAGGGCTAACATATGTTTGAACACGTTTTGCAAGTGCCCTAATGTTCTCAGGGCTTACAGAAATCTTGAGTGGGAGACAAAAATAGTCCGTCGAAAGAGAGAAGGAAAACGTTAATAACATGGCAGTGTTGTTAACGCCGTATTGAATTTTATGGTGTACAGGAAATTAAACAGCAACAGGATCACCAGGACAGATAAGCAAATAATACTTGGGATAATGACTTGCGAGCGTCTAATGCTAGCGGTGTATACATTAGCACCTCTGATTTCTATCAAGTGACTGGCAAACTATCTCAGGTAATTAAAGCACAAATGCAGACCGCTTTCGTGAGCCAGAAGGGGTGGGTGGTTAAAGCCGGAGAAGCTGGAACACTTGTCACAGCAGCCTAAAAACGACCGTAATATATTACATACAATATTTGTACAACCTAATTATGAACTCTCCTTCAGCAGTGTTTACAGAGGTGGATCACCTTCGAAAGAAATTGCTCTTCAGTAACACTTAGGAATGCAAACGAGAGATGAGGCGGTGGGGGGGAGAGATGTCTGCTGTACCCAGCAGGGATGGAGCAGGGTGGGAAGCTTGCTGTGGGGAGGGGGTGGGGGCTGGAAGCAAGAAAAGTACTTAGGACTGCCAACTGATTTCAGCATTTTTGTTGATTTTCTGTCTGTTAAACTGGATGCTCTTAGCTGGTGTAGGAGGACTTCATAAGTTGTTGATGACAAAACCCCAAACCCAGAGGAGCATGAAGTTACCTTGGAGAAGGCACAAGTGTTGCTAGGGTTGCCAGCCTCCAGGTGGGGCCTGGAGATCTCCTGCCTTTACAACTGATCTCCAGCTGGCAGAGATCAGCTGCTTTAGAGGGTGGACTCTAGGGCATGGCACCATGCTGAGGCCCCTCCCCTCCCCAAACCCCACCCTCTCTCAGCTCCACCCCCAAAGTCTCCAGGTATTTTCCAACACAGACTTGGCAGCCGTGTTGCCTATGCCTGTTGGGCTGGCTGTCACCAGTGAAAGCTGGTGTTGAGATCTGGGAGCAAAATTTGGGTGCAGAGTGTGGGGAATGACCACAGAGATCATAGAGTTGGAACATAAGAACATAAGAGAAGCCATGTTGGATCAGGCCAGTGGCCCATCCAGTCCAACACTCTGTGTCACACAGTGGCCAATATATATATATATATGTGTGTGTGTGTGTGTGTGTGTGTATACACACACACACACACACACATACACACTGTGGCTAATAGCCACTGATGGACCTCTGCTCCATATTTTTATCCAATCCCCTCTTAAAGCTGGCTATGCTTGTAGCCGCCACCACCTCCTGTGGCAGTGAATTCCAGTGAATTCCACCACCTCCTGCGGCAGTGAATGTTAATCACCCTTTGGGAAATCCACAGTGTGGCAGCGCCTCTTCCCAGCACAAGGGCTGCATGATGGAGGTGGCCAGTCACGAGAGATGGTCTGCCCTGTAAGCTCAGCAGTACAAGGACAGTGATCTACACAACTGAGGTTGTGCTTGCGTGCTCCAGTTCTATAAACTGGATTACTAAGGTGCCATTATCAGTATTGTTTTGTATAATGCGTTAAAGTTACCACTGACTATTGGTAAAGAGATTCAGGTGGGTAGCCATGTTGGTCTGTTTGGCTCTTAGATGACGCCAAGAGAAGTGCAGAAGGTGGAGGTGATGCTTTGTTTTCATTGCCACGAGACACTAGAGAAGGCCATTTTGAGCTGAAAAAGCAGAGTGTATTTTCTGACAACTCAGATCCCCTCTGTTTGCATTGTGGAGGGTGATCCTGGGGTTGCCAATCCCCAGTTGGGGACAGGGGATCCCCTGGTTTGGAGACCCTCTCCCCACTGCGGGATCATCAGAAAGTGTGGGCAGGGGAATGTCTACTGGGGACTCCATTATACCCTATGGAGATCAGTTCCCATAAGTTATAATGGAGAACTGATCTGTGGCTATCTGGGGCTATAGGGGGCTGTTTTTTGAGGTAGATGCACCAAATTTGCAGCACAGCGTCTGGTGCCTCTCCTCAGAACACCCCCCAAGTTTCAAAAGATTGGACCAGGGGGTCCAATTCTATGAGCCCCAAAAGAAGGTGCCCCTATCCTTCATCATTCGAAATGGAGGGAAGGCATTTAAAAGGCACGCGGTTCCTTTAAATGTGATGGCCAGAACTCCCTTTGGAGTTCAATTATGCTCATCACAACCTTCCTCCAGGCTCCACCCCCAATGTCTCCTGACTCCACCCCCAAAAGTCTCCTGGCTCCACCCCCAAAGTCCTCAGATATTTCTTGAGTCCGACCTGACAACCCCAGGTGATCCTGGTTCGTGCATGAGAAAAACCCAAGTGTCTCGTAAGTAACAATTGTCCAACTGTGATTATTTACAACTGATCCTTAATTTTTTGTTCTTAACATGGAGCATAAATAGTGTGTTTCTGTGAAGATCAGTGCACTGGAAGAGCTTCCCCCCCTCTGGGGAGCCATCTTATCTTTCAGTTGTATCCTGCATCTTATTCCTGTTGTGTAAAAAGAGAGCAAAAATGCACCAGATCACTTTTTAGAAGGAAATGTTACAAGGACAATGGGAGATATTTCAGAATGGAGAGCTTTTCATCTGGGAAGTTTCCTGCTCTTCTTGCTGCAGTTTTTCGTTTTAAAAAAATATATTTGAGCAACTCATTAGTCCTTCTGCCCTGCATCATCTAGATTGGCTCTTCTGTAAGAACGTTGTGATTGGCTCTCTTGTACTGAGTGTAATATTAGGTTTTGGTGCCTGCCTGCCCCAGGTAGAGATTTTGGAACTGTTAGGTAACATGGATTAAGGCACACTTTAAAAACAGCAGAAAAGAGCGAAAGTCCAGTAGCATCTTAAAGACTAACAAAATTTGTGGCAGGCGATGAGCTTTTGTGAGTCCCTGCTCACTTCTTCATATACCTGCTACAGATGATTATCCGTCTTGATCTGCTTTGAAAAACAACCATTTTGCAGTGAGCACATGCTAATTTGATCAGGAAATTTTGGTTGGGATGAGCTCCAGCTAATCTTTCCCGCCAGCTAATATGATACAGAAGCACAGAAGAATAGATGCTTTTGAGCTGTGGTGCTGAAGAAGAATCTTGAGAGTCCCTTGGAAGATCAAATCAGCAAGAAGATCCAATCAGTCAGTCCTAAGGGAAATCAACCCAGACTGTTCCCTGGAAGGTCAGATGCTGAAGCTGAAGCTCAAATACTTGGCCATCAAATGAGAAAGGAGCACTGCCTGGAGAAGACCCTGATGCTGGGAAAGACAGAAGGCAAAAGAAGAAGGGGACGGCAAAAGATGAGATGGCTGGACAGCATTCCTGATGTAACAAACACGAATTTGAGCAGACTTTGGAGGATGGTGGAAGACAGGAGGGCCTGGCGTGACTTTGTCCATGGGGTTGCAAAGAGACAGACTCCACTGTGTGACTGAACAACAACAACAGCAAAATATGATACAAAGGATAACTTACCTTCTTGATGTCAAAGGCAGAGTTTAAGTTAATGGAAACCCTAATTTAAGTCAGCTTTGCTGTTAGAACTATCATGGGATGAAAAGGTAAATTCAAACCTGAAGTGAAAAATATGCACCTCAGGATCACCCTAACTAGTTGTTGAACTCAGCCCTTGCGAGCTGACATATGAAAAAGGCACAAATTAAAAAAGTCGTTTTGGTCCGCAGTAGAAAACCAAGGCCAGAGTCTAGGAGCCCCTTAGAGACCAACACAATTTTCAGAGGATGAGCTTTGCAAGAGTCAAAGCTTCCTTCATCAGACACCCCACATCTACCCCACCTCCCAGTTTGTAGGATGAGTGGGTTTTTTAGTTCTTACTCATAGAATCATAGAATTGGAAGGGACCTCCAGGGTCATCTAGTCCAACCCCTTGCACAATGCAGGAAACCCACAAATACCTCCCCCTAAATTCACAGGATCTTCATTGCTGTCAGATGGCCATCTTTGTTCAGTCGCACAGTCGAGTCCGACTCTTTGCAACCCCATGAACAAAGTCACGCCAGGCCCTCCTGTCTTCTACCATCCTCCGAAGTCTGCTCAAATTCATGTTAGTTACATCAGTAACACTGTCCAGCCATCTCATCTTTTGCCGTCCCCTTCTTCTTTTGCTTTCTGTCTTTCCCAGCATTAGGATCTTCTCCAGTGAGTGCTCCCTTCTCATTTGGTGGCCATAGTATTTGAGCTTCAGCTTCAGCATCTGACCTTCCAGGGAAGAGTCTGGGTTGATTTCCCTTAGGACTAACTGATTTGATCTTCTTGCAGTCTAAGGAACTCTCAAGATTCTTCTCCAGCACCACAGCTCAAAAGCATCTATTCTTCTGAGCTCAACCTTCCTTATGTTCCAACTCTCACAGCCATACATTACTACTGGGAATACCATCGCTTTGACTATACAGACTTTAGTTGGCAGGGTGATGTCTCTAGTTTGTATTATACTGCCTAGGTTCGCCATAGCTGTCCTCCCACCATCTTGCCTCTGTTTAAAAACCTCCAAGGAAGGAGAGCCCACCACCTCCTGAGGAAGCCTAAGGAACCACTGAGGAACTGCTCTAACAGTCAGGAAGTTCTTCCTAATGTTGAGCCAGAAACTCTTTTGATTTAATTTCAACCCATTGGTTCTGGTTCTACCTTCTGCGGCCACAGAAAGTAATTCCACAGCATCCTCTATATGACAGCCATTCAAGTCCTTGAAGATGGTGATCCTATCACCTCTCAGCTGTCTCCTCTCCAGGCTAAACATGCCCAGCTCCTTCAGCCTTTCTTCATAGGACTTGGTCTCCAGACCCCTCAGCATTTTTGTCGTCCTCCTCTGGACCTGCTCCAGCTTGTCCTTTGGGTGTAATGCCCAGTCTTGGATCATATTCTTTTGCATCGTACCTGTTATTGTGATCTCTGAGCCTTGTTTTTGGAGCTGTTACTGAGAGACCAAGCAAATCAATTTGATGAGAGGAAGACACTTTTTCTACTCTCTAACTGTCATGTAGTGATTACGGAAATGGTGACCAAATTTTTGTATCTGGCCGCCAAGAGGAGAGACTGTAGTAATAAGTGTCAATGATTTATTACTGGCATTTCCATATATTTATGTATGTATAATATTCTGATATGTGCTTAGTATTATTTTTACACCAAAGCACTTGAACAAGGAACAATAATATCATTAGTCACTGATTAACAATGCAAGAAGTCCAGTTCTAAAGGCGCCAGCCTTATGCTCATGCTGAATCCTCCAAGCAGGTACTGCTCAGTCTTGGGCACACCAGTTCAGCTGAAACTGCTATGCTGTAAGTATTCCTTCTGCAATAAAGGCGTATTCCAAAAAGATACTGTATTGCTGGTTGTTGTGTCTTCAGCAACAAGTGCTCTGTTTCAGTGTGGCGGCCGCTTGTAAAATTGACCAGACTAACACGTTACAATTCTCTTGAGCATTGGTTCCAGATGTTGGGAAAAGACAAAGGCTATCGAAACACACATGGAACCGGAAGCATGTCACACACTGCGTCCACGCTGAAACTGGGCACTTGTTGCTGAATACATAATAACCAGCATTACAGCACGAAACTGAGCACGATTCAGCACGAACGTAAGGCTTGTGCCTTTAAATTTGGATTCCTTGCGTCATTAATTAGTGACTAATATGATTGTTCCTTGTTCAAGTGTTTTGGTGTAAAAATAGTAGTAAGCACATATTAGAATACTATACATACGTATATAAAATTAATTGGGCATAAGTGTTGTCTAGTATAATTGTTTGTTACACGATTTCCTCCAGGACTCAACCTCTAGGTGGTGACTGGACTAGTCCCAGAATTAGATCTGATTGTCAGGTGACAGAGATCAGTTCTTCCCTTGATTTGCAGGATGGACCCCACAGAGTGCCCCGCCCTCCCCAACCCCCTGGATCTTCTGGCCCCACGCCCCCAAAGCTCCAGGTATTTCCTGAGGGGAGTTGCTAACCCTATCTGTAGAGGATGCTGAAAGGTTAGTTGTTATAACCCCGATGCTGCTTTTCTGGGCATGCGACCTGCAGTGTGAAGCAGACACACTGCAAGTCTGAAACGGCTTCAGCGGCCTGTTTGGGTCAGGCACTTTGGCCCTGTCCAGAGACGGAGGCTGGACCCTGATTGTCTTCCGAAGGAGAATTGTGCTCTCAGTGGCTTGAGGCAGAGAGGCAAAGACGGGCCTGCATCTCTCTGCATCAGCTCGCTGATATAATACCATTCCGCTTTCCATTAGCATCTAATGCCGCATTAGACTGGACCGACTAAATGAGATCCTCCCTTGGTGCCGGCTCTTGGCTCTCCACTGCCTGCACGAGAGAGGCAACCTGCTCTCCCACTGCCTCCTGCCCTTCGCTCCTAATGTCCTTTACCCACCCTGCCCATCCTCTCTAATCAATTTTATTGGCAGCGTTAATGCTTTCCCTGGTTTAATGAATGTCATTTGAGATATAAAATACGGGGAGTGGAGGGGGGGCAAAAACTGACAGAAAGCAGGAGCCTGAAATGGATGAAGCTCTGAGGCAGTACAATAACTTCTTTAATGCTGTAAACAGGGCGCTTTTTTTTTTTTGTAGCAGGAGCTCCTTTGCATATTAGGCCATACACCCCTGATGTAGCCAATCCTCCTGGAGCTCACGGTAGGCCCTGTAAGAAGAGACCTGTAAGCTCTTGGAGAATTGGCTACATCGGGGGGGGTGTGTGGCCTAATATGCAAAGGAGTTCCAACTCTTTTTTAAAATCGCATAAGCGTTTAATTCAGGAGCAAGCTTTTATTTAGCAGGTGCAAAAGCCTTCTGAATTCAGGAGAAACTTTTATTTAGCAGGTGCAAAAGCCTTCTGAATATTACTGGCAAAATGCTCTCATTTTGCCAGTAATATTCAGAAGGCTTTTGCGTCTCTTTAGAGAAGAAGTTATGGACTGGTTTGTTCCCAATACACACACTGAAATATAACAAGAGGCCGATAGCCTTGAAGTATATAGGAATATTCTTGAGGAAGACTTTGATGAAATGAGCCTCTATCCGGCTGCTCATTGGTTGGACTTTTC
Organism: Heteronotia binoei; assembly: GCF_032191835.1. Taxonomy (NCBI): domain Eukaryota; kingdom Metazoa; phylum Chordata; class Lepidosauria; order Squamata; family Gekkonidae; genus Heteronotia; species Heteronotia binoei. The sequence goes on along the minus strand of NC_083232.1, from coordinate 97,739,797 downwards.
TTTGTACTATTGTAAGGTTGTGTTTCTTTAATGTGTCAAATGGAACTGTAAGATTCTTGACTAAAATATTCTTGATAAAAGTTTTACTAAAGGCGTTGGTCAGCGTATCGCAGCGTTCGTTGGTCTGTGTTTCCTCTGATTCAGAATAAGGCAGCTTTGGGCATGTGTGCATTCACTGACATTGCCTTGTTTGAATGGTGTGGCTCTTAGGGGAGTATTTCAGTTTCCTGGCTCCTCTGGAGCTAAGAAGATAATGGTAGAATTCCAGACCATCTAAATCTATCTCCCTTGAGCCGAAAAGCAGCTTGCTCTGGGAATGAGCTGGTGCTGACAATAGCAAGGCGGAAGGACTCCGGAGACCGGAATGACTCTGCCTGCTCTACAGAGCATAAGAGGCAACTGGAGTGACTGTGCTTAAATGAGAAGCAGTGCTTTGCTTGGGGATTCTTCATCTCCTCTGGGTGGAATGCTGGGAATGAGTTCCCTAAGTTGTGTTTGTCTGACTTTCGTGCCTCCCGCTTTCATGACCCCAGGCTGACATGCGCAAAATAACCATCTCTCTCTGTTTGGACCTTTACAGCAATTGTGCTCTTTAGAGTAGGGTCTCCCGTCAGTCTCTGCTCTCTCAAGCTTGTGATGCAGAGCGTAACTAGACATTACAAACTACATGAGTTTGCCACAGGGACTTGCAGCTATACTGCAGCTGCAACTTCAAGGTGATAGCTCATGGATAAACCTGCAACAGAGTCCAATTCAGATCGGAACTGCCCTACAGGAGAAGGAAGAATTTCTGCCTTTCCCCCTGTGTTGTTTTCTGCAGCTGAAATACCTGGAACGTTGCAGGAAGGGTGAGCATTGCTCTTGCCTGTTGGGAAGGAGCACCTCCACAGAGAAAACAACATCTCCCCTCCCCCCGCCCCTGTGGCCCCTGGACTTTTTCAGTTGCTGAAAGCAGCACAGGGAAGAAGGCAAGAATTCCTCCTCCCATGCAGTGGCCCCAATCCAATTCAGGTCCTGCTGCATCTTGACTTACAAGTTGCCACCAGGGGCTAACAGATAAGTTCCCAGTGGAGAACTTGTGCTGTTTTTGTAACATATACAAAAAGGGGAGGGATGGTGGCTCAGTGGCAGAGCATCTGCTTGGGAAGCAGAAGGTCCCAGGTTCAATCCCCGGCATCTCCAAAAAAAGGGTCCAGGCAAATAGGTGTGAAAAACCTCAGCTTGAGCCCCTGGAGAGCCGCTGCCAGTCTGAGAAGACAATACTGACTTTGATGGACTCAGGGTCTGATTCAGTAGAAGGCAGCTTCATATGTTCATATAGGCTGAATTCAGACAGCCAGTTTGAGCCGAGATGGGCACAGCTCCCAGGCGGATTAAAAAAGCAAGGTCAGACAGGCACAGCTGCCACCCGTCCCGTACTCTCCCTGTCCTCTGGAGTCACTGAGACGGATGAAATAGCTACCACTTGGGAAGTGGTAGCAAATTCTTCTGCCCGGGTTTTTTTTGTTTTGCAGCAGGAACTCCTTTGCAGGAGGCCAAACCCCTCTAATGTAGCCATTCCTCCAAGTGCTTACAGGGTTCTCAGTACAGGGCCTGCTGTAAGCTCCAGGAGGATTGGCTACATCAGGGGGTGTGGCCTAATATGCAAAAGAGTTCCTGCTACAAAAAAAGCCCTGCTACTGCCTCACTCACTCCATCCATCTTTCTGGGTGTCTGAATGCGGGAGCATACAAGCAAGGCAGATTGGTGGTGCGAACCCATCAGTCTGCTCTAGGAGCTCTCTGGTATTCTTTTTTTAAAAAAAAATAAAACTGCCCAGAGCGCATGTGTGTATGAGCACAAGGCCACTAAAAATGTAAGGGAAAAAAAGAAAACCAGACTGTGCTAAGGGGTGGTGTGCAACGACTGTGCAAATGCGCCAAAGCGCCCCCCATGCAATATACAGACGCATCACGTGGGAGTGTCTGACTGGGATTTGGCCATTTTGGGGCAGCACAGTGGGGTGCCTCCAGTGCGAACAAAGCTGCCCATCTGTACCCAGCCATAGTTAGGCTCCCAGATCACCTCAGGCATGGTCTTTTTCAGCTGCTGCCCCATGGAATTGATTTGCTGGGGGAAAAGCCTCCTGTTGAAAATGTGGGGGTTCTTCTGTACTCAGTTTTGATGCCAGAGCCTCTAGGTCATTCTGCTGTAATCTGCTTTCCATGGGTCTGCCCCTAAAGACTACCTGTGCACTTTGACTGGTCACTAATATTGTTTCTTACTTGCTGTGGTTGGATATAAAGAAGAGAGCATCTTATACCCATTAGGGTTTGTAGAATCTTTCAGGCTAAAGTGCCGTGTTCTACTGGAGAAAGTTTTCCTTCCAGACGTTTCGTTCTCAGCTGCGGAGAACATCCTCAGTGGCGTTGCAGCCGGAGCAGGAGCTCTGACCTTCTTGGCTGCTGTGCATTGAGTGGGGCCAGGGCTGCTGGAGAGCTGCTATTTCTAGGCTGGAGGGGGTGTGATGAAAGGGCAATAGGTTTGTGGATGTGCCCATTGTTTGGTGGGGCTTCCTGGAAGGGTAGTGATAAGGAAACTGGCTGTTGAATGTGACCATTGTTCCGTGTTAATTGCTGGGAGGGTTGGAAGGGGTTTGAAGATAAGGAAGATGGTTGTTGACTGTGCTGATTGTTCTGTGGAATTTGCTGGTTGTTCTGAGACTTTCTGCAGTTTATAGTCTGTAGGGTGTTTTGCAGAGCTGGGTACCAAGATTGGTGGATGAAAATGCCTTCTTCCTTTCTGTTAAAATTGTGCTGGTGTTTGTTAACGCCCAAAGTTAACCTCAAGATTTGAGGGGTCTTCCTCTGAGGTGTCATGTCAATCCCAAGGGGCGGGGGTTTGACCAGACGGTCAAAACGTCAACTCTTGGGTGATAGTGGGCAGCCGTGTTGGTCTGAAGCAGTTGAACAAAGCAGGAGTCAAGGGACACCTTTAAGACCAACAGAGTTTTATTCAGAACGTCAGCTTTCGCGTGCTAAAATCACACTTCTTCAGAGGAGGGGATCAGGTCCAGTGGGCTGAAATACATGCCGTTGGTGGGTTAAGAGGGCAAACTGTTTCAAAGCTGGGATCACAGGGTGGAACAGTGTGACAGTCTAGAAGGCCATTTCGTCTGGACAGCCATAAAAGGTAACAAAAGTTGCCTGCCAATTGGTGTTGCTGCAAGTCTAGGTAAAACAAAAGGACGTGTATTTCCTTGTTCTTGTCCACCTAGACTGGCAGAAACACCAACCCTAAGAACATAACAGAAGAGAAGCCATCTTGGATCAGGCCAATGGCCCATCCAGTCCAACACTCTGTGTCACAGAAGAACATAAGAGAAGCCCTGTTGGATCAGGCCAATGGCCCATCCAGTCCAACACTCTGTGTCACAGAAGAACATAAGAGAAGCCCTGTTGGATCAGGCCAATGGCCCCTCCAGTCCGTGTCACATAAGAACATAAGAGAAGCCCTGTTGGATCAGGCCAATGGCCCATCCAGTCCAACACTCTGTGTCACATAAGAGCATAAGAGAAGCCATGTTGGATCAGGCCAGTGGCCCATCCAGTCCGTGTCACATAAGAACATAAGAGAAGCCCTGTTGGATCAGGCCAATGGCCCATCCAGTCCAACACTCTGTGTCACATAAGAGCATAAGAGAAGCCCTGTTGGATCAGGCCAATGGCCCATCCAGTCCGTGTCACATAAGAACATAAGAGAAGCCCTGTTGGATCAGGCCAATGGCCCATCCAGTCCAACACTCTGTGTCACATAAGAACATGAGAAGCCCTGTTGGATCAGGCCAATGGCCCATCCAGTCCGTGTCACATAAGAACATAAGAGAAGCCATGTTGGATCAGGCCAACGGCCCATCCAGTCCAACACTCTGTGTCACATAAGAGCATAAGAGAAGCTATGTTGGATCAGGCCAGTGGCCCATCCAGTCCAACACTCTGTGTCACACAGTGGCCAAAAATTTTATACGTACACACACACTGTGGCTAATAGCCACTGATGGACCTGTGCTCCATATTTTTATCTAAACCCTTCTTGAAGGTGGCTATGCTTGTGGCCGCCACCACCTCCTGTGGCAGTGAATTCCACATGTTAATCACCCTTTGGGTGAAGAATTACTTGCTTTTATCCGTTTAACTTCCTTTTAATTCTTAATACTTCCTTTTAACCCTGTATCAGTTTGCCCTCTTAACCCACCAACTGCATGTATTTCAGCTCACTGAACCTGATCCCCTCATCTGAAGAAGTGTGCTTGTAGCACGCAAAAGTTTACGTTCTGAATAAAACTTTGTTGGTCTAAAAGTGCAGCTTGACTCCTGCTTTGTTCAACTCTTGGGTGAGTTCCAGCAAAGAAGCTGTGTATTTCAGAGCACTTTCTTTTTATATATAATAACTTTAGCCATCGAGGCCAAACGGATAGCGCACAGCTTTTTTGCGCTGTTGGCATATGTACTCTTCCTGTAGCCAGCGGTCAGCGTTCAGAGCCGCCAGGATGACTCGAGATAAAGATGCCCATGAGAAACAATCATGTGTTGTCTGAACCAGGGGCCAGCCAGCTATGAATAGCATTTTAAGCAGAAGGGTGAGGCCATATATGTTTTAAATAAATTTAAATTGAGGAAATGGCTCCCCAGTCCCTCGTTGTTAGGAAGAGATTATCGAGCACCTTTGATTTGCCTACCAGGTTGTGTCATGGTGGAGAACATCAGGTTGCGAAAGAGCCGTGCGCTGCGCATCATCAAAGGCCAGCTCTGGGGGTGGGGGGGGTGGGGATATTGAAACAAAAGAACAGATGGTGCGACTCCTCTACTGTTTCCTAATTGTTGAGTTTACTGTTGCGCATTAACAGCTAAATGCCGGCAGGGATGGTAGAGCACAAATACACCCCATGCACGCTTGCAAAGAGAACTGTCATACTCTGTGGCAGTCGTGTTCAGCAGAGGTACGTTAAAAGGTTGCCAACAATCCAGGATTGCTCTGGTCAGCTCAGGAACTGCAGGGTTCTTGAAATACAGGTGAACCACTGGCTTTCAAGCGTTTGATTCCCCACTCCTCCACTTGCAGCTGCTGGAATGGCCTTGGGTCAGCCATAGCTCTCGGGAGTTGTCCTTGAAAGTGCAGCTTCTGGGACACCTCACCGGGTGTCTGTTATGGGAGGAGAAGATATAGGAGATTGTAAGCCACTCTTAGTCTCTGATTCAGAGAGAAGGGCAGTGTATAAATCTGCAGTCGTCGTCGTCTTCTTCTTTCAAGGGTTTTATGTACCTCTATCTCGTGGAATATGTACTTGCCTTGAAAATAGGAATCTGTCACCAACTGATGTTCTTCAGAGTACATCTGTAGCTCCTAAATGCTGTTCCTTTGTGAATCGGAAAGGAAGGGAGCAAGCAAGGGGGTGCCCTGACCCGGATGGCCCAAGCTAAGTGTGATCTTATTGGATCTTAGAAGTGAAGCAGCCTCAGTCCTGGTTAGTGCTTGGAGGGGAGACCACCAAGGAAGTCTGGGATTGCTACGCAGAGCCAGGAAATCGAAAAACCTCCTCTGCTAATTTCTGGCCTTGAAAGCCCGATGGGGTTCCATAAGTCAACTGCAACTGAAGGATGCTTTCTACCACCTGAGTGTGTACACATAGCATTCATGATGTTTGCTGCTAAACACCTCAGGGTAGTTGATGCCATCTTGCCAGCTGACCAATAAGAATTTAATTGTTGTGGGCAGCTGCAGAACTGGGTGGATTTTCTGATCCCCCTGCTAAAGGCTGCACAGTAAAGTGCGTAGAGGCTTTGTATGATATGCTTCTGCGCAGAGTATCCCTGACATTTTGGTCCTGCACCTGCCGGGGCTGATAAAAGAGGCACCCACAGTTGCCACCTGGAACTTCTGTTGGCAACTCTGCATTGGTGGCAAGGGGTCACTCAGGATTTGAACAATTCAGAACAGGGTTACTGTCAGGGGTGGAATTCTAGCAGGAGCTCCTTTGCATATTAGGCCACACCCCGTGATGTAGCCAATCCCCCAAGAGCTTACAAAAAAAAAGCCTTGTAAGCTCTTGGAGGATTGGCTACGTCAGGGGTGTGGCCTAATATGCAAAGGAGCTCCTGCTAGAATTTCACCCCTGGTTATTGTTGTTCAGTGTGAATGCACCAAAAGTGGGGTTTGAAGACCAGAGTTGTGCATTTGGTTTTATAAAGACTTTTGTAGGGGAAGTTTTAATCTTTTTTTTTTTAAGAATTTTATTAGGTTTGAAAATAGGGTCTAGGAGAAGTAGGGGGAAACAGAAAAGGGAAAAATATACGTACAATGAGTAACTATTTCTGCTAACGTAATTACTTATCTCTATCATAGTCTACGATCTATTCTAATCGTTAATATAAAATAAAATAAGATTTGCATGCAATTCAAAGATCACCTACAAGCTTTATACCTCTTAGTATAATATATGACTTATACCTCTTAGCATAGTATATGATTTAACTGTGGTCTCCCATCCACCAATAATGCTTGTCATTACAATAAATTTATTTCATAATTATATGGAGTCTCTCACAATATAATCACATACCAATTTCAGCATCATAACAATTTAACAACGTCTAGGGACAAAAATATAACCTGTCACTCTTATTTGCCTTCTGCGGGGGAGGTTTTATTCTGTGAATGTTGTCAACTATGAAGATTTCAAAAGCAATTCCAAGATTTTTCATGATGGGCAGTCATATTATTTGTCTGTCTAGAGCAGTAGAAAAGAGCAAAAGGCCAGAAGCACCTTAAACACTAACATAATTTTGTATATGAAGAAGTGAGCAATGATGAGTATTCCCTTTAAGGTGCACTATTATGTGCTCACGCACAGATTTCTTCCCTTTTTAGAGCCAGTTTGGTGTAGTGGTTAAGTGTGCGGACTCTTATCTGGGAGAACCGGGTTTGATTCCCCACTCCTCCACTTGCACCTGCTGGAATGGTCTTGGGTCAGCCATAGCTCTGGCAGAGGTTGTCCTTGAAAGGGCAGACTCTTATCTGGGAGAACCGGGTTTGATTCCCCACTCCTCCACTTGCACCTGCTGGAATGGGCTTGGGTCAGCCATAGCTCTGGCAGAGGTTGTCCTTGAAAGGGCAGCTGCTGTGAGAGCCCTCTCAGCCCCACCCACCTCACAGGGTGTCTGTTGTGGGGGGAGAAGATATAGGAGATTGTAAGCCACTCCGAGCCTCTGATTCAGAGAGAAGGGCGGGGTATAAATCTGCAGTCTTCTTCTGCAGTCTTCATCTCAGTGCAGGGGTTTCTTCTCCTGGGGTGGCCCCACCTTCCTGCTCGGCTGGTCCCTCTGGGCCCTAGAGAGGGGGGAGCTGGTGCCTGTGTCCAGCAGTCCTCCCTCTGAAGGTGGTGCGAGGATGTTGCAGAGGCATAGAGCCTGTCTGTGCTGGTCATGTGATGCAAGCTGGGGCTCTGGGAGGCGGTGCTGCCGCCGCCCAAGAGACAGTGCCCAAGTTCACTGCTGACCAGTGTTCCCTCTAAGAGGAGTTAGCGTGAGCTAGCTCATAGATTGTCAGCCTCCAGCTCACACATTTTTGTCTTAGCTCAGGAAGGATGACCTCAGAGCACACTAATTGATGCAGGAGCTCACAACTTCAGTGCCAGGAGCTCACAAAGTAGAATGTTTGCTCACAAGATTCTGCAGCTTAGAGGGAACATTGCTGCTGACCCAGCCTGAGCTGGCCTGCCATGGCCCAGCCCACTCCCGTCTGCTGAGTGGCCCACCCCCCAGCTGGCCTGCGCCATCATTCTGCTGCCCTCCTTGCCATGGTCCAACTGGCCAAACCACCTGGCGCCCTCCTTCTGCCGCTGCTGTGCCCCTGTCTACAGCATGCCTGTAAGAGCGCACCAGATGAGTTCCACTGAGCAGGGGCTGGCATTTCCTCCCTACCTGTTCCCTCGACAGCCTTGGGTAAGCAACATGGCCAGGCACTCTTCCGTGGGCCTCCCCCACGGAGTGCCATCAGACCCCTTGCTGGCAAGGATGGAGGTCCACCCAGGCCATGCGCTGGAGCCAATGAGGCATGTCTGCCTTCCACCCCCTTGATGGCCAAGGGACAGAAACATGGCCCAGTGCTCCTCCATAACCCTCCCCCTGCCAACTGTGGGCCCCTTGCTGTCAAGGATGGAGGTCCAGCCCAGGCCATGCGCTGGAGCCAATGAGGCATGTCTGCCTTTCACCCCCTTGATGGCCAAGGGACAGAAACATGACCCAGTGCTCCTCCATGACCCTCCCCCTGCCAACTGTGGGCCCCTTGAGGTTCTTGTTGGCTCTGGCCTAGGCCCAGACTGAGGGAGACCTGTTCTCTGGAGGCCAGGTCTCCTGCCATGGTGGATAGATCTGCCTATGGTAGATAGACCTGGCCTCCAAAGAACAGGTCTACCCGATAGCTGGCTAGGCCAGGTAGACCTGGTCTGTGTAGATCAGATCTACCCCATGGAAGCCTACAGCAGGTAGACCTGTTCTCCGGAGGCCAGATCTGCCTCAGAGGCAAGTAAACTGAAATAAAAACGTATTAAAAATGTAGGCCCACTCACAACTTTAAGGCTAGTAGATCTCTTGGCTCACGAGGTAAAATTTCTACCCACAATACTCCATAGGTTAGAGGGAACATTGGCAGTGACTCACAAAATCTCATACCCTGCAACAAATTTTGTTAGTCTTTAAGGTGCTGCTGGACTCCTGCAGGATTTTTGAGTTTCTGTGTAAGTGCTAGATGTAAGCTGCTTTGGGTCCTGCTGAGGAGAAATTGGGATATAAATGAAGTAAATAAAGAAACGAACAAATGTAGTAGGCTTGGAGTTGTCTATTAAATGATGGACCATGTCTGTAACTTCTGTGCTTAGTCTTTCCACATCCCTTTCTAGTATATCAGGAGATTCCAGCTTAGAATTACTGGACTCTTGGGCTCAGAATCATGGTGTGCCATTTCAGTGTTAAAATAATTGTGGAAAGGTGGGATTCCACATTAGGCTTAAGAACATCAGAAGAGCTCTGCTGGATCAGACCAGTGGTCCATCGAGTCCCCTGATGCTTCCTCCCAACACTAATATTCAGAGGCTGACTGCCTCTAAATGTGGAGATGCCCTTTAGTCACCATGGACCTGCCTTTCATGGATCTGTCCAGGGCATTTTTTTGTAGCAGGAACTCCTTTGCATATTAGGCTACACCCCTCCTGATGTAACCAATCCTCCAAGAGCTTCCAGGGCTCTTCTTATAGGGCCTACTGTAAGCTCTTGGAGGATTGGCTACATCGGGGGGGGGGGGGTGTAGCCTAATATGCAAAGGAGTTCCTGCTACAAAAAACCCCCCAGGATCTGTCTAATCCCCTGTTGTCTAATCCTCTGTTGTCACTGCCACAGGAGGTGGTGGCGGCCGCAAGCATAGCCACCTTCAAGAGGGGTTTAGATAAAAATATGGAGCAGAGGTCCATCAGTGGCTATTAGCCACAGTGTGTGTGTATGTATAAAATATTTGGCCACTGTGTGACACAGCGTGTTGGACTGGATGGGCCATTGGCCTGATCTAATATGGCTTCTCTTATGTTCTTATGTTCTTATGTCTATAAGAACATCAGAAGAGCCCTGCTGGACCTGCCCAGTGATCCATCTAGTCCAGCGTCGTGTCTCACACAGTGGCGAACCAGTTCCTCTGGATGGCCAACAATGGTTGGATGCTACCTTAAGGCTGGGTACAGATGGACAGCATCAGGCACACTGGAGGCATCCCAAAATACTGGCGAGCGCCTAGAGTTCACACCACCAATCCACCTCACTTGTGTGCTCCAGTGGACGGACACCAGGAAAGACAGATGGAGTGTGGCAGAAGAATTTGCTACCACTTCCCAAGTGGTAGCTATTTGATCTGTCTCAGAGACATCAGAGGACGGGGAGAGCGTGGGAGTGGGACGGGCAGCAGCTGTGTCTTTCTGAACTTGCTTTTTTATTCCGCCTGGGGGCCGTCCCTACATCGGCTCAAATTGGCTGCCTGAATTCAGCCTATGATTTGCAAACTTTTTAATCTTAACGCTTCTTGCAAAAAAAGTACAAGGGTAAACCACATGTAGCAAAATGAGAAATCTGCCCTGAACAAGAACTGGGTTGAAGATTGACTCTTGCAAGTCTAATCAATCCCCAGCCTTCCTTCTAGCACCAGAGCAAGGGAAGAGTCCCTGGAGGAGTTTCCTCCCCTAATCCCCTTGTATGATGTCGGGGTCAGATGACCCCAGTTAGCATCCGTGTTGGGCCGTGTCCTCGGGGGGATGGTCCCTGCCTGGCAGTCCAATTATCTCTGGTGCTCGTCCGTCAAGCAGAGAGCATGACAGCGAATCCTGGTGGATCCCCAAAGGACTAGATCAATCGGTTGTTGATAGCGGATGCCTCAGTAAGTCTGAGGCTGAGGCATTTTTTTGCTGTGCTTGAAGGGTATAACGGGGCAGGCGCTATGCAGAAGATTTGGCTGTCTCTTGATCTGTTTCCAAAGTTAAAAGAAGGCTGGGTTTGGGGGGGGGGGGTGTATAATGAGTGGAATTAAGTCATGGAAGGATTGGTGACTCTTTCCTCTGCTCCTCTCCTGATTTAAAGCTCCCGACTCCCAACAGTTTCTTCCCTGGAGAACACAAGCAAACCGGAAATGGGCGGCTGATTGCTTTTCTCTGTTGGGCCCATTGCTAAAATCAGGGAGATGGGGCAGGGTTAGCCCATGGGAGTGGGCCAAATAGGCAGCCACCTAGGGTGCCACCTGGCCTACTGGGGCACTGATAGACACCTCCTCTCCTCACGTGCCGTGTGTACTCCTCCAAGGGAAGGCAAGCTTTGTGGAGCACACACACTGCCTGGCCACTTTTGCATTCCCCAAGGACTGCACTACAGACCCGGGGAACATGAAAGGCTGATGGGGGGCCCCGGGAAGGTTGAGCAGGGTCGGTGGGGTGCTGCGGCAGTGCACACACTCGAAGCCTGGCTCTGAGCATGCCCACTGCCATGCCACTGTTGGGGGAGGGTGGCAGGTGGCAGAACCCCCAGCACCCAGGGGAGGGACGGTGGCTCAGTGGTAGAGCATCTGCTTGGGAAGCAGAAGGTCCCAGGTTCAATCCCTGGCATCTCCAAAAAAGGGTCCAGGCAAATAGGTGTGAAAAACCTCAGCTTGAGACCCTGGAGAGCCACTGCCAGTCTGAGAAGACAGTACTGACTTTGATGGACCTAGGAGGGTCTGATTCAGTAGAAGGCAGCTTCATATGTTCATATGTTTGGGGGGGGCGTGGCTCAGTGACAGAGCATCTGCTGGGGAAGCAGAAGGTCCCAGGTTCAATCCCCGGCATCTCCAAAAAAGGGTCCAGGCAAATAGGCGTGGAAAACCTCAGCTTGAGACCCTGGAGAGCCGCTGCCAGTCTGAGAAGACAATACTGACTTTGATGGACTCAGGGTCTGATTCAGTATAAGGCAGCTTCATATGTTCATGTTCACCGTCCCTGGGCAGGGGTCTCCTACGTGGTGCCCACAGGCTCAAAACATTAGGGGAAAGGGCTAAAATGCCCTCTGCTTCAGGCATCCCTGTGGCTGGGTTTGTCCTGAACGGAATGACCCAGGCTGGCCCAATCTTGTCAGATCTTTTAATATATATTTTTAATATTTTTGTATGTCTTTTATTCGTGTGTCCCTGGAAGTCATGGCGCCATCTGGTGACTGACCCCTACTGGGGGCCTGGAGGATATTCAGGGGGAGTGGCTGAATAAAGCCTGCCCCTGCCTCCCTGCTGGTATTCCAAGGAGGTCTCCCATCCAAATACTTGCCAGAGTCGATGCTGCTTAGCATCTGAGATCTGATGAGATCAGGCTTGCCTTGGCTACCCAAGTCAAGGCGATCTTGCCAGATCTTGGAAGCTAAACGGGGTCAGCCCTGTTTAGTATTTGGAAGGGAGACCACCAAGGAAATCCAGGCGGGCTACATAGAGGGATTTTTTTTCAGAAGCGCCTTTGAAAGAGGGCGCCAGAGTTTGCATAGGCATTGAGCACCAGGCAGTGGACCACCAGGTCAGCTGCTGACCTTAAGGTGGCAAGCACTGTAGGAGGGACATGTTTTTGCCTGTCTGGAATGAAGTTGCCATGCAGCCAGATCTGACTGGCAGAGATGCTCTTGTGCTCTCCTCCTGGCATTCACTCACTTGATCCTGCATTTCCTGGAGTCACTTTGGAAAGGGGAAGAAGTTCTTGAGAGCGGCGGCAAAGCGGCAGCAGCAGGAAGGGGAAAGAGGAAAGAGAAGGTTCCCCCTCCCCAAGAAAACTCCCACCCGGAGCAGGCAGAAAAGCAGTCCAGTTTGAGCACTGGCTGAATCTTGAATTTGATCTTGACGGGCTTGTGGGGCAATTCGCATGTCTCTGGAAGTCTTTTCATAAGACTGTGCATTAGTCTTTGGAGAGAGCTTTGCCCTGTGGATTTTTGGGAAGAAGCTGATTCTGGAAGTGTTACCCCGAAAAGAGAAAGGGAGAAGTCTCTTTGACATGGGGTTGATTCTTCTGTTGTTTTATTGAATGCATGAAGCTGCCTTATACTGAACCAGACCTTGGCCCATCAAGATCAGTCTTGTCTACTCAGATTGGCGGTGGCTCTTGGTCAGCCAGCATGGTGTAGCGGTTAAGAGCAGCAGACTCTAATCTGGGAAACCAGGTTTGATCCCCCACTCCTCCGCATGCAGCCAGCTGGGTGACCTTGGTTCTGTCCCAATTCTCTCAGAGCTCTCTTAGCCCCACCTAACACACCGTGTGTCTTTTGTGGAGAGAGGAATGGAAGGTGACTGTAAGCCCCTCTGAGACTCCTTTGGGAAGTGAAAAAAAGAAGTAAAGGTAGTCCCCTGTGCAAGCACTGAGTTGTTACTGGCCCATGGGATGACGTCAGATCATGACGTTTTCTTGCCAGACCTTTTCATGTCAAACAGTTTATTCATTTGCAATATATTGTTACAATAATCTTTTAAATTTTTTTTTAAATAATACCAAATATAAACAATACATCGCTTTTCCCCCTCTCCACTCCCCCCCCCTTTTTTGACCTCTGCTGGTGTTTACTAAAAATTAAGAGAGAAAAAAGAAAGCAAGGTAACTTAACAAATCAAGAATCTCCGTTTTAAAACCTTATAGCAATACGGAGGAAATTAAAACAACAAAAAAAATTCATCTTCATTTTTCAAAGAGAAATTTTCTTTCTATAAACTTTTAAAGCTATAGTCCATTATTCCATTCGACTCTTATCCAAAAATCACTTAAGTGTCCCCTTACTTTCCATTGTTTTTCAACATAGTTTTGAAATTTCTCCCAGTCCTTCCTAAACTTCTCCAAATTATAGTCTTTTAAGATTCTTGTAAGTTTATCCATCTCACTCCATGACAAAACTTTTAAAAACCAGTCCCATTTCTCTGGTATTTTTTCTTGCTTCCATGACTGCGCATACAATGTATTTTCTTGGCAGACTTTTTATGGGGTGATTTGCCATTGCTTTCCCCAGTCATCTACTGGGAAGTGAAAAGCCGGGTATAAAAACCAACTCTTCTATCTTCTTCATCTTTCCAGTGTCTCAGGCTGGGGTGTTTCACATCACCTACTGCCTGGTCCTTTTAGTTGGAGATGCTGGGGATTGAACTTGGGACCTTCTGCATGCAAAGGAAATGCTCTGCTGCTGAGCGCCCTTCCCAAATGGTGCTGTAATGAATATCCCAATCTTTCTCTGAATGCTGAAGCAACAGCACACCTGTTGGTTACAAAAGAGCTCAGTATCTTTAAGGCACACTGTAACTGTCCAACTTAACTGTTTGCATTTTCATCTTGGTAGAAATCCCATATAGATTCTAGAAAGTGAATTCGATAGGTATGTTCTACCCTTGAGGTAGTGTGGGTTGAGAGAGAGGTACTCTGCCTAGGTTACACATCAGTGTCCTGGCTGATCATGTAAATCCGGGTCCTTTTTCACCCCACAGGGATGCCCTAGTAAGAAATCACAGCACCAACCCCAAATCAGACTTTTCCCTGCAGCCACTGTGGCCAGATCTGCCTGTCCCGCATTGGTCTTGTCAGCCACCAGCGAGCCTGCAGCAGACGTGGACTACTGCACCCTTCTTAAATCTTCGTTCGCGAAGTCAAGCCGAGAGAGAGTTTAATGAAAACAGATGATTGAGGCAGAAGAGCGAACTTGATGCAAGCAGTGAATAAAATGGAGCCATGAAAACTCACAACAGATAGTAGTAGGAATGCATGAGTGGTGGAGAATAAAGTTTGGCATTCACTAAAAAGCAGACAAAGCAACTTAGGAGAGTAAAGTTGCTGTTCCTAAAATATAAGCGCAAATGGTTCCTTAATGATAATCTCTAGCATTCTGCTCCCCTTTCCCATTCCCCCGCTCCAGCCCTTCGAATCCTAGCAAAGCCTTCTACAGAATCCAAAAAGTACTTTTCATCGGCCACCTGTGTGGTGACCCAAAGATCAATTCCAGCAGAAGGAGGGAGGGAGGAAATGAATCAAATTTTAAAACAGTAAAATCAATGCACCTGCCTTGCACATGCTTCCCCCTTGTTCAGAATCGATGCCCCACACTCTCTGGGGTGGGACTGGAGGCAGGGATAGGGTCAGCCAAAGTCTTTTGTTGACCCCAGCTAGGTATTCCCATTTACAAGGGAAAGCGTATTGGTGAGCCTGGGTTAATAGAGCACGGCTTTGAACATGGGGCAGGATATAAACAAGGACCCTTGGGTGGGTGGGAAGACAGCAAGGGTGGGGGGGCCCCTCACCCAGAGCCTCTTTCTAGAGCCCATTGTGTTTTTCTTCACAATGGGCCTTATCCCTAGTAAATAAACAAATGCCTCTACAAAATTGGACAGTCTGGCCGTTTTCCCACTGAGCTTACCTCGGAGCGACGTCCCTCTTCATCGTGCAACGTCTGTGCGGATTTCCCACCAACTGCTCCGAGTAACCAAGTAGAGTCGCGGCTTTTGCGTCGCTAACGTAAACTGGTTTTTAGCGGTTTCCATTTGTGATGCAAAAGGTCGGGAACTTCCTGGTTCCTCGGAGCAGCCTTGGAGCAGTTGGTGGGAAATCCGCGCAGACGCTGCGCGGTGAAGAGGGACGTCGCTCTGAGGTAAGCTCAGTGGGAAAACGGCCTCTGACTCAGATGGCTCAGGCTAGCTCAAACTTGTCAGATCTCAGAAGCTAAGCAGGGGTTGACCCTGATTCGTACTTGGATGGGAGACCACCGGGGAAGTCCAGAGTTGCTACACAGAGGCAGGCAGTGACAAAGCAACTCTGAACATTGCCCTAACTTGGCTGTGACTTGACGGCATTTTTCATGACCGGCGAAGAAAAACAGACACTGGTCTACAAAAACCTGTGCTGGTATAAAAATGGGATAGCTTTTTAGGAGCCGCAAGACTGTGTCCTGGGGGTTCTGTGGTTTCCAGGTATGCCTGGGCCCTGTTCAGATCGGGATCACAGCGCACAGGCAGAGGAGAATTAAGCTCCTTGCACCATTTTCCCGGATGGCCCAAACTAGACTGATCTTGTCAGATCTTGGAAGCCAAGTGTGGTCAGCCCTGGTCAAGACCTGGATGGGAGCCCACCAAGGAAGCCCAGGGTTGCTCTGCAGAGACAGGCAATGGCAAAGCCACCTCTGAACATCCCTAGCCTTGGAGACCCTACAGGGTCACCGTAAGTCAGCTGTGACATGGGGGCACTTTCTACCATCACTACAGAATTGGAAGTCGTCCAGAATTAATAGGAAGCCATTCCAAAGAGGATGCCAGCTGCATAATCTTGCCAGTGCTTGAAAAATGGGCTGCTCGGAATCCAGAACCTTCGTGTGCAAGCTGAGTAGGACATGAAGGAAATTAGTCTCCCTAGTGGATGTGTGAGTAGGCAGTGCGATGCAGTGATTAGAGTGTCCGACTAGGATCTGGGGGGCTTGGGTTCGAATCCCCACTCTGCCATGGACACTTGCTGGGTGACCTTGGACAGGGCTTTTTTTTGTAGCAGGAACTCCTTTGCTTATTAGGCCATGCCCCTCTTATATAGCCTATCCTCCAAAAGCTTAGAGGGCTCTTCTTACAGGGCCTACTGTAAGCTCCAGGAGGATTGGCTACCTCAAGGGTGTGTGGCCTAATATGCAAAGGAGTTCCTGCTACAAAAGAAAAACCCTGACATTGGGCTTTGTCAGCTTAATTAACTTCGCAGGGATGTTGTGAGAGTAAAATGGAGGAGAAGGGAGTGATGGAAGCCATTTGGGGTTCCCATTGGGGGAGAAAAGCAGGGTTTACTTGATGTAAATGTATTTATTTTATTAGCCCGCCCTTCCCGTAGAACAGGCTCAGTGTGTGTGTCAGGGAGATAAAGGGCACAGAGTAGCCTTGCTGGGCACTGGAGAGGGATGGTGGCTCAGTGGTGGAGCATCTGCTTGGTTAGCAGAAGGTCCCAGGTTCAATCCCCAGCATTTCTAACTAAAAAGGGTCCAGGCAAAGAGGCATGAAAAACCTCAGCTGGAGACCCTGGAGAGCCGCTGCCAGTCTGAGTAGACAATACTGACTTTGATGGACTGAGGGTCTGATTCAGTATAAGACAGCTTCATATGTCCATATGCGTCCATATGTCCAGTGGGGCCATTGTTAAGGACAAACAAGGTTCGAGAGTAGGGTTGCCAAGTCCAGTTCAAGAAATATCTGGGGACTTTGGGGGTGGAGCCAGGAGACATTGGGGGTGGAGCCAGGAACAAGGGTGTGACAAGCATAATTGAACTCCAAGGGAGTTCTGGCCATCACATTTAAAGGGACAGCACACTTTTTTAAATGCCCTCCTTCCATAGGAAATAATGAAGAATAGGGGTTCCTTCTTTTGGGGCTCATATCATTGGACCCCCTGGTCCAATCGTTTTGAAACTTGGGGGGTATTTTGGGGAGAGGCACTAGATGCTATGCTGAAAATTTGGTGTCTCTACCTCAAAAAACAGCCCCCCCCAGAGCCCCTGATACCCGCAGATCAATTCCCTATTATTCCCTATGGGAATAATAGATGGGGGCGGGGCTTCCCCCTCCGGCCAGCTGGCTGGGGGCGGGGGGAAGCCTGTAAAACCAGGGGATCCCCCACTGGGACCTGGGGATTGGGAAGCCTATTCGACAGAGCCTTTCAGGTAATTTTTGAGGCTCACAGAGCCCTGTGGCGCAGAGTGGTAAAGCTGCAGTACTGCAGTCCAAGCTCTCTGCTCGCAACCTGAGTTCGATCTCGGCGGAAGCTGGGTTCAGGTAGCCGGCTTGAGGTTGACCCAGCCTTCCATCCTTCCGAGGTCGGTAAAATGAGTACCCAGCTTGCTGGGGGAGGGGAAGTGTAGATAACTAGGGAAGGCAATATCAAACCACCCCGGAAAAAGTCTGCCGTGAAAACGTGATGCAGCGTCACCCCAGAGTCAGAAACAACTGGTGCTTGCACAGAGGACTGACTACCTTTAGCTTAATGTTTGTTGATGAGGCAAGTTGCCGAGTGCTGTTTTCAAATGTGGTTCTGCTTCGGCCAGGTTTCCACTTGATAGAGAGGGGGGGAAAGAAGAGGCTTCCCGCCCCTCCCCCATTTATATCATGTGCAACACACTTGGCCTCCTTCCACTTGCTCACTGCCTCTCCTGCATGCAGCCCTCTTACATCTGCGTTGCGTTTGTGTGCTTCGCAGAATAGAACCTTTACGTGGGAGATGAGCGCCATTGACCCAGTTTTCTGCTCCTTTGAAAGGAAGTACCAAGTCGAGGCTGCCTCTGATAAATGATCCCGCGCTCTTTGGATGAGGAGTGCCGAGGCTGTGAGGATCAAACAACCGTGCGAGGCCCAGATTGGCGAGGTGTTACATGCCAAGTAGGCCTTTTCAACTTTTTGTTAAAATGGAGAGCGATTCCCCGCATTTGCATTTTAAAGCACTCTGCAGGAAGGCTCATCTCCCTGAGATTATACCACATCAAAAGACTTGCAATTAATATGATTTGCGTAAAAGTAATTCTGCGGGAGCGTGCGCGCGCGCACACACACACACAGAAAACCTTTGGGGTTTTAAAAGTCAGATAGTTAAAATAAAACACTCTGTTGTAAGGAAAGAGGAATCCAGAAGTATAGATTTGAAAGTCGCTTCCCAGCAAATAAAATCAGTGTCTTTGATCACAGAATGTGCCGGAATGGGTTAGGTGTATTTTAAATGTGTTGTGCATTGAACTCTCTGTGTATATCATGAAACGGACACCGCTGTCAGGCCAAGTCTGCAATCCGCTGTCTTCAATCCAAGCTTGTGCTTTCCCAGTGAGCAGTGTGAGCAAGTGTGGTTGCTTCAGTTTGCGCTTTCCATTCCGTAATGTGGACAGCAGGTTTTCTGTGTGTCATAATGGATAGAGCAGGGGTGTCAAACATGTGGCCCGAGGGACAGATCAAGCCCCCAGAGAGTTCCTATCAGGCCTGCAACCAAGTCTGCTTCCTTCTCCCTCTCTCTTCCTTCCTTCTGTGTCACAGCTTGCTTTGCCAGGCTTGCTCAGTCGCACAGAAGCTACCAAGTAAAGTCTCTATTTTCTCCACTGGCTGAGCCTCCTCCCTCAGGGAGGAAGAGGGGGAGGGAGAGATTGCTTTGCTTTGCCAGGCTCTCTCAATCGCACAGCAGAGCTACTGAGCCAAGCCTCTTTTCCTACTGCTGTTTGAGGCTTCACCCCCTCCTCATCCCCTTGGGAAAGAAGGAAAGAGCCAGAGCTTCCTTTACTTGGTTCCCTTGATGACACAAGAGAGATTTAAAAAATTGTGTATGTCTGTGTCCTTTATAAAGTTTATATCTCTACTACCTGGCATTACATTTTATGACACACATGGGGTGGGGGGGAGAGGAGGGTGCTTACCCCAAGGGGGAGATGCCAAATTGGGAATGGAGTCCATTCTATTCTATTGGCCCATAAGGTAGAATGGGCCCATAAGGGGACGCCATTTTTTAATTTTGCCCCCCCCCCTTCAAAAAACATGTAGATCTGGTGCTGCACATGGCTTTGCCCAACAAGGTCTCATTTATGTCAGATCTGGCACTCATAACAACTGAGTTTGATGCCGCTGAGATAGAGTGTCAGTTTAGTATCAGAGACCCAGGTTCAAATCCTTGCTCTGCCATTTTGAACTGCATTTTTAATAGCTCAGATTTCTGTTCACGGCTTTGTAGACCCTGATTGGGTGGAAAAGCCCGGTTTTGGAATGCAGATTTGTTTTCAAGTTGATGTGGCTTAGAAGTGGTCAGAGGATGCCAGAGAGAAGATTGCAGGCGTCAAGAGGGGGATGGCAAAATTTGAGCCAGCTTTAAAAAAAAAAAGAGTGGGTGGGATTTTTGCTGCGTTTATTTAGGAAAGGTGGCCTGGGCATGCTAAACATGGAGAATGATGGCAAGGAAGGAATCATTTAAAAGTTAAGAGTATGCAGTCAAGTGATAGACATGTAACACTTCTGAAAGGGCATGATTTAAAACAGGTTCCCAGCCTTTTTGAGGCTGTGGGCACCTTTGGAATTCTGACACAGCAGAGTGGGCACAGCCACAAAATGGCAGCCATGCTAGACAGAACCTGCCACAAAATGGCTGCCACAGTTTACCTTCAGTCACACAGTGAAGATCCTTGTGCTGTGGTGGAAGCTGCTGCCGAAACAATGTTTTGGAAAATCTACACAGCCAATCAGAAGCCTTGCTGGGCAAAGGACCTGCCTGGCCCTGCCCACTTTCTAAAAATACTTGGTATGCAGGAGGAAAGCAGACTCCATGATGCTCACAGGCATTGTGTTGGGAGCCCCTGGTTTTAAAGCATATATACAATAAGCTGCAGCTGCCGCCACGCCAACAATCCAAGCGTGCGGACCTTTTCATTGTGAAGCTACACCTTGTATCTGTATAGCACAAGGAACTATAGATTTACTTTTTTATATAAAATGGCAGGCTGATAATGATAGGACATTTTGGAGATCATAATTCATAGGGTCACCATAAGTCGGAAGTGACTAGATGGCACTTCACACACATGGTGGCTCAGGAGGGATGGTGGCTCAGTGGTAGAGCATCTGCTTGGGAAGCAGAAGGTCCCAAGTTCAATCCCTGGCATCTCCAAAAAAGGGTCCAGGCAAATAGGCGTGAAAAACCTCAGCTTGAGACCCTGGAGAGCCACTGCTGGTCAGGGGAGGGACGGTGGCTCAGTGGTAGAGCATCTGCTTGGGAAGCAGAAGGTCCTAGGTTCAATCCCTGGCATCTCCAAAAAAGGGTCCAGGCAAATAGGTGTGAAAAACCTCAGCTTGAGACCCTGGAGAGCCGCTGCCAGTCTGAGAAGACAATACTGACTTTGATGGACCCCAAGGGTCTGATTCAGTAGAAGGCAGCTTCATATGTTCACACACACGGTGCTTTCACACACACTAACACACTTTCAATCCACTTTCAGTGCACATTGCAACTGGATTTTATTGTGTGAAATGGCAAAATTGACTAGCAAATGATCACGGAAGTGGATTGAAACTGCATTATTTAGCATGTTCGAAAGTGCCATTAAGCAGATGTCGGCATGAGCACAGGAGAACGGGGGCACGGAAAGCCAGATGCATGGAGGTACCATGAAATGGAGTTGCAGCTTCCCAGTAGGTCCCCATCTAGACCAAACAGTGAGTGCGGACGCAGCCTTAGATAATTTTTTGTTAATTATCTGAAAGCAGGCTTTGCATGTGCTGGTGCAGCTGAATGAATTATATATATATATATTTTTGCCGAGAAATTTTACTAGATAAACTTTGAGACGTCCATGAATGCATCCTCCTCTACAAATTTTGATGCCTGGGAGGAATTCCAAAAAGATTGAATTGTTAGACGCATTCAGAAAATATTCCTTGCTTGGTTCTCATTATGATTATCCAGCTTTCTTCCCTCCGTTCCCGGTGGTTTTGCCCGACATGGAGCCGTTCCGCTTAAAACAGATGGTCGCAGTGCCAGAGATTTCCCTGCAGCTCAACTTAAAAACCACGAGCTGTTCTTGCAGCTCCAGTACGAGCTTTATGTTGCAAGAGAGAGCAAATTCCTTCCTAATGGAGAGTCTCATGGGTCATTGACTCCAATAAAACCATATTGAAATAAACATTTTTCCTTACCACTTCTTTGTATAGTGCTTAGCTGTACCAATATCCTCCATTAATCCTAACCAATTTTTTTAAAGGGAGAGAGGCTGGCTTTGAGGGGCCAGCTGTAAGCTCAGCCGTGGCCTCAGCTGCAGCAGGGACTCGTTTGGGGTTCTTTCCATTAACTCCTCAACGGCTAACTCCTCAGTGCGAGCCTGGACTCAAGCGAATGGGAGTGAGGGGCAATGTTCCCTCTAAGCTGCAGAGTCTTGAGAGGAAACATTCTACTTTGTGAGCTACTGGCATTAAAGTTGTGAGCTGCTGCATCAAATAGTGTGCTCTGGGGTCATCCTTCCTGAGCTGAGACAAAAATGTGTGAGTTGGAAGCTAAAAATCTGTGAGCTAGCTCACGCTAACTCAGCTTAAGGGAACACTGGTGAAGGGTATTCAAGTCTGTGATGTTGTTCCCATTGGAGAGAAGGGGGATCATTGATGTAATGGGAAAAGGTGGCAGAGCGCTGCAATGGGGAATCTCGGCATTTTGGGCTGTGCTGTGAGGCCCCACGCAGTCTCTGCAGCTCCCCTTAACCTAGCCCTACCACAAGTTTTTATTTTGGGATTCTTGCTTCAGGCCAGTCACTGCAGGAGAGCAGGCAAAGAACTGGAACTGGGTTCAAATTTGACTTCAGCCATGGAGCTAACTGTGTGACGTTGGGCCCATTACACATTTTCAGCTTACCCTGCCTTGCTGGGTTGTTCTGAGGATAACAGGGGAAATGGCATGCACAGCGACCTGAGCTTTGAGAAAGAGCAGGATAGAAGCATGACAGAGAGCTTTAAACACCCTGTCACAGAATGGCCCTGCTGACCTGCAAACGCTATACTGCATTGAGTCCTCCTAAAGGTTGGCACACACAGGGTGCTTCAAATAATGCCGCTTCAATCCACTTCAACCACCATCTGCAAGTGGATATTGCCAGTTCATGTAGTAAAATCCGCTTTCAAAATGTATTGACAATGGATTCAAAGTGCATTAGTGTGTGTGAAAGTACTCACAGTGGCTGTCCCAGTTCTCTGTCAGTGGCCTACAGCTCTCCCAAGCCCACCCAACACTGGGAGGGTTTCTTTTCCTTCCATTTGGGGGTCTGCACTGCCACCAGCCAGCTGTTTAGAGCATCTCCTCTAAGAGGGCTACCAGTCCATCCGCATGGCCATTTAGAGGCTATGCCTTGCACCTGCGTCTCCCATCTCTCTGATTACCTACTGCAGGGAGAGCCTGCCGCTCTTGTACACTCTGGAGATCTAGCAGTCTATTCACCAACAGTCTCCCCTACCCTAGTACCTTTTTGGTAACATGTTCGAGTGGTGCTGTGCATGGTTACAGCGAACAAATTTCTAATGTTCAAAGTCATATGGATTTTTTTTAAAAACCCCACACACATAGGCCCTTTTCACACTTACCAGTAGAAGCCGGAAGGGAGTCGGTATTGTGCCGCCTTGCAGTAATCCGAGACAGGGATGGGAGTTTTCAGACACATGTTTTTTCCCCCAATAGGGTTCCGTGATTGAAGCGAGCCATTTCATGCTGTTCCACTCTTATCTCGCTTCCACCAGCCCCAGCCGTTTTTGCCTGCTGGCTCGCGATCTCCAGCTTATTTTTTTTTTTTGGAACGTCGGGCAAAGATCGCTATAGCACTATAGCGACGTATCACAACAGCAACACCATACAGATGGCTAGGCTCTATTGAGATAAGTTACCAGGTTTCAGCGACGGCGATATCTGGCATCTTAATGGAGCCCAGGCATCTCTATGGTGATGCTATTGTGATACGTCGCTATAGCGATCTTAGCCGGACGTTAAAAAAAAAAAAAAAGCCGGAGATCGCGCGCACGGGCGGGCAAAAAAGGGCGCGAAAACTGCTCCCGGGTTAGATACTGGACATTTCACACAGCACCCCATAGCGATTTCAACCCGGAAGAAGGGGTTGAAAAGTGGAAGAAGCTGCTCTTTGTTAGTAACGACTCAGGCATGCCTCACTACCGGGACAGCCACGGGGCTGTGTGAAAAGGTGAGAGTATTCCGGTAGCAGCCAGTTACTGAATCGGGTCTGTCTGAAATGCCAGCAGAAACCCGTTACTGTTCAGTAACTGACCAGCTGGCATACCGGAATACTTAGGCTGTGTGAAAAAGATCATACTCTGTACAGCAACGGATCAAGCAGTGATACAGAGCAAAAGTGCATTCAGTACTCTGTCCTCATCAGACATACGCTGCCTGTTGTTATTCTAGGGTAGTTCTTTACTCATAAAATTAGAAGAAGAAGAAGAGAGACAGTTTGGTGTAGTGGTTTAGTGTGCAGACTCTTACCTGGGAGAACGGGGTTTGATCCCCCACTCCTCCATTTGCAGTTGCTGGAATGGTTTTGGGTCAGCCATAGCTCTCTCAGAGCTGTGCTCGAAAGGGCAGCTTCTGTGAGTCCTCTCTCAGCCCCACCTATCTCACAGGGTGTCTGTTGTGGGGGAGGAAGGGAAAGGAGATTGTGAGCCGCTCTGAGATGGATTTCTCACTAGCCTTTCCTCGCTTTCACTATCCTCTTCTCAGCGGGGCTTCCGTCAGACCCCGGGACTGCAGCTAGCTCCGCCTCTTTTGCACAGCAAACAAGATCCTCTGAAAACCAGTTTCTGTTTGCCGCACAAAAAAGGTGAATCTAGTTGCAGCCCCGGGGCAGATAGTGTGAAATCCGCTGGAAGCTCCATGAAGAAGAGAAGCGTTAGAGCGAGGTGAGATCCAGAGTGGAGGGCAGGGTATAAATCCAGTATCATCGTCATCTTAAAATTACAATGTGGCCTGCCTTTTGTTAACTATACATGGGAATGGTAGCCATCAACGTGGAATCAGCCAAAGTGGACCTCCAAAAATGGACCATCAAAATAGATTCCTTCGCCAGGTGTGCAGGGAAATTTATCTCATCTCTTTGCCCTACCTCCCATGGGTTAGTCCTTCTCTTCCTGTTATTCCCAAGAAGAGATGCAATCTAGCAGTTGGCCTCCCCACGTCTCTCTCCCTTTCTAGGTGTTACATTCCTTCTAGGATGTGAGATGGCCCTCTGGTTATGCGTCGCTGACTGAAGGATTTGGGGGATGAAACCTGAAGTAGTGGGTACTTGTGAGAGCCATCAGTGAGATGGGAGTTCTTAATCACAATTAACCTCCTTCCTGTTTTTGGTCCTATTACCGACCAACTTCTTGTGATGAACTTGGGGTTTTTGCAGCCTGCAAACTCCCTATAGTGTTTGTAGCTCAAAACAGAGGGCATTTCTTCGTGCATACAATAAATAGCGTCTGCAGTTCTGGGTATTTTCTCTTTCCCTTTTTGACTCTTTCTCTGTCCGCTTGCTCAGCCATGCTATAAACCATATATTATAAAGCACCTAAATATGTTAGTGTCCGGGTTGTGAGAGGAATTTAGCCAACACATTTTGGATTATTCCCCCTCCTCACCCTATGCTTCCCTTCGCCATTTCCTTCAGATGGGCTTTGGGTAGTCAGCTGTTGTGAATGGTGAACGGTGACGATCTACTGATCGCAAAGACTCACGGTACTGTTCAGGAGAGAAAGGCAGGAAATGGAAATCCGGCTCATCTCGATACCGGTTGTTAGCTGGGCCTCCTCGTTGATCCCCGCAACAGTCGAATTTGTCGAAACAGAATATATCTTCCCGAACTTGCAAATAAACAAAAAAAAAAACCCCTTTGCTGACAACTTTTGATATATGGGGAAGGCTGGTATAAATTTTTGTGAAGCCAGCATGGCTGGCTACTGTGCTAGGATTTATTGGTCTTATTCCCAGACTTGGTGGAATGTGTCTGGCTGTTTGCTGTCTTAAATTAAGACAATGTGGCAGATAGCTAGGGTGACCCGCTGCCTGATCTGTGCAAGCGTTTGGGAGGGACTCTGAGTAATGTAGGTGTTTGTTGGAAGCTGAGCAACATGAGCGCAATATTGGAGTGATGTATATCCCAAGTATTCTACTTGGCCTAATTGTTAATCCGAATTGGCAGCAGGAGAATGTAAGGAAGGAGCAGAAGTGGAGAGTGAGGCTGGTAGGGAAACGGAAACCCAACACATTTCAAAGAAAGAAGACAGAGAAGACAGGACTGGATTTGGTGGATCTGTTTTACTAGCAATAGAGGCATCATGTCTAATGGAATAGAATCATAGAGCTGGAAGGGATCTCCAGGGTCATCTAGTCCAGCCCCTACGCATCCAGTCCTTACTTTCTTTTCTGTCTTCTTGCTTTGAAATGTGTTGAGTTTCTGTTTCCCTACCAGCCTCACTCTCCACTTCTGCTCCTTTCTTCCATTCTCCTGCTGCCAATTCTCTTTCTCTCTCTCTCAGTTCCATATCCCTCCACATCACCTCCATTATCCTGGGATAACACGCCTAGTGTAAGATTCCTTCCTCTGCACCGTCGTATTCCCATCCTTTCCCGCTCCTCCTCCTGCCTCCTGACAGCCCTGAACTGTTTCTTTAGATGTCCACAGCAGCTTTTCCCCACTCTGAAAATCTCCTCCATTCCACTTCCCCTTCTGTCATTTCTCTCTCTCTTTTTGCTTTTGAACCTGTAGACGTAATTGATTTTCCTGAAGGGCTGGATTTTTATTTTTTTTTTGCAGATAGCATTATTGCGCAAAAATCCTAATCATCTTTACTGTTTGTGAGAAAAAGACAAGTTTCTAGTCCCTATGGTTATGAAGATGTCCTTGGACGTTCCTAGGGCAGGAGCCTCCATGGGCACAAAGGTGCTCCCCAGCACCTTTCTTGGCACCCACCAAGTGCTTTCAGAAAGGGCTGCTGATTGGCCCATGGGAGATCTGCCAGATGCTGCCAGTTGAGTATTTCTTACCTAGTTTAATACGTCTACTTGTGTGTGCACACTAAAGCAGTGGTGGGATTCAGCCGGTTTGCACCGGTTCTGCCGAACCGATACCTAATGTGCTATCGTTTGTTGGCTGGGTTGTTTGTTGGCAGAACCGTTTGTTGGCTGGGTGCCTGCTGTTAATTTTTATTACTTTTTTGTGTGAGCTTCACCCTGAGCCCCAACTTGCGGCCACCGAGTGTGCACTATGCGTGTGCCTGACGAAGCAGCTGCTTCGCCAAAGCATTCGGCATCCTCTCACACGTGCGCTTTCCTCAGACCGCTGGTTTGGCTTTGCCCTCGCCTTTCTCCCCCCACCCACCCCATTCTCCTTCAGTGTGCACGCGCGTCTAGTGCGGTGCGTGGGGCACCTGCTTGTCTGGCTACTGTTTGCTGCCGCCGCCGCCGCCATGCAGGGCTGCCGAAGCTAAGACTCCTTTCCGTTCACTGCCGGCTCCAGTCTCCTCCTTCCCCTGCCTACTTCCCCTCCATCACCCAACAACATAGAACCTGTTGTTAATTTATTTGAATCCCACCACTGCACTAAAGTATTTTTAAGCAGTATGCTTAACCTCACTCTTTGCCCTCTTGTAGTTGTGCCCAGTACTCTGTGTCAGATTTTGGAAGGGGCCTGCTGGCTCAAGAAGGTTTGGGACCCCTGGATTAGGGAAACCTGGTGAAATCTCCAAAGCCAGAAAAGTGGTTGAGTGAGAATTCCAGAGGGGTGTTAGTGCCTGGCATACCCTTCAGCCCTCTCCCCAGGGGTCATTTTGTAGAAAAATAGGTGGTGGAGCTCATTAGCACATGCCACCACCCCCTCCAGCCAAAAGCAACCCGACACAAGAAAGGAGAGCCCTTGGCAAGTGAGGCCTGCTTGGGCTGGCTAGAGATCCAGTCAGCCCAAGCTGGCCTCACTTGCCTGGGGCTCTCCTGCCCACCCCACCCCCTGCAGTCAAAAGGACAGCAAGCCACTTGCCACCCAAAATCACATAAGAAGTGGAGAAAGGGCATGGGCTTCTCCAGGGGTTAATGAGGGCTGCTGGGGGTGTGGCAAAGCCCCTGGTGGCTGGCTGGCTGCCCGCTGTCCTAATCCAGGGATTGTTATGCAGCTGCACCTGCTATTCAATGGACAAGGCAGGTGGGGAAGAGGTAGGGTGGCCAGACCGTCCCGGTCTCCCGGGACATTCCCGGATCTGGCCACCCAATCCCGGATCCCGGGCTGCCTATACCGGGACCATTAAAGGTCCCGGTTTAGGCAGCCCAGGAGCCGGTGGGCCGCGGGCGCGGGCGGGGAAGGCGGGGAGTGAGGGAGGGAGCGTCCCTGCGCCTGCGCAGGGCCCCTGCGCACGCGCAGGGACGCTCCCACCCTCACTCCCCGCCTTCCCCGCCCGCGCGCGGGGCCCGGCGGCAGTGGTGGAGGCCTCTCCGTGGCCTCCGCTGGTCGCTGGAAGCCCTCCAGAGACTCTGGAGGGCCTCCAGCGACCAGCGGAGGCCGCGGAGAGGCCGCGGGGCACCCGGCGCTGGTCCTGGAAGGCCTTCCAGAGCCTCTGGAAGGCCTTCGGGGACCAGCGCCGGCCAGCGAAGGCTTCCCCGCGGCCTCCGCTGGTCCCTGGAGGCCCTCCAGAGTCTCTGGAGGGCCTCCAGGGACCAGCGGAGGCCGCGGGGAAGCCGCGGGGCACCCGGCGCTGGTCCCGGAAGGCCTTCCAGAGGCTCTGGAAGGCCTTCCGGGACCAGCGCCGGCCAGCGAAGGCTTCCCCGCGGCCTCCGCTGGTCCCTGGAGGCCCTCCAGAGTCTCTGGAGGGCCTCCAGGGACCAGCGGAGGCCGCGGGGAAGCCGCGGGGCACCCGGCGCTGGTCCCGGAAGGCCTTCCAGAGCCTCTGGAAGGCCTTCCGGGACCAGCGCCGGCCAGCGAAGGCTTCCCCGCGGCCTCCGCTGGTCCCTGGAGGCCCTCCAGAGTCTCTGGAGGGCCTCCAGGGACCAGCGGAGGCCGCGGGGAAGCCGCGGGGCACCCGGCGCTGGTCCCGGAAGGCCTTCCAGAGCCTCTGGAAGGCCTTCCGGGATCAGCGCCGGCCAGCGAAGGCTTCCCCGCGGCCTCCGCTGGTCCCTGGAGGCCCTCCAGAGTCTCTGGAGGGCCTCCAGGGACCAGCGGAGGCCGCGGGGAAGCCGCGGGGCACCCGGCGCTGGTCCCGGAAGGCCTTCCAGAGCCTCTGGAAGGCCTTCCGGGACCAGCGCCGGCCAGCGAAGGCTTCCCCGCGGCCTCCGCTGGTCCCTGGAGGCCCTCCAGAGTCTCTGGAGGGCCTCCAGGGACCAGCGGAGGCCGCGGGGCACCCGGCGCTGGTCCCGGAAGGCCTTCCAGAGCCTCTGGAAGGCCTTCGGGGACCAGCGCCGGCCAGCGAAGGCTTCCCCGCGGCCTCCGCTGGTCCCTGGAGGCCCTCCAGAGTCTCTGGAGGGCCTCCAGGGACCAGCGGAGGCCGCGGGGAAGCTGCGGGGCACCCGGCGCTGGTCCCGGAAGGCCTTCCAGAGCCTCTGGAAGGCCTTCCGGGACCAGCGCCGGCCAGCGAAGGCTTCCCCGCGGCCTCCGCTGGTCCCTGGAGGCCCTCCAGAGTCTCTGGAGGACCTCCAGGGACCAGCGGAGGCCGCGGGGAAGCCGCGGGGCACCCGGCGCTGGTCCCGGAAGGCCTTCCAGAGCCTGTCGGTCACTTCCAGGTTCCTGTCCTGCATCTCGACCGGTGTTATTAGTGACAGGCTGCTTCGGCGGGCCGCTGCGCCGGCCCCCTGGGTCCCACAACGATGGGACTGATGCCACAGGGACGGGCTCGAAACACTCTATAACCCCTCAAAAGAACAGCAGTCTAGCTCGCTTCCCCCGAGCCCTGCCGCCATAAGCCTCAAGGGGGCTCATTTTGCGGCATCTCCCGGCGGGAGGGTGGCACCCGCACGGGACACATATCAAATGAAAGAGGGGGCGCAGGGCTATCAGAAACAGTAAGCGGAGGGAGTCGGGAGACCACCCCACTGGGGGATCCACACCCCGAAAGTGATGAAGGTGGCGCAGATAGAGCCAACAGAGCCAACAGGACAAAATAAATAGGCTGCATTATGCAGCACAGTTGAGAAAGTGCCTTATCCCATATACTGATGAAGTATATACAGGATTTGAGAACAAAATTGTTTCCGGCGGTGATATTTGGGGGATTTTTGGGGACGTCACAGGAAGTGCTGTGAAGTCACTTCCTGTTTCCGGCAGGTGACGCGGGGGAAATGATGTCACAGGAAGTGATGCCACTTCCTGTTTCCGGTGGTGGCATGACATCACCGGAAGTGACGTCACCGGAAGTGACGTCACTTCCTGTTTCCGGCAGGTGACGCGGGGGGAATGATGTCACAGGAAGTGATGCCACTTCCTGTTTCCGGTGGTGGCATGACATCACCGGAAGTGACGTCACCGGAAGTGACGTCACTTCCTGTTTCCGGCAGGTGACGCGGGGGAAATGATGTCACAGGGAGTGATGCCACTTCCTGTTTCCGGTGGTGGCATGACATCACCGGAAGTGACGTCACCGGAAGTGACGTCACTTCCTGTTTCCGGCAGGTGACGCGGGGGAAATGATGTCACAGGAAGTGATGCCACTTCCTGTTTCCGGTGGTGGCATGACATCACCGGAAGTGACGTCACCGGAAGTGACGTCACTTCCTGTTTCCGGCAGGTGACGCGCGCTTCGCGCGCGCACACCCCCCCCCCCCTCCCAGTGTCCCTGGCTGGCCTTCAGACATTATGGTCACCCTAGGAAGAGGAGGAGGAACCATCAGAAAGGTTCAGGAGCTGTGCTCCTGTGAGCTCCTATTGAATCTGAGGCCTTCCTCTCCCCATAACTGACATCTGCAAAATAAAATATAAAACATCAGAAATCATACAGATGTGCCACCCCCTTCCTCTTAGCACTTCTGTTGATACAGCCAAAATTGCACTTGCCTTTTTAGCTACCGCCTGACACTGCTGACTCATGTCATCCTAACCTGCCTCGCAGGGTTGTTGTTGTGAGGATAAACTGGAAGAATTATGTAGGCCACTTTGACCATTGGAGAGAAAGATGGGGTGAAAATGAAGCAAAGAAATAAATACATTTCTGAAGTTCACCAACCCATGAGGGGGTGAGCCTCATTGCTCCCTTATTGTTCCAGGGATTAACTGTGCCCTTTGTTCAAATCCTCCCAAATCCTGTTCTGGAGACTTTCTGGCCTGGAGCAAATGCACAGCTTGAAGAAGCACTCCAAACCATGTAATCTTGATGTTACATGATAGCATCAGGATCTGTGCGTCTGTGTGTGGCGTCACTCTTTGCTCACATTCACCTCTTCTTTGGCAAAAGAACCAACAGACAGAAGGAGCTGGAAGTGCTGGGAAGCTGAGTATGCATGGTGCTCTGCAGGGGTCATTGCGTAGAAAAAGAGGTGCCGGAGCTCATTGGCATAATTCGTTTGTATAGCATATTTGTATATGCCACACACCCCTGACATCAGCGGAAGGGGTACTAAATTATATCAGCTCAGCATCTACTTTAAAACACTTCTTGAATAAAATTATCATAATAAAACCTCTTGAATTATAATTGCCATAATAAAACCAAGAGCCGGTTTGGTGTTGAAAGCCAGTTTGGTGTAGTGGTTAAGTGTGTGAACTCTTATCTGGGAGAACCGGACTTGATTCCCCACTCCTCCGCTTGCAGCTGCTGGAATGGCCTTGGGTCAGCCATAGCTCTCGCAGGAGTTGTCCTTGAAAGGGCAGCTGCTGTGAGAGCCCTCTCAGCCCCACCCACCTCACAGGGTGTCTGTTGTGGGGGAGGAAGATAAAGGAGATTGTGAGCTGCTCTGAGACTCTTTGGAGTGGAGGGCGGGATATAAATCCAATATCGTCGTCTTCTTCTACTCCCATCATACTTTTAAAATTACTTTCTCCTATGTGGCCACAGTGGCATGAGGGAGATTTCCATCTGTCTGTTTTATATGTTTTGGTTATTTTCCCTTTTTTTGTGGGGAAGAATATTAGAAAGTTTGTCAAATC
Source organism: Heteronotia binoei (assembly GCF_032191835.1). Taxonomy (NCBI): domain Eukaryota; kingdom Metazoa; phylum Chordata; class Lepidosauria; order Squamata; family Gekkonidae; genus Heteronotia; species Heteronotia binoei. Next base: position 97,708,631 of record NC_083232.1, on the reverse strand, counting down.
TTAGTTCAGCAAAATTCTCACAGGGGGTTTGAACAATGGAACCCAGAAGCAAGTATGGGGGGGAGAGAAAGAAAGAAAGCACAATACAATTTAGAGGTTCCGAAGCTCTGCTCCTATGAGCTCCTGCCCAAAATGAGGCCTCGTGCTCTGGATAAAATTTGGCATAAAAATGGAAGACGGGAGGATTCCTAACACATCCATTTCCCTCTGGAAAGGTCAGATAGTTTCAGACTCCATAATCCAGGGACAAATTTGGACGTCTCTTCTGGCAAGCCTTCAAGCCCCTAATATTCCTAATTCCTTGCCTTGCCCCAAGATGCGATCTGATGAATCTTTTCCTGGGAGTAAGCCCCATTGAGTAGACTTTGATAGGATTCAGTTAACTTCAGTGGGATGATTTCAGTAGGAGGAATAAACCTGTTTAGGATTGTGAATGTTTTAAGAAGACCCTATAGTTTTTAGGGGGTGGTAGGGATCCATAGCTACTAGGGTGGCCAACCTCTGCGGTGGGGGGAGCGCTGGAGTTTTCCTGGAAGTCTAGCTGCTTTCCATAATGCCTTTGGAGGAAATGCCAGCCTTGGAGGTGGACTCTGTGGCATCACATCCCTGCCGGTCCCTCCTTTCTCCAGACTCCTCCCTTCCCAGGTTCTCCAGAAATGTTCCCAATCCAGAACTGGCTTGCCTAATAGGTACACAGACCATTCTGTGAACCAACATTTTTCTCCCCTGGTGTTTGTAGCAGAAGCCGTTAATAGTTTCCTGAGGGCTCCAGAAGAGTCTTCCCGGAAATATTTTCTGAAAGATTGTTGACTGAAAGCTAGAAAATCTCCTCAATTCCAAATTTATTTATTACAATAGACAGAATTGGCCTTCTGTAGGAGAAGTTGTGCCTGAGTTCCCTCTGTTGGAAACTGGGCAGAGAAGTGGGTTATTTTGAACCTCCTCCTTTTTTTGGTTTAGCCAGTAAAAGTATTCTGGGAGGCATTCTCCATTTGGGGAGATTTTCATAGCATAGTGTGAGAATTGGTTGAAGCGTGATGAATGGTCAGAGCTTTCCCCACCGTCAGGCGACCGATGTCCCGATGTCCGTTGCTGTTCCCTTCCGGGGTTAAAGTGCACAATCAAAAAGCCACATCTTCCTCCCGTTCCCCACTTGTTGGCACCTCGTTCTGACCTGTCTTTGAATCTGAGGTATTCGACCCCAAGGAAAGTCTGGTCTTTACAGATGTCAGCGCTTTCATCCCGCATCTCCCGCTGTCTCCACTCCCCTGTTGCAAAGTCAACCTGTTTGGGAAGTCTGAACCTTCCCTTCCGTTTTCGCCTCCTTTTAAAAATTTTTAATCAGTTAGTGATGTGCACGGAAGTGAATCTTTTTGTGTTTTCTCTCAGCTTGGCTTCGCGAACAAAGATTTAAGAAGGGTGCAATAGTCCACGTTTGCTGCAGGCTCGCTGGTGGCTGACAAGACCAATGTGGGACAGGCAGGTCCGGCCACAGCGGCTGCAGGGAAAAGTCTGATTTAGGGTTGGTCCTGTAGCAGTGCGATTCTTCCTCAATCTCCTTTTGTCCTCAAGACCAGCTATGCGTGCGTTCTCAAAGGAAGAGACAGCCTGGTGGATGGTGTGCCTCCATGCTTTGCGATCTGAGGCTAGGTCAGACCACTGGTGATGGTTGATGCGACAGGTGCTAAGGGATTTCTTCAAGGAGTCCTTGTACCTCTTCTTTGGTGCCCCTCTATTTCGATGGCCGGTGGAAAGTTCGCTATACAGGGCAATCTTGGGAAGGCGGTGGTTTTCCATCCTAGAAATATGCCCTGCCCAGCGCAGCTGCGTCTTCAACAGCAGTGCCTCGATGCTGGTAACCTCTGCCCGCTTGAGGACTTCAGTGTTGGTCACAAAGTCACTCCAGTGGATGTTGAGGATGGTGCGAAGGCAGCGCTGATGAAAGCGCTCAAGGAGTCGCAGGTGATGACGGTATAAAACCCACGATTCGGAGCCATAGATGAGGGTTGTCATCACAACCGCTTTGTAAACATTGATCTTTGTGCCTTTTTTCAGATGCTTGTTGCTCCACACTCTTTTGTGCAGTCGGCCAAATGCACGGTTTGCCTTTGCCAGCCTGTTGTCAATCTCCTTGTCGATCTTGGCATCTGAGGAGATGATGCACCCCAGGTAGCTGAACTGCTGGACTGTCTTCAGAACTGATTCACCCACAGTGATGCAGGGAGGGTGATAATCTTCCTGGGGTGCAGGCTGGTGGAGAACTTCTGTCTTCTGTGTCTTTTGTGTTTTAACAATTTATTAATAACATATGGCTACAAAACTTAATTATACATTTTCTGTACTAACCCATATGGTATTTCAATCCCCCCTCCCTCCAATGTTGACTTCCCCGAAGTTATAGATTTAAGTTCAATACTAAAGGTACTGCTAACCGATCAAAGTTCAATATATTTTTTTTTCTCATTAATACTAAAAAATTGTCCAATGTCTTTTTACATTCCACTCTTTCTCCATATATCCTTTAAATTTCTTCCACTCCTTTTTGAATATCTCTAAATCATGGTCTCTTAGAGTTCTAGTTAGTTTGTCCATTTCATTCCACGATAAAACTTTCATAATCCAGTCCCATTTCTCTGGTATTTTTTCTTGTTTCCACAGCTGCGCATACAGTGTCCTAGCAGCTGAGAGCAAGTACCAAATTAAAGTCCTGTCTTCCTTTGGAAATTTTTCTAATTGTAATCCAAGCAAAAAAGTCTCTGCAGTTTTCTTGAAGTCGTAACCCAAAATTTTGGAGATTTCTTGTTGTATCATCTTCCAGTACTCCTTCGCTTTTTCACAAGTCCACCACATATGAAAGAAAGAACCTTCATGTTTTTTACATTTCCAACATCTATCCGACATCTTTTTACTCATCTTGGCCAGCTTTTTCGGAGTCATATACCACCTATACATCATCTTAAAAAGCACAGAAGTGAATCTTCACCCCAGGGTTTTGAATCTGTCAGGATTGGGAGCCCCCAGGGGAGTTGTTTTTGAGTGACAACTCCCCCCCGCCCCGCTCTATCCTGTTACTTAACCTGTGGAAATAATCCCCAGTTAGGCTCCTGTATTTTTTTTTACTTCAGAGTTGCTGTTTGAGAGCATCCCATGATTGACCCAAGAGTAAATGTACTGAAGTTAGTGGAGCTACTCTTGTGTTAATCTGCATGATGCTTACACCCCACCCCATGTATTCCAAGGAAGAGAGACACAAGGATGCTGAGAGGAACTGCAGGACTTGGCAGAGGGATTGTGGAGCTGTGAAGAAGGAGCTGGTGCTTCAGCTATGCGCTTATGCACGTGTGAAAGGGGTAAAAAGGATCCTGGCCCGGCATAGCAGTAATCTGAATGATTGACCATGGGGCAAGCATGCGATGAAACCAGTTCAGGGTGGGATGTCTGATCAAAACAAAATACAACGGTGTAATTAGACCGTGCCAAGCCTGTAGTCTGACTGCAGCCCATCTGCACCTTTTGGAAGCACAGGCTGCCTTGCTAGAGATGAGGGGATATGGCATTAGAAGGGATGCTCTTCAGCTTTGGATGGCAGAATTCAGCACTGCAGGTGGTTCCCTGACTTCTTAGCTGCTTAGTCCAGAGTGGGTCAGGGAGGAGGAGGAGGAGGAAGAGGAAGAGGAAGAGGAAGAGGAGGAAGAAGAAGAAGAAGAAGAAGAAGAAGAAGAAGAAGAAGAAGAAGAAGAAGAAGAAGAAGAAGAAGAAGAAGAAGAAGAAGAAGAAGAAAGCTTGATGAGCAGTAGGTTTGGGATGGACAAAACAAACTACTGCTTTACACAGAGAGTGATGGAAATGTGGAATTTGTTTCCAGAGGATGTAGTGATGGCCGCAGGACTAAACAGCTTGAAAAGCGGATTGGACAGGTTCATAGACCACAGCTCTATCAGTGGCTACTAGCCCTGGGGACTAAAGGGAACTTCCATTCAGAAGCAGAAAACCTCTGAATCGCAGAGCCAGGAGGCAACATCAGGGGAAGACTTCAGCTCCTCTGCCCTGTTGCTGACCCTCCAGAGGAACTGGTTGGCCACTGTGTGAGAGAGGATGCTGGGCTAGGTGGACTAGTCTTCTAATGGTCTGACATAAATCCACATGGGATCAGGCAGTCCCTCAAATAACCTTAGCTTTTTGTGTGTGCGCGCTAGGACTTTAGAAATATGTGCGAAGACAGACGAAATAGGCAACTCAGGGGACAAATGCGCGTTTTCCCTAATGCTTCTAGCATATCCGAGCATTTCTCTTTTTTAGTCCTCCATGTAAGAATTCTTAGTGCTTATATAATGCTTCAGAATGTGGAAAGTGCTTTGCATATATTATCTTGTAATCCTGACAACAGGAACGCTGCTGTTATCTCCGTATTGCTGATGCTGGGCAGAGGGGCTACTAATGAGTTCCCAGCAGAGGCAAGATTTGATCCAGGGACTTCCTGGCGCAGCCCCCCTTCTGTCTCTTCTGCCTCGCCTCCCTTCCCTTTGCTGCTCCTCTCCTTCCCTCTTCCTCTCCCCTCCGTTAAAATAATTCATCAGCCTGATATATGTGGCCCAATCATGCTTGTGCCGGAGGAGCATTTCCAAACAGGGCTGTACATTTTATCAGCAGCCGGTAAGTGTCACATTTCCAGCCAAGGGAGCTTTTCCAAAAATAAGACTGAGCGGCTGGTTGAACAATAGAGATGATAAAGCTTTAAATAACTGGGAGATGGATAGTAAACTGAAACTGTAGTGAGCTTTACCCGTGAAGCTATGTTAATCTGACATATTTACTTGTTGTCCTCCGTAGGGAGTGGCCGTACACCTCGCCAGGCTCCAGGCTCTGCAGTGGGAAAAAACAAATGGATATAAATCCACACCTTCACATTAACAAATGAAATATGCCGGCAGATTTATCTCAGTTAGCCCAGCCCGTTTCTTCTTGTAGTGGAGATTTATGCTTCCATTCCTTTTTGAAGCTATTAATGTTAGGTGTTAGCAGAATTTGCTCTCTATAGTATTCTGTCAGCAACCAGATTAAGAGTGGCGCACTCTTTTCAGGCCTTTCAAACATTTGTCTTTCTAATCATAAAGGGGTTCTGAAATGACACAGATAACTTGGCTTTTCCTCTCTCTTTTTTTTTTTAGAAAAAAGTATCACATCCATTATTAAAAACAATTTTTGACAAAACAGCGGTGGATTGTCTAAAGACAAGTCCAAAATCCTACTTTAATGTAAGCATAATCACTCCTATCTCTCTCTCTCTCTCTCTCTCTCTCTCTCTCTCTCTCTCTCTCTCTTTTGCTGTCAAGACACAACTGACTTATGGAGACCCCACACGGGGTTTTCAAGGCAAGAGACATTCTGAAGTGGTCTGCTGTTGCCTGCTTTTGCATAGCAACCCTGGACTTCCTTGGAGGCCCCCCACCCAAAGAACCAACCAGGGCACCGATTTTTGTGGAGCAGTGTCTGTCTTTCTCCACTGGGCATGGAAAGTGTTGTCAAGTCCCAGTGGACTTCCTTGGTGGTCCCCCATCCAAAGAACCAACCAGGGCACCGATTTTTGTGGAGCAGTGTCTGTCTTTCTCCACTGGGCATGGAAAGTGTTGTCAAGTCCCGGTGGACTTCCTTGGTGGTCCCCCATCCAAAGAACCAACCAGGGCACCGATTTTTGTGGAGCAGTGTCTGTCTTTCTCCACTGGGCATGGAAAGTGTTGTCAAGTCCCGGTGGACTTCCTTGGTGGTCCCCCATCCAAAGAACCAACCAGGGCACCGATTTTTGTGGAGCAGTGTCTGTCTTTCTCCACTGGGCATGGAAAGTGTTGTCAAGTCCCAGTGGACTTCCTTGGTGGTCCCCCATCCAAAGAACCAACCAGGGCACCGATTTTTGTGGAGCAGTGTCTGTCTTTCTCCACTGGGCATGGAAAGTGTTGTCAAGTCCCGGTGGACTTCCTTGGTGGTCCTCCATCCAAAGAACCAACCAGGGCACCGATTTTTGTGGAGCAGTGTCTGTCTTTCTCCACTGGGCATGGAAAGTGTTGTCAAGTCCCGGTGGACTTCCTTGGTGGTCCCCCATCCAAAGAACCAACCAGGGCACCGATTTTTGTGGAGCAGTGTCTGTCTTTCTCCACTGGGCATGGAAAATGTTGTCAAGTCCCGGTGGACTTCCTTGGTGGTCCCCCATCCAAAGAACCAACCAGGGCACCGATTTTTGTGGAGCAGTGTCTGTCTTTCTCCACTGGGCATGGAAAGTGTTGTCAAGTCCCGGTGGACTTCCTTGGTGGTCCCCCATCCAAAGAACCAACCAGGGCACCGATTTTTGTGGAGCAGTGTCTGTCTTTCTCCACTGGGCATGGAAAGTGTTGTCAAGTCCCGGTGGACTTCCTTGGTGGTCCCCCATCCAAAGAACCAACCAGGGCACCGATTTTTGTGGAGCAGTGTCTGTCTTTCTCCACTGGGCATGGAAGGTGTTGTCAAGTCCCGGTGGACTTCCTTGGTGGTCTTCCATCCAAGAGCTGACCCTGCTGAGCTTCTGAGATGTGACAAAACCAGGACCACCTGGGCTATCCAGGTCCGGATGTTGTCCTTTATACTACCTTGCATATCACATCTGATTTAACTGTAAACTGCAATTGATTTAACTATCACTAAATTTTTACTAAACAGATGAAAAACAAAATGTCACACAAATCCCAGCATCTGCTGCCAGGCACCTGGTAGTCCTTTTGCATGTTCCATATAACTTCTTATATTCTCCAAGAAAACACCCTCTAGAGCAGGGGTGTCGAACTCATTTGTTATGAGGGCCGGATCTGACGTAAATGAGACCTTGTTGGACCAGGTCATGTCTGGTTGGGCCGAGCCATGTCGGGGTGGGGGCATGTGTGTACCTATTGAAGATTAGGTATCAGAGATATAAACTTTTTCAAGGACACAGACAAACACGACTAAAGATTTTTTTAAACCCTTAAAATAAAACGTGCTTAAAACATTGGCACTTGTTGGTCTTTAAAGTGCTTACTTTGTATTTCTCCCATGGGATCTGGGAACTGGGCAAAGGAAGCTCTGGCTCTTTCCCTCCATCCTCAGGGGACCAGGAGGGGGAGGAGCCTCAACCAATGGAGAAAATCGAGGTTTTGCTCTGTGGCTCCTGTGCAACTGAGAGAGCCTGGCAAAGCAAGTTGAGATGCAAAAGGAAGCAAGAGAGAGGGAGAAGGAAGCAGACAAGAGCCAGTTGCTCGGGGGCCAGATAGGAGCCCTTCAGGGGCCTGATTCAGCCCCCGGACCACGTTTGACACTCCTGTTCTAGAGTCTTGATTCTAAATCCTTGATGGGTTTTAGTCTGGGGGTGTGTGTGGATCATTCTCTTGACGGTGTTCTGCTTGGGATCCAGTCAACCTCTTCAATAGACTCACACAACCAGCCATGCTTCTTATCAAGGAAGTCCAAGGTTCCTACGCAGAGGCAAGCAATGGCAAAGCACCTCTCTTTGTCTCTTGCTTTGAAAACCCCTTGAGGCTTGCTATGTCAGCAGTGACTTAAGGGCACTATCCAGTACCAGGGGTTGACCGCAAATGTCTCCCTACTTGAACAAGTCTTTCCTACATCCTAATTGGGCATGGGAATATAGATCACTCTTGTGGAAGATACCCATTGGAAGCCAAGTTTTGCCCCTTAAGTTGAACTGGAGACCTGACCTCTGACAGAAAAGTCATCTCTGTAACCAAGTCTTTTGTCACCAGTGTTCCCTCTAAGCTGAGTCAGTGTGAGCTAGCTCAATTTTTTAAGCCTCTGGCTCACACATTTTTGTCTTAGCTCAGGAAAAATGACCCCAGAGCATACTAATTTCTGCACTAGCTCACAACTTTTATGCCAGTAGCTCACAAAGTTGAATTTTTGCTCACAAGACTCCACAGCTTAGAGGGAACTTTGCTTGTCAACATGTCTCTGCTTCTCTTGCGTTAAGCAGGCTTGTTTTCAGCTAAGCTTTTTAGCTTAAAGTAAAACCCAACACCTCCAAGCTGAATTGTTTGGGTGTATTGCTGAGAAAGAAGGTTAAACCATAGATCCCACAAGAGGAGTAACTGATTCTGGTTGATGTTTCTAGTTGTGTCCTGTGATAGCTAAATCAAGAGGCAATGACTGCTAATAGTTAATAATACTTTTTATTTATATCCCTCCCTCCACGCCGAAGCAGGCTCAGGGCGGCTCTCAACATTTTAGTTCAATACAATATGATACAATACAATACAGTAAAATCACATAATTCAATAAATACTACATTATAAAACCATCATTTAAATCAACATTCCAATTAAAATTAACAGTTACAGTGCTAAATTGCAGGTTTTTAATAAATTGATGGTGGAATACAACAGCAGCGAATCTATCATTAGCTCAGCATTCAGCGAAGGCCATCTTAAAAAGAGTGGTCTTGCAGGCCCTGCGGAATTGGTTAAGACTCCGCAGGGCCCGCACTTTGTCCGGAAGTTGATTCCATAGGTGTGGAGCTGCGATAGAGAAGGCCTGGTCCTTTCTGTTCTTCAATTTGGCCTCCCTCGGCCCAGGGATGTTCAGCTGGTTCTTTCCCGCTGACCTCAGTGCTCTCTGGGGTTTGTATGGGGAGAGACGGTCCCTCAGGTAGGCAGGCCCTCGACCATATAGGGCTTTAAAGGTAATAACCAGCACCGAACCCGGTATTCAAAGGGGGGACAGTACTGCTAGGGGCAGCAACAAATGCACACTGTGGTCTGTATTGCTCGGCTACAAGGGGATGACATGAGGACAAAGGCTAAACAAACACACATTCCAGATCTGTGGCAATTTGGCTTTGCAGAAATTTAATGGCTGCTCTGATTGACAGGTTGTGGGTAGGGCGCTTCCTAGGGTCAGAGGATGTCACACAACACAGCGGAAGAACGTCAAGCCTTTTGGATGCTCACTTGAGAGGGCGAAATACTTACCTGGGCCACTAGAGGCAGAGTGGAGCCCAAAGCAACAGAATCGTGGGCGATTCCTAGTCATAGGTGTCCGAAGCACAGATTTGGGTCGTGGTTAAGATAATTGCTTACCCCAGGACTGAAGGGGGCAGGAGGCAAGAAGGGGGCATCTGGAGACAGGACTCAGAGGAGGGGACACCCATCGCTGACGAACTGCCACTGGCCTCTCTCATGCCCGCAGCAATATTGTAGAGCTGAAACGAAATGTAAATTCAAAGATCACCACTTTTTCCAGCTTTGCAATTTGGATCACAAAACTGGACCTAATGATTTTGACATTCGGATGTAACATTTTCATTTTGAAATCAAAATTTTCAAGAAGGAGACCACGTCATCCACTTTGAAAGAACTGAAGTCCTTTCTACGGTCTCACATTATCATACCCGCCTGAACAGAGAAGCTATTGAGATTTACAAACACCAGCACAATTTTAACAGAAAGGAAGAAGGCATTTTCATCCACCAATCTTGGTACCCAGCTCTGCAGAACACCCTACAGACTATAAATTGCAGAAAGTCTCAGAACAACCAGCAAATTCCACAGAACAATCAGCACAGTCAACGACCATCTTCCTTATCTTCAAACCCCTTCCAACCCTCCCAGCAATTAACACAGAACAATGGTCACATTCAACAGCCAGTTTCCTTATCACTACCCTTCCAGGAAGCCCCACCAAACAATGGGCACATCCACAAACCAATTGCCCTTTCATCACACCCCCTCCAGCCTAGAAATAGCAGCTCTCCAGCAGCCCTGGCCCCACTCAATGCACAGCAGCCAAGAAGGTCAGAGCACCTGCTCCGGCTGCAACGCCACTGAGGATGTTCTCCGCAGCTGAGAACGAAACGTCTGGAAGGAAAACTTTCTCCAGTAGAACACGGCACTTGATCCCGAAAGATTCTACAAACCCTAACAAAGTTTTGCCGCTTGGACATTTTTAGGAGGCACCTCCTGATGTTAAATGCATGAAATACACAAGTACTTGTGACAAGCTGGCTGCCGAACACCACGATATGTCCCATGCAGAGCACTTGGATGGAAGGGGTGATGGCTCAGTGGGACAGCATCTGCTTGGCAAAGGCTAAACAAACACACATCGCGGATCTGTGGCAATTTGGCATCTGCAGGCTCAGTCCCCGGTATCTCCAATTACAAAAGGATCCGACAGGTGTTGTGAGAGACCCTTTTCTGCCTGAGACCCTGGAGAGCTGCTGCCAGTCTGAGTAGACAAGACTGACTTTGATGGACCAAGTTCATGAGGGGCACCCGTGTGTCTCTCCTTCATTTCCCCCCCGAGAGTTCTGGCACCTCGTTTTCCAGGGGGAAAAAAAAGAGTACAAGGCAGATTCATGTGTGTTCAAATGCTACTGCAGTTTGAATTTCCAGAAAACATTGTATGAGATATGTTGGCAGAGTTCTCAGGGAAGACTTTGGAGGGCTGCTGGGTGAGCAGTGGTCTATTTACATCGCCATTGTGAACAGCTGCAGGGCCTAAGAATGGCTAAACTGCTGTTGGACAAATACTCTGATTTGTCTCTGTGTTGAATTCAGCGCTAAATTTGACTGCAGAGGAAAAATGAAATATGTAATTAGAACACTCTTTGCGCAAATGTAATTATTGGAGTTTTTCTATGGTTCACTCTTGTGATTTGCTATTTCGGGCTCACATTAAACAAATTATCCTTCAGCGCAAGCGATAGGCCTAGCCAGCCGATACACGAGAAACATACCGACAATTCAGGATTTCAGAGGAAGGGAAATTAAGTTCTTGAATACATCTGAAGTAACATTTCTTTTTTTTTAATCAATATGTTCATCTGGCAAAGTTAGGCCAGCATGAATGCAAGCATGCATAGGAACAGGTTTTCGTATATAATTTGAAGAAAATAAGATGATTTGTTCTAAACAGGGCTTATTTTGTTGCAAGAACTCCTTTGCATATTAGGCCACACACCCCTGATTTAGCCAATCCTCCAAGAGCTTATAGGGCTCTTAGTACAGGGCCTACTGTAAGCTCCAGGAGGATTGGTTACATTAGTGGGGTGTGGCCTAATATGCAAAGGCGTTCCTGCTACAAAAAAAGCCCTGGAACTAGAAGTTGAACCTATGGGATGAGTCACTGAGCTAAGACGTTAGTCTTAGCAAAGATCGTGTCCTGCCTTAAGATGCTCTTGGAATAAACTGCTGAATGATCAGACTGTGTGGTTCCTTGGCTCAAGGTTCTGACAGTAGTGCTATGGCAATCAATGCCACTGGATGCAAGTGCACAGGCGCACTTCCAAGTAAGTGTGGACTGAATCTGGCGGCATGGGAGCTCAGTCCATGCCGGGGAAATGTCAGGATTTTTCTTCTGCCTTCAGTGACACTGTTCCAGTTGACAAGGGAAGAGTATTTATTAAATGCAGAGTTCAGGGGAGGAGCAATTGATTAAAAAGCTGAGAAAGTGCCTCCACGGACACCCCTTAATACTAAATACAAGGCATCCAAATTATGGGAATATTTTATTCTAGATAAACTCGTTAGTTCTCAACCTTCACATTCCTTGTCGAGGTCTAACGCCTCTCTCCTTCGTAGATGGAAACCCTTTTTTACAATGGAATCTAGGTTCCACTTCCATAACCTCTACTCTCCCACAAGAGGAATGCCTCACTTTACTAGCTATTCACTGACTGATTTCTTTGGATCGCTACTCCTACTGTCTTCTCTTCCTGATTATTTAACTCAACATTGTTTTCTATTGATATACATTATTATGTGTGTGCAGTATGTGTTTGGTTAATATTTGGTACCTCCTTTTCTTTAGCAGCGATGTTATTTTGGTTTATCCAGCCATATTGTTTTGTGTTTTACTGCTCACTATTGTACTTCAGGCAACGTCTGCATTTTTCTTCCTTATATGTTCAGTGTTGTACTTTAATGCTATTGTACCTGGTAGCTAGTTCTTGTCAAGCCCCGAGATTCCCATTAATGAAGACCTTTGTTTTATTTCAAATAGACTGGCTTATTCAGGAATTCAGAGGTGCTCTGCAGAACAGGGTCCGTGGAAATACTGAGATACAAAAGCTTACGTGCTTACTACATAGGGTATCATAAATGTTACAAAAGGGGCTTCATTTGAATCTAAGGTTAATAAGTTAAGGCAGTGACTATCTTTTTTACTAGAAAAGCATTCTCACACTATACTGTGAAGAGATAAGCAAGCCTGTGCATTTAGGGAGTACATCCTTGAGACAGCAGGCCTTTTTCAGTATCATAAACATTCTTCTGCCAGATGGTGATGCCTACGTGTTCTCTAGGTTGTAAATAATGGAGAAGGGTCAGAGCATTGGCCTAACATTCGGCCAGCCAAGACTAAGCGAAGGACAGGGCTTGACGGTTCTTCAATAAAATTTATTGAAATTAAAAACTATATATAAATATAATACTAAATACAGTGAGGCCTGCACACACACACAAAGTGGCATTTTGGTTTTGGGTCCATTGGACTTTCAAGCTACAAGATTCATTTTCTAATTTCAGCTTTTATTTGCTTAGTTCCATTTTATGAAAGGCAATATTTGCAAGGACTTTGGCCCCTTGCCCATTGTCTAGGGCAGCCGAGCCCTAGTTGGAGGTGGAGGATCCCCTATCAACATTGCTTGCCACGCCTCTGATTGGTAACGGGGGGGGGGGGGCTTGTGCTACCAGCTGTGGTGTCATGTCACTTCCAGTAAAGAACAGAAGTTCCATAGAGGGTAGCTCTAGGAATTGCTGGAAACTCTATGGTGAAACTGTAGAAGAAAAAGAAGACTGCAGATTTATACCCCGCCCTTCTCTTGCAATCGACTATATCTTCTCCCCCCACAACAGACACCCTGTGAGGCGGGTGGGGCTGAGAGGGCTCTCACAGCAGCTGCCCTTTCAAGGACAACTCCAGCGATAGCTATGGCTAACCCAAGGCCATTCCAGCAACTGCAAGTGGAGGAGTGGGGAATCAAACTCGGTTATCCCAGATAAGAGTCTGCACACTTAACCACTACACCAAACTGGCTAGTGAACCTATAGCGTTTCCTAGAACTACAGGTCTTGGAATCACCAGAAATACAGTGGAGATTTTTAGAACTACTGTGCATGGAAATGAATGTTAACATTTTCTTTTAGCTGTGTACCAAGAATTCGTGTCATAAATTGGAACTGTAATAAAGAGCATGGCGTCTGATCAATGCGTGTGTGCATGAGAGCGCCAGAAAGCTCTAATACTGAAGCTCCTTTTAAAGGAATTTTGAGATATATATCTTGTAACTGTACACTTTTATATTAAGTCTGGATTTACTGGCACAGAGTAGAGGACTGACCGAGGTATGGGAGTCAATTGTGTTAAATCTTTTTACATTTATATTACTAGTATTTTTATAGGTTCTGCTTAGTTTATTTATTTATTTATTATTATTATTATTATTAGTTTATTTATATTTCGCTCATTCCCTCATTGGGAGCTCAGAGTGAAGTACAGCAAAGTTTAGCTTCTCAAATCTGTGTTATGAGACAAGTTTGAAGTACTTTTATTGGATGTTTTCTCTTTTTTGTGAGTATTTTTGCATTTGTGTGTGTGCACATGCATGTATGACTGAAAGTCATGGTTTACTTCTGGCAACCCCTAGTGGGTCTTTAATGTTCAGAGAGAATCATAGAATCATAGAGTTGGAAGGTACCTCCAGGGTCATCTAGTCCAACGCCCTGCACAGTGCAGGAAACTCACAAATACCTCCCCCTAAATTCACAGGGTCGTCATTGCTGTCAGATGGCCATCTAGCCTCCATTTAAAAACCACCAAGGAAGGAGAGCCCACCACTTCCTGAGGAAGCTTGTTCCACTGAGGAACCACTCTAATGGTTAGGAAGTTCTTCCTAACATTGAGCCAGAAACTCTTGATTTCATTTCAACCCATTGGTTCTGGTCCTACCTTCCAAGGCCACAGAAAACAATTCCACAGCATCCTCTAGATGACAGCCCTTAAAGTATTTGAAGATGGTGCTCATATCACCTCACAGTTGCCTCCTCTCCAGGCTAAACAGGCCCAGCTCCTTCAACTTTTCTTCATAGGACTTGGTCTCCAGACCCCTCACCATCTTTGTCACCCTCCTCTGGACCCGTTCCAAGCTTTTCTATATCCTTCTTAAAATGTGGTGCCCAAAACTGAACACAGTACTCCAGGTGAGGTCTTACCAGAGCAGACTAAAGCGATATCATCACTTCACATGATCTGGACACTATACTTCTGTTGATACAGCCCAAAATTGCATTTGCCTTTTTAGTCACATCACACTGTTGGCTCATGTTCAGCATATGGTCCGCTAAGACCCCTCGATCCTTTTCACACATACTACTGAGCTTGCTGAAGGTGGCTTGCTATTGCCTGACTCTGTGTGCTGGCCTTGGTATTCCTTTGGGGGTCTCCCATCCAGGAACCTACCGGGGTTGGGCTTGCGTAGCTTCTGAGATCTGACAAGATCGGGCTTGCCTGGGCAATCCAAGTCAGAGCAAGATTTTCTTTCCTTAGATAATAGAGCACCACCTTTGGGTAGTATGAAGTGTGCAGTATTCAGTGTTCTGCCCACCCTGAGGCTGCAATGCAGGGGAAGGAGGGCTATAAGTCAGATAAATAAAATAAAATGTTCTCCGTGCAACCCCAATGGCTGCATGCACGCTGGGATCTCATGTTTCCTGCATTTGCCTTTTCTGTCTTGACCTAAGCTTCAGTGAGAGCTTTGCCCTTTTCAAGGCAGCTGGATTTATTCTTGGATTATCTCGGGATCACCGGAGGGCTTGTTTGCTCACACAGATTAAGACAGTTATGCGTCCTAGGGGTTGTTCCCCAGAATAATTCTGAAATAGTTCTTCTGTAATAACTTCATATTGCTTGGATTCAGCCATCTTTCTTGCCCAGTTCCCTTTCCTATTACAGCTCCCTTTTTTATCTGACTTTTCTGTATGCCGCTCAGCAGAACCTTTTTGGATGGGTAAAGTGGATGGTCTGCATCTGCCTTTCCTCACTAGCAGAAAAATGTGTTGGATCTGAACCACTGGGAGTGGCCGGACCATTACCTTGCAAATGCTGGTGCAGATTCTCAGCCCCCAGAACTGGGTGAAGATACCACTTTGAGCCACTTTGGAGAGTGGAGAGCCAGTTTGGTGTAGTGGTTAAGTGCGCGGACTCTTGTCTGGGAGAACTGGGTTTTATTCCCCACTCCTCCACTTGCACCTGCTAGAATGGCCTTGGTTCAGCCATAGCTCTGGCAGAGGTTGTCCTTGAAAGGGCAGCTGCTGTGAGAGCCCTCTCAGCCCCACCCACCTCACAGGGTGTCTGTTGTGGGGGGAGAAGATATAGGAGATTGCAAGAGAAGGGCGGGGTATACATCTGCAGTCTTCTTATTATTATTCCTCTTCTTCACATATCATCTGTAGTTATGGTTAAGGGTCTGTTGCTCAGTGATAGAATATCTGCTATGCATGCAGAAGGTCCCAGGTTCAATCCCCAGGCTCAGTCCCCAGGCTCTCCAGTTAAAAGGATCAGGTTGTAGGTGATGTTAGAGGCCTCTACCTGAGACCTGGAAAGCCACTGCCATTCTGAGTACACAGTACTGATCTTTATTGCTCAGTGGTCTGATTCAGTATAAGGCAGCTTCATGTAGGGGAAGGGGTCATGACACAGTGGTAAAGCATCTGCCTGATATGCAGAAGGTCCCAGGTTCAATCCCTGGCACCTCCAGTTTAAAGGATCCGGAAGCAGGTGACATGAAAGACCTCAACCTGAGATTGTTGAGAGATGCTGCCAGTCTGAGTAGACAATACTGACCTTGATGGGTCTGATTCACCAAGGGTCTGATTCAGCAGAAAGCACATTCATGTGCTCATGAGACCTATATGTCACTGCTCACTATAATCTCCCTGAACTCTTCTGTTGTCTTGAAGTCTTCTGTCCTCAAAAAATCCATGTTTTCCTAGCTGGTGGGAAGATTGCGCTCAGGAAAGGCACTCAGGCCACTTCACTCCCCCCCTCCACACACACACACCTCACTCACTCACTCACTCACTCACTCACTCACTCATCCACTCACTCATCCACTCACTCACCCACTCACTCACCCACTCACTCACCCACTCACTCACCCACTCACTCACCCACTCACTCACTCACCCACTCACTCACCCACTCACTCACTCATTCACTCACTCATTCACTCACCCACTCACTCACCCAGTCACTCACTCACTCACTCACCCACTCACTCACTCACCCACTCACTCACCCACTCACTCACCCACCCACTCACTCACCCACTCACTCACCCACTCACTCACCCACTCACTCACCCACTCACTCACTCACCCACTCACCCACTCACTCACTCACTCATTCACTCACTCACTCACTCACTCATTCACTCACTCATTCACTCACTCACCCACTCACTCACCCACTCACTCACCCACTCACTCACTCACCCACTCACTCACTCACCCACTCACTCACTCACTCACTCACTCACCCACTCACTCACTCACTCACTCACTCACTCACTCACTCACTCACTCACCAGTTTACTCACTCACCAACTTACTATAGTGGTTTCCATACAAGCTGTCTCCTCCATCAAGAAAACAGGGAGAATCCCAGTTTGCCAAGGGGAATAGCAGAGTCTGGGCCTTTCTGATGGGGACGCTTTGAAAATGGAACCCAACCAAGCTATGGCTCAGAATCTTGCTTTGTGTTGAAATAATACTGATAAGGTAATGCTGGGCACTGTTTTCCCACTGGTTCGCTTCATATATCTCAGTCCTGAAGTGTGTGTGATATGTGAAGAATATGCTTTTAAAATACAGTGTTGAAGAGGTGTGGGTAGACAAGGGAAAGAAAGAAATATGAAGAGATCCGCAGCATGACAGAGTGTGTTGAGAGCGTTGCTGGAGCCCCCGATGCCTTGACGTGTTAAAACGCCCATGGGTGCCTCAGAGTGCTGAATGCATCATCAATTTTGATGTAGGCAATTTGGTACCGAGGTGTCGGTATTACTCGGGCGAATGCTTTGGTGAGGAAGACAATGACTGTGGTGTAAAATGAGGCCATAATGGAAAGGAACAGAATGTGTATGAAGTCTCATCAACTGGCGACTGTTGTCGTGCGCCAAATTTACGAGGGAATCCTCAATAACATGCTGGCACGCTTTCCTTTGTGGCCGTGGGAGACAGTTTGAATCTTTCACCTCCACGTGGAGCATATGGTTTTCCAGTTCAGGAAACCATGTGTCATAACATGAAAATAAACCTGCATCCTGAGGAACAGGTTTGGAACGCTTTCCCTATGAAGAAAGGTTAAAACGCTTGGGGCTCCTTAGCTTGGAGAAACGTCGACTGCGGGGTGACATGATAGAGGTTTACAAGATTATGCATGGGATGGAGAACGTTGAGAAAGAAGTCCTTTTCTCCCTTTCTCACAATACAAGAACTCGTGGGCATTCGATGAAATTGCTGAGAAGTCGGGTTAGAACGGATAAAAGGAGGTACTTCTTCACCCAAAGGGTGATTAACATGTGGAATTCACTGCCACAGGAGGTGGTGGCGGCTACAAGCATAGCCAGCTTCAAGAGGGGGTTAGATAAAAATATGGAGCAGAGGTCCATCAGTGGCTATTAGCCACAGTGTGTATATAAAATTTTTGGCCACTGTGTAACACAGAGTGTTGGACTGGATAGGCCATTGGCCTGATCCAACATTGCTTCTCTTATGTTCTTAAGTCTTTTCTGTAGTGGTGTTTAAAATTAAAAAGAAGAAACCATCCTCCATTCAAATATTTTTCTCCTCCCCTGGCCTCATGAGAACTGAAAGTGCTCTGGACAGGGCTTTTTTGTGTAGCAGGAACTCCTTTGCATATTAGGCCACACACCCCTGATGTAGCCAATCCTCCTGGAGCTTACAGTAGGCCCTGTACTAAGAATCCTGTAAGCTCCAGGAGGATTGGCAACATTAGGGGGTGTGGCCCAATATGCAAATGAGTTCCTGCCACTAAAAAAGCCCTGGCTCTGGAGGATACAGATTGGGGGTCTTTCAAATTTTTCCAGCCTTGCAGATTTGGAATTCTGACATGGCATGGTGGGTGCAGCCACAAAATGGCTGCCCAAGGAGGCAGAGCCAGCCACAAAATAGTTGACACAGCTTCCCTTCAGGCACACAGTGCAGATCCTTGTGCAGTGGTGGCAACTGGGCCAAAGCAACGTTTTAAAAACATCTGCTCAGCAAATCAGATCTCCAGTACCCAATCAGATGCCTGATTTGCTGGGCAAAAAGCCCTCTTTGGCTGCACCCATTTCCTAAAAGCACATGGAAGGTACCCAAAAAGGTGCTGGCAGGCAGCATAGCACCCCTGGGCATCACGTTGCGGACCCTGGGTTAGGCTATCGAGGAAGAAAGCAGAGTGGGCCATATGTTGGACATGAGTCAACGGTGTGATGTGGTGGCTAAAAAGGCAAATGCAATTTTGGGCTGCATCAACAGAAGTATAGTGTCCAGATCACGTGAAGTGATGGTGTCGCTTTACTCTGCTCTGGTAAGACCTCACCTGGAGTATTGCATTCAGTTTTGGGCACCACATTTTAAGAAGGATATAGATAAGCTGGAACAGGTCCAGAGGAGGGTGACGAAGATGGTGAAGGGTCTGGAGACCAAGTCCTAAGAAGGTAGGTTGAAGGAGCTGGGGATGTTTAGCCTGGAGAGGCGGCAGCTGAGAGGTGATAGGATCACCATCTTCAAGTACTTGAAGGGCTGTCGTATAGAGGATGGTGTGGAATTGTTTTCTGTGGCCCTGGAAGGTAGGACCAGAACCAATGGGTTGAAATTAAATCAGAAGAGTTTCCGGCTCAACATTAGGAAGAACTTCCTGACTGTTAGAGTGATTCCTCAGTGGAACAAGCTTTCTCGGGAGGTGGTGGGCTCTCCTTCCTTGGAGGTTTTTAACCAGAGGCTGGATGGTCGTCTGATATAGGCTTCCCAATCCCCAGGTCTCAGAGGGGGGTCCCCCGGTTTTACAGGCTCCCCCCCTACCCCAGCCAGCTGGCTGGCGGGGGAAGCCCCACCCCCACAGCCATCATGCACCTCCATGAACGATTCCCATAGGGAATGATGGGGAATTGATCTGCTGGTATCGGGGGCTCTGGGGGGGCTGTTTTTTGAGATAGAGGCACCAAATTTTCGGTATAGCATCTAGTGCCTCTCCCCAAAATACCTCCCGAGTTTCAAAAAGATTGGACCAGGGGGTCCAATTCTATGACCCCCAAAAGAAGGTGCCCCATCCTTCTTTATTTCCTATAGAAGGAAGGCATTTAAAAAGATGTGCAGTCCCTTTGAAGTTCAATTATGCTTGTCACACCCTTGCACTTGGCTCCGCCCCAATTTATCCTGGCTCCACCCCCAAAATCTGGCTCCACCCCCAAAGTCCCCAGATATTTCTTGAATTGGACTTGGCAACCCTAGTCTGATAGCAATGAAGATCCTGTGAATTTAGGGAGAGCTATTTGTGAGTTTCCTGCATTGTTTATGGGTTAGACTAGATGACCTTGGATGTCTCTTCCAACTCTATGATTCTATGAAGAGGAAGGAGCTTGCGGTTCCAGCGCCAAGAGGAGGGGACTGAGGCGGGCACCCCAGGCAAACTCCTCCCTGCCAACACATTCTAGTTTGAATTACAGTTTCTGTTAAAATAACACACGAGCACACCATTTTCAGAAAAAGTGGAATAAATTTGGCCACAACTTCATTGGTTACAGCTGTAGTAAGCCTTGACACAGCATGGGGTAAGGATCCCACTCATCGACTGACCCGCCTCCCAGTCGATGCTCCTCTGGTCACTTTGGGATTGCAGGTTTGGGATTCCACTAGGGTGGAAGCCCAGAGGTGGTCTCCCCTGCCACCTGAGTGTGAGGGTAATTCCCCGGACATGCCCCCGGGCTGGGCACATCCATTGCCCCTCACGCCAAGATCCTTTAAGGGGATCCTCACACTCTGGCGGTGGGCATGCAGGCCGATTTTCCTGAGAATGGATCCAGCCCCATGCTGATACCGCCACAAGAGCCGTGCCTCAGACCCATCCAACAGCCAAAGAGGGCAGACGGCGACAGTGATCTTCCTCAAGTAGCTGCTGACCTTCCCGCGCTCTGACCCTCTCCCCTCGACAACTGATAGGGCCAGTATTGAACTGGGGTGGGCCTAGGCTTCCCAACCCTCCCGCTCTGGCGGGAGTCCCCTGGGTTTGCAGCCTCATCTCCCGGTCTTCAAGAAGTGGGAAGCGGGGGGTGGGGGGGGGGGGAGAACATACCTGTAGGCTTCATTATAGAGCTCGTGAGCCGTTTGTAAAATGTCTGCCGCTTTAAGGCTGGGCCGGGAGCAGGAAGGGCTTGGGAGAACAGCCCCGCCCTTTCTTTTGCTTTCACTTTCACAGCAAGAGTTCTCCGGAAGAAGATCTGGTAAGTGTGTGTGTGTGTGTGTGTGAGGGAGGGGGCAGGGGATTCCCTGGTTTGGAGGCCCTCCCCCCTTTTAGAAAGCGTGTGGGGGGGAGGGAAATGTCTACTGGGCATTCTATTATTCCCTATGGAGAACGATTCCCATAGGGGATAATAGGGAATTCATCCGTTGGTATTGGGGGCTCTGGGGGGGGCTATTTTTTGAGGTAGAGGCACCAAATTTTTAGTATAACATCTAGTGCCTCTCCCCAAAATACCCCCCAAGTTTCAAAACGATTGGACCAGAGGGTCCAGTTCTATGAGCCCCAAAAGATGGTGCCCCTATACTTCATTATTTCCTATGGAAGAAAGGAATTTTAAAAGGTGTGCTGTCCCTTTAAATGTGATGGCCAGAACTCCCTTGGAGTTCAATTATGCTTGTCACAGCCTTGTTCTTGGCTCCACCCCCAATGTCTCCTGGCTCCACCCCCAAAGTCTCCTGGCTCCACCCCCAAAGTCCCCAGATTTTTCTTTAATTGGACTTGGCAACCCTAGGTGGGCCCCTGCTTCCCACGCTTGGTCCTGGCCCGCCCCTTCCCTCCAGGAAAAGGCTGCACTCACTCTTACCCCTCCTCAAGGCCCTGCAAAATGGGCTCCGGTTGAATCTGAATCCTTGCTTGTAAAAGGCCCAGAGAGCCTACAGAGGCCTCTAGGGGATCTCCAAGTTCCTGCTGCCACCCCTCCCTGTAGTTCTCCGGTTTATGATATTCTGATTTGTATCACATTAGCCCAAGGATGACAGCTGAAAATACATAAAACCAAAGCTGTTATTTATGCCATCGCTGTACGCAAACAGCTAGAAAGTTGGCATATGGCGCACAGAAGCTTGCTCTTGAAGTATTTATGGATTGCAGCTCAGTTATGTGGCTCTGCTAATTAGGGACGTTGCTTGCGTTTTGCTCTTGCGTCAGCCTATGTTTACATGTAGTTTATATGCTTGTGCAGAAATTAAAAGCGGGGGGACCCACTTCTCCCCTTAATCAGGCTGGCTCCCATCAAGATTGCAGGCACAATCAGGGCGATCCATTGATCGATATGCCGCTCCAGTCTCTCCCCAAGGGTGCAGGCCTGTTGGCTGAATTGCTTCCTGCACATGCGCAGTCAGTAGGAGAAGTGAGTTGCTTTCCTCTCCTTCCCCACCAGCCATCACTGCCAGTGGTTTAAAGAACAAATAATGGTCACATAGAAATAAATGAGAGCCCTGTGGCGCAGAGTAGTAAGCTTCAGCACCTCAGCCCAAGCTCCGCTCACGGCCTGAGTTCGATCCTGGTGGAAGCTGGGTTCAGGTAGCCGGCTCGAGGTTGACTCAGCCTTCCATCCTTCCGAGGTCGGTAAAACGAGTATCCAGCTTGCTGGGGGGAAAGTGTAGATGACTGGGGAAGGCAATGGCAAACCACCCCGTAAAAAGTCTGTCATGAAAACATGCAAGCAACGTCACCCCAGAGTCGGAAACGACTGTCGCTTGCACAGGGGACTACCTTTACCCTTACCTTTAGACAGGGGTGGAATTCTAGCAGGAGCTCCTTTGCATATTAGGCCACACCTCCCTAATGTAGCCAAACCTCCAAGAGATGATGAGGCTTTTTTTTTGTAAGCTCTTGGAGGATTGGCTACATCAAGGGGGTGTGGCCTAATATGCAAAGGAACTCCTGCTAGAATTCCACCCATGCCTTTAGAAATAAATACTGTGGTAAATATTTGTTTGTGTCTTAACATTTGTATTTATCTGGCTGACTCAGCAATGGCAATAGCTGCCAATCTGCCTGGATCTCTCAGTCTTGCTCATGTGCTTTCTGACACAGCCTCATGAGTCATTGTTTATGCCCTCCCCCAAAATAATTTTTAAAAATGCCTTTTTTGGAAAAAAAAGAAAAGAAAAGCAACCACCCAAAATAGTAAAGGAATAGCTTGTGTGCAGAGAGTAAACAGACAAGTCAAATCACCCCTAACAGTCCCCAATGTCAAGAAATCCTGTTGTGCTCTCATGGGAATTCTCTGGGAAGGTCTCAGCACTTCCTAGACAACCAGTTGCCATCAGGAACAAGGGCTGCTGTGATTGGCTGCTTTTTAATTTAATTTTTTTTTTTTGCTTGGGTTGGCCCTGGCCCTGATGGGAACACCAAGGAAGTCTAAGGTTGCTACAGAGAGGCAGGCAAGGGCCTCTGAAAGTCTCTTGCCTTGAAAAACTCATGAGTTGGCTATGACTTGATGGCACTTTTCAACACCAGTAAATGGATTTGAAGAAGAAGAAGAAGATTTTGGATTTATATCCCACCCTCCACTCCGAAGAGTCTCAGAGTGGCTCACAGTCTCCTTTCCCTTCCTCCCCCACAACAGACACCCTGTGAGGTAGATGAAGACATTGGATTAATATCCCGCCCTCCACTCCGAAGAGTCTCAGAGCGGCTCACAATCTACTTTCCCTTCCTCCCCCACAACAGACACCCTGTGAGGTGGGTGGGGCTTAGAGAGCTCTCACAGCAGCTGCCCTTTCAAGGACAACCTCTGCCAGAGCTATGGCTGACCCAAGGCCATGCTAGCAGCTGCAAGTGGAGGAGTGGGGAATCAAACCCGGTTCTCCCAGATAAGAGTCTGCACACTTAACCACTTCACCAAACTGGCTCTCCAGTTTGGAATGCAACTTAAGGATGAAGATGGAATGTCTGTTTTATAATTTAGAACAACAAAGTGAATTGCTGAATTCCTCCGCTGCCAAACCAGTGGAAATGCCATGAAGGGTGCGGTCAGACAGGCAGGTTGCCGTGGCAGGATCTTGGCTTTAAATAAGCTGCTTGAATTTGGGGCAGAGCCTGTCAATCAGGTTGTGCCCCCTAAGCTGGCATCATAGTGCCGTGGGCCCGTGGTTGGTTGTCCACATCGCTAATGCGCTACAACCACAGACCCGCCGTGGGTTGTTTTCCCCCCTTAAATCCAGCTTTGCAGTGCTCAGAAGCAGAGAAGTGCACACATGCTCCTGCCGGCATTCCGCGGGGCATGAAGCGCACATTGGAGTGAGGTTACAAAAAAAAGAGGACATGCCAGAAATGGAGCGGAACAATCACACTGTTCATGCATTTCCATGCTGTGCCCAGGTGATCGGACACCCCTGGTATGGAAGCGCTTCACTGAGGTAGTCACCGGAATTTGCCAGTGGCTCTTTAATCTATGTGGGAATTGTTTTAGTCCAAGGTAGGGATGTGTGTTTGAGCAGACTTCGGAGGATGGTGGAAGACAGGAGGGCCTGGCGTGACTTGGTCCATGGGGTTGCAAAGAGCCGGACTTGACTGTGTGACTGAACGACAAGGGATGTGTGGGGCATAGAAGCCAGATGTGTGCATTTGATCATGCCCATTTGAACTGGAGGGGAGGGGTTGTGATATCGGGCCAAACTGCCTGTGTGATCGCGCCCAAAGTAGCACGTGATAAATCCACAGATATTAGTAGGGATTTTTTTCAGTGATAGTTTGTTTTGCAGTTTCCCCGCACTTGCTGTTTCTGATACACTCAAGAAGCAGTGACTTGTTATTTTCTCTCCCTGCCCTTTCTGGTCTGCAGGGACTGTGTGCCCACATCTACCCAGATGTGATATGGAGGCCTTGTAGGGAGCGGAGCTGCACTTTGCTCCATTTACAGCAACCGTTAGACTGAACAGGGTGCTAGCTGTTTGAATGAAGTTTCATTTCTTAATAAAACAACAGCTAATAGCTTCCCTCTTCTTAAAGAATGTGTTTCTTTGGAAAATATAACATGGTGTTTACTGGATCATGCGCAATGCAAAAGCTTCTACTACCAGAGCAAGCATGGTTGCTTTCGTATGTAGAAAGTGGGCGTGGCCAGGTGGGGCTTTTGCCCAGCAGAGCTTCTGATTGGCCATTGGAGATTTGATTGTCTATGCAGATTTTTTTTTTTTTTAAAAAAGGCGTTGCTTTGGCAGTATGTACAGCACAAGGAGCTTCACTGTGTAACTGAAGTTAAGCAGTGGAAGCCATTTTGTGGCTGGCTCCACCTCCTTCAGCAACCATTTTGCGGCAGCCATTTTGTGGCTGTGTCCACCACGTTGTGCCAACATTCTAAATGTGCCCACAGACTCAAAAAGGTTGGTGACCTGTGGTGAGAGCCTGCTTTAAGAGCCTGACTGTTACTGTGCTGTCAGTGGAGAAAGCCACGTGTGTAAATCTGCAGGAGTTGGTAGCTCCATCACTTCAGCTCCACTGAACACAATTGGATTTGCTTCCAAATACATATGTACAACTAGGGGCCTGCAAGATTCATGGTGGGGATCCCACCACACTTCCCCTTGCTGGCCAGGTAGTGTGTCTCCGCCCGTCTGTTTCAAGTGGCAGTGTTTGCTGTGGCAAAAGGGGGCAGTGGCGGCTCCCGTTCCCCCTCCTGCCTTGCCACACTGGTAGTGGGGGCTTACCACCTCCTTGCCCCACTCTTGGCTCGTGTGGCAGCAGCTCCACCTTCCCCCTCTTCCTTCTCTACTCTCCTGGAGGCACTAGTGGCTGCCACTCCTCCTCCTGCTAACATTCAGCAAGAACGGGAAGGCTGCGATCACACATGCTAAACAATACAGCTTCAATCCGCTTTCAGTGCACTTTCCAACAGGATTTTACTGTGTGAATGGACAAAATCCAGTTTGAAAGTGCACTGAAAATGGATTGAAACTAGGGTTGCCAATCCCCAGGTGGGGGCAGGGGATCCCCCGGTTTGGAGGCCCTCCCCTCGCTTCAGGGTCGTCAGAAAGCGGGGGAAGGGAGGGAAATGTCTGCTGGGAACTCTATTATTCCCTATGGAGATTTATTCCCATAGAAAATCATGGAAAATTGATCCGCGGGTATCTGGGGCTCTGGGGGAGCTGTTTTTGGGGGTAGAGGTACCAAATTTTCAGTATAGCATCTAGTGACTCTCCCCAAAATACCTCCCAAGTTTCAAAAAGATTGGACCAGGGGGTCCAATTCTATGAGCCTCAAAAGAAGGTGCCCCTATCCTTCATTATTTCCTATGGAAGGAAGGCATTGAAAAGGTGTGCCGTCCCTTTAAATGTGATGGCCAGAACTCCCTTTGGAGTTCAATTATGCTTGTCACAGCCTTGATCTTGGCTCCACCCCCAAAGTCCCCAGGCTCCACCCCCAAAGTCCCCAGATATTTCTTGAATTGGACTTGGCAACCCTAATTGAAACTCAATTATTTAGCATGTATGATTGCAGCCCAGATGTTCCTCTCTGGAACAGGGGAATTAAACCCCTCCTCCTTTTTGAGTTCCCTCATTTTTCTGCAAGCCAAGGATAAGACGTAGGGTAGTACTGGCTGTATGTTTTCCTTTTAAATTTTGGGAGTAAAACACTCATAGCTGACTTGGCTGTTTGAAACAGTGTGCTAAGCATTGCTCACTCTCGTAAAAGATTCCTTATTTTTATTTTTACTTTTTATACGGAGTTAGGGGTTGATTCACTTTTTAAAACGGAGCACCCGCTTAGTGCCATGTTGAACTTGTTTTTTATGGCGGTTCGGAATGATGGAATCCACACTCTCCAGCGGCATTTCAGGATCCTGGCTAAAAGCCTTCTTTGTGTGGAGTATTTAAAAAGATGATTGCTCCCCTCAGTAGCCGTCCTTTGTTGCCACAGCAAGGCATGGAGAACAGTGTGAGATAGTTTATTTATTTGGAATATTTCTATGCTGCCTCTCCAGGGAGGCCGCCTGAAGGCAGCTTGCAGAATAAAACATCCTAAAATTAAAACCCCAGCATTCAGAACCAGCAAGAGCATAAGACACAGAGCGGCTTAAAGCGGGCCTTATACTGGCTAAATAACTGACTAAAAAGGATGTTTAAAAACTAAACCCTTAATTAAAAGCCCGGGTAAACAGATTCAAGCAAGGCTCCTTTTTAAATAGCAGCTTTGATCATTTTAAATTTAACTTACTTTATTTATATGCTACCTTTCAAAGTGGCTTACATCGTTCTCCCTTCCTCACTTTTATCCTCACAACCATCCTGTGAGGTAAGAGAGACTGAGAATGTGTGACTGGCCCGGGGTCGCCCAGCTGGCTTCCACAGCACGAGTGGGGATTCAATTTCTCAGATCCTCTCCTGACGCTTGAACCATGACGCCATGCTGGCTGTCTCCTTTTGCAACTGTTGTAGGAAGCTGCTGAGCGACATCTGCCTTTGTTCCAGGGACATGCCCGCTAAGGGGTTGTGGGGAAACTACGGAGAAGATGATACTGACAGAAACTGATAAAGAGGAAATAAGTTATCCAGAAAATGTATTATTTGCCAGTCTTAATGCAGCCCAGTGGTGCAGGTAACATTGCAGTCCGACGGTTTGTTACTCTGTTCTAAAATCACAGTGGGAATGAGTCAGCTTAGGTTTTCACTATAGTTGTGTGATCAGGGCTTTTTTTTGTAGCAGGAACTCCTTTGCATATTAGGCCACTCCCCCCCTGATGTAGCCAATCCTCCAAGACTTCTTAGTACAGGGCCTTCTGTAAGCTCCAGGAGGATTGGCTACATCAGGGGCATGTGGCCTAATATGCAAAGGAGTTCCTGCTATAAAAAAAGCCCTGGTAGTGACCGATTGGATGAAAACTTGAAATTTCCGCCGTTACTAAGTCCATTGTATGTTAACATAATCTAGGAGAGTTCCTGACCTGGGTGTCATTCCCATAAAATGCAGGAAGGTATTCAAAATTTTTGCCAAATATGCATCGGCTTCTAACTTGGCTACTTGGGGTGCTGCTAGAACCTAGTTCTACGGCAACCCAAGATGGCCACCATGGATCAAGAGAACCTGGGAGAAGACTGGGCAGGGACCTTGTGATATCGTTCCCAGGGCTCATTTTGTAGCAGGAACTCCTTTGCATATTATTTCTTTATTTTAGTTTTTATTATTATTATTAGTTTATTTCTGTTCCTCCCCTTCCCCCTTTTGGGGGGCTCAGAGCAGAGTACAACAATTTAAATTAAGATCACAATACAATCATAATAAAATCAACTTCAGCAATCAGTAAAGTGCAATAGGTTAGTTCAGCATGTTGCTATGAAGCAAGACAGTATAGCATCACAATACAGTGGTGCAGCGGGTCATAAGGGCGTAGGGGGAGGCCAACCGATATAATAGGTGGATAGATGCCCGCTGCCTCATCCAAAGACCTTGTGGAACAGCTCGGTTTTACCGGCCCTATGAAAGGCCAACAAGCCAGGTAGGGCCCGGATCTCCATAGGGAGCTGATTCCACCAGGTCAGGGCCAGGACCGAAAAAGCCCTGGCCGAGGCAAGACAGGCATCCCTTGGGCTGGGAACTATCAGAAGATCTTGGGACACCGAATGAAGCGACCTCTGGGGCATATATGGAAGGAGACGGTCCCGTAGGTATGTTGGCCCCTGACCGCGTAAGGCTTTAAAAGTAAAAAATAACACCTTGAAACGGATCCGGTACTCTATAGGCAGCCAGTGCAGGTCACGGAGTGCTGGCCATATGCTCACCCGTAGGGGTGATGCAGTCAGCAGGCGAGCTGCCGCATTCTGCACCCGCTGCAGTTTTTGGATCACTTTCAGGGGCAAGCCAGTGTAGAGTGAGTTACAGTAGTCCAGCTTGGAAGTGACCATTGCATGGATCACTGTAGCCAGATCTTGGGAGGATAGGTATGGTGCTAGCTGCCTGATCTGCCACAGATGGAAGAAGGCAGACTGTGCAGCTGTTGTGACCTGGACCTCCATGGAGAGGGAGGCATCCAGAACCACTCCCAGACTCTTCACCTGCTGGGCCGGTACCAAAGCGGCATCGTCCAGGGCTGGGAGCTGGATGCACGAACCCACCCCACCGCTCGATTCAGGTACAGGACCTCCATCTTTTCTGTCCCACCCTCTCTGCAAGCTAACAGTCAATTTAAAAACACAGGTTAAGGTTACAGTTTAAAAACAATAACATTAGCTATTAAAATACATTTCAAGATGCTCAGAATTTCAGTATAGGTGAGATCATAACTTTCTTCTGACAGTGATCATATGGTGATCATAATTGCTCACGATCTTCATGAGTGATGTTGCTCAGCCGTGTAGAGTGGCAGTCCTCTCCCATTTAAGTATTAGAGGCCTGACGAAATAATTCATATTAGGCCACACACCCTTGATATAGCCAATCCTCTAAGACAGGGGTGTCGAACACATTTGTTATTAGGGCCATTAGGGCCAGATCTGACATAAATGAGACCATGTTGGGCTGGGCCATGTGTGTACCTATTTAAGATTGGGTAGCAGAGAGATAAACTTTTTAAAGGATACAGACAGACACAAAGATTTAAAAAAAACCCTTAAAACCTGCTTAAAACATTAGCACTCATTGGTCTTAAAGGTGCTTTCTTTGTATTTCTCCCATGGGATCCAAGGAACTGGGCGGAGGAAGCTCTGGCTCTTTCCCTCCCTCCCCAGTGGACCAGGAGGGGAGGAGCCTCAACCTATGGAGAAAATGGAGGTTTTGCTCTGTAACTCCTGTGTGATTGAGCAAGCCTTGCAAAGCAAACTGTGATGCAGAAGGAAGCAAGAGAGAGGGAGAAGGAAGCAGATGACAGCCAGTTGCTCAGGGGCTTGATAGGAGCCCTCCGGGGGCCTGATTTGGCCCCTGGGCCGCATGTTTGACACCCTTGCTCTAAGAGTTTACAGGGCTCTTCTTACAGGGCTTACTGTCAGCTCCAGGAGGATTGGCTACATCAGGGGTGTGTGGCCTAATATGCAAAGGAGCTCCTGCTACAAAATGAAGCCCTGATCCTTGTTTTGATTTCCACAGAGACTGGATTTTATTGGGGTGCTGCTAGAATCTTGTTCTACTGCAACACAAGATGGCTGTCATGGATCAAAACCCACAATCAAAAGTAGCTATTATTTCCTTGTACTTACCATGCTCATGCAGACTGTATTACATCAACATCTTTGAAATAGTGGTGTGTTGTGGATCAGATGACAGAGCTATTGTTGAACCCCAGACATAATCTCTTTCCCTCTCATCTGAGTCTGTAAAAGTGTCCTGGTTTTAAGAGACTGCTGTCAGAAAACTGGTTAGCAAATTAGTTATCACAAGGCTTTGGGGAGTTTGATTTGTCAGTCTGAGTAATCAACTTTAAAAATCCTGCTAGCAATTGGGCAGCTGATATTTTTTAAATCTATCACTGCTTTTGCATACAGGAATACAGGCAGCTGAACCCATTTTAGAAGAAGCCATCTCTCTTCCTTCTCCCTCAGAGAAGGCAATGCCTCATCTACAGTGACGCCTGCTGTTAAATGCATGTGCATCTAAAAACAAAGCATTCAGAAAACTGGTGATTATTAATATGCAAATACATGAAGACTTCAATAAAACTTGCACAATTTATCAATTACGATTTCTTTCTTCTGTGACGGCTTAAATATCGCTCTTTGCAAGCTGCCGTAGCTAAGCCCTGTAAACCTAGCCTCTTCAATGAAAGCAAACTCTTATTAATGCTGCAGCTTGGAATTCAGAAACTGTTTGAGATGTTGAAAGTGTTTTTAAAAGGTGAAAGGGGGCTTTAATTTTCTGTGATTGTGCCGTGCCAATTAAGTCTTAACATAAATAGTTAATTATCAGAGCAAAGTTCACTTCTCCTAAAGCTTTAATTAAATTAGATGCTGTTCAGATTGCCAGGATGAAAGGAATTGTTTGTTATGAACATTAGCTATTGCAGGAGATGTCTCCTTATTGAAAGACCAAAAAAAAGGGGTAATTTCATCTGGGGTTGTAGCAGCGGCACAGATGACAAGACTCTTGCGCTGATAAAGCTGAAAGACAATTTTCTTAAAACCTATTTTATTAATGAATTCGTAAATCTTTTCAGTGTCTCCCTCATTGTTAGGAGGAGAGAAACACAGCATTAACATTTAGGAGCATTCGGAGAGCATGAAAAATGTGCCTACGTGGTAGAGATCACAACCAATATTGCCGAGGCAATTACAACAACTTTTAAAAAGCGGAACAAATTGAATAGTAATGAAAAACTCCAAGAGCTTTAACTCACTTACCTCAGACTAGGGTTGGCACTTGACCTTTTAGAAAAATGAAAAATAAAAGAAAAGATTTAAAGCAGAAATGTATTAGAAATACAGGACACAAAATGTAGAGGGTGATGATATTATTTGTTAACAGAAGCATTTAGAGTTCTGTGGCAGATCTGAATGCATGATGCTACCTTATACTGAATCAGACTGTATACTCAGACTGGCGGAGGCTCTCCAGAGTTTCTGAAACAGAGGTCTTTCACATCTCCAACTACCTGGTCCTTTTAACAGGAGATGCCGGGGATTGAACCTGGGACTTTCTGCAGGCCAAGCAGATCCTCTACCACTGAGCCACAGTCCCTATCTGCCAGAAGTACACACACAGAGTTGCCTTACACTGAATCAGATCACTGATCATCAGGGTCAGTATGGTCTGCTTAGAGTAGCAACTGCTCTCCAGGGTCTCAGGCAGAGTCCTGCCCATATCTACTGCCAGATTCTTTCAACTGGAGATGTTGGGGATTGAACCTGGGACCTTCTGCATGCTAAGTAGATGCCGCATATGGCCTCACCCACTCTCTAGAAACACATAGCAGGCTCCAGGAAAGGTATTGGTGAGTGCCATGATGCCCAAAAGCTCCATGTTGGGGATCCCACACTAATGCACTGGCTAGGGTTCTCGGCCTCACTGATGGGGGCAGGGTTTCCCCTGGTTTCAAGGCCCCCAACCTGCCAGCACAGAACTGGCTGGTGGGGGGGATCTCTGCACCTGAAGAGCTGCGTCAGCATCTGACATGCCCGATGTAATGATGTCACTGCTGGTGACATCATCGCACCACAGACATGATTCCCCGCCGGGAGGCAGATAAGACCTAGCAACCCTAGCACTGGCCCAAGCTTGGGTCTCCCTGTGACAGTGAGAATGCAGAATTCCAGTTAATACAAATAAAACAGAAATAAGCTCAGCTTTGGGGAGTTAAGGAGAGGGGGCTGAAATGCTAGAGGCAGTTTCCCCAGCCCCCCCCCCCCACTTTGTGATACAGACAGAGGTGGGCGGTTATCCACGCTGCCCATACATACTTTGAATCTCCAGGATATCTTCTCATACCGAGCATAATTCCGGGAGGTTGCTGTGTTAATCTGTTGCAGCCAGATAAAAGATCCAGCCATGGCAAACACTGAGAGCGACATGGCAAGGTGGTGTGTATGTATGGCTGCTCTCAAATGCAGGGTGTGTGACCCTTCAGCCCACCAAGCCTGGAAACAAAAGAGCCCTCATTTCCACCATTGTGTCTTGATGACCCCACGATGATGAAGAAGAAGACCACAGCTTCATACCCCGCCCTTGTCTCTGAATCAGAGAGCGGCTTACAATCTTCTTCTCCCCAGCAGACACCCTGTGAGGTAGGTGGGGCTGCGAGAGCCAGTTTGGTGTAGTGGGTTAAGTGTGGACTCTTATCTGGGAGAACCGGGTTTGATTCCTCACTCCTCCACTTGCACCTGCTGGAATGGCCTTGGGTCAGCCATAGCTCTGGCAGAGTTGTCTTGAAAGGGCAGCTGCTGTGAGAGCCCTCTCAGCCCCACCCACCTCACAGGGTGACTGTTGTGGGGGGAGAAGATATAGGAGATTGTATGCCGCTCTGAGTCTCTGATTCAGAGAGAAGGGCGGGGTAAAAATCTGCAATAATTCTTCTTCTTCTTCTTCTTCTTCTTCTTCTTCTTCTTCTTCTTCTTCTTCTTCTTCTCTTCTTCTTCTTCTTCTTCTTCTTCTTCTTCTTCTTCTTCTTCTTCTTCTTCTTCTTCTTCTTCTTCTTCTTCTTCTTCTTCTCTTCTTCTTCTTCTTCTTCTTCTTCTTCTTCTTCTTCTTCTTCATCCTTCTTCTTCTTCTTCTTCTTCTTCTTCTTCTTCTTCTTCTTCTTCTTCTTCTTCTTCTTCTTCTTCTTCTTCTTCTTCTTCTTCTTCCTAGAAGTTGCCCTTTCAATGACAACTATTGTAAGAACTATAGCTGATCCAAGGCCATTCCAGCAGCTGCAAGGGGAGGAGTGGGGAATCAAACCCGGTTCTCTCAGATAAGAGTCTGCACACTTAACCACTACACCAAACTGGCTCTTTTTACTTTAAAAAGATAGAACTGCTAGATTTGAGTCCAGCAGTACCCTAGAGACCAGCAAAATATATGTTTTGAGAGTGAAGGCTCCCTTCTTAATTTAAAAATTTGGCTGCCTCTTACGTTGCTTCTTGCAGAGACACTCTTAACTGCAGGGAGCATTTGACAGCACATGAAAGGAGTCAGTTGGCCAACAGGCATGAAACCGTCCTATAAATATCTGCAGGTGCTTGAGGGGCTTTGGCTACTTCCTGGAATTCAAACAACAGCTTTCTCTTCCAGCTGGATCTGCTTCAAATTCCTGGCGTCCAGCTGAGCCCGAACTGTAATGGCCGTTTCTGAGAATCTCAGCTTGCATTACGGAACATAGACCATATCAGTAATCATAGCGGTGACCATTGGAAAGCCTCTACGAATTAAATGGCATTAATCGCATTGCACTGTTATATTAGAGAACTGGAAATCGGCTGTGAGGCTTTTGCGAATTTTTTCGCAGATAAGGTCTCGTTGCTTCGCCGTGACCTCCCCGCCACAATTGATACAGTGCAGGAACTCAAGGCACCGAGCACGTCTTGTCCATTTCTGGATTCCTTCACTCCACTCAGCCTGGAGGAGGTTGACAGGATCCTTTTAGCTGTACGCTCGACTACCTGTAGGTTGGACCCGTATCCGTCCTGGCTTATAAAAGCTAGCCAGCGATGCTATGTGAGCCACTGCAGGTTATTGTCAACAGATCCCTCGTAGAAGGGATCTTTCCCACGCCTCTTAAAGAGGCTGTGGTCCGTCCCCTCTTGAAAAAAACATCTGCAGACCCGGCTGTATTGGCAAACTATCGGCCAGTGTCGAACCTTCCCTTTTTGGGAAAGGTCATAGAACGGGTGGTGGCGATTCAGCTACAGGGATTCCTGGATGACACTTCTGCACTGGATCCATTTCAGTCCGGCTTTCGGCCAGATCACGAGATGGAGACAGTTTTGGTCGCCCTCATGGATGACCTCCTACGACATCTGGATTGGGGCGGCTCAGCAGTGCTGTTATTATTAGATCTGTCAGCTGCGTTTGACACGGTTGACCATCAGTTACTGTCTAGCTGCCTTGCTGACGTGGAGATCCAGGGGGACCGCCTTGCAGTGATTGGCCTCTTTTCTCCAAGGTCGAGGACAAAGGGTGGTGATAGGGGAATAATCATCCCAAAGGTACCCACTTATATGAGATACGCTACAGGGTGCAGTTCTCTCCCCGATGTTATTTAACATCTACATGCGCCCCCTTGCCCAGATTGTCAGGAGGTATGGGCTGGGATGTCACCAATATGCAGACGACACCCAGCTCTGTCTATTGATGGGTGGCCACTCCTACTGTACCCCAGAAAATCTAGACCTGGCCCTTCAAGCCGTAGCAGCTCAGCTCAGGCTGAGTCGGTTGAAGCTGAATCCAACGAAGACGGAGGTTCTCCATCTGAGCTGGGGTGGCCTGGGAAGGGAGATCCCTTTGCTGGCTCTTGATGGGGTGCTACTGATATCGGCCCCTAAGGCCAAGAGCTTGGGAGTGCTCCTGGAGTCCTCTTTGACAATGGAGGCCCACGTATCAGCCACTACCACATCCGCCTTCTTCCATCTTCGACGGGTACGGCAGTTGGCCCCTTTTCTGGAACATGACGACTTAGCTATGGTGATCCATGCCATGGTCACCTCGAGAATCGATCACTGTAATGCTCTCTACATGGGGCTACCCTTGAACGTGACTCGGAGATTACAGCTAGTGCAGAACACTGCAGTGTTGCTGTTAATGAGGCTCCCTAGATGGAAGCACATTTGGCCACTGCTGAAAGAACTGCACTGACTGCCTATTGTGTTCCAAGTCCGTTTCAAGATGTTGGTTTTGACCTTTAAAGCCCTTTATAGTCAGAGGCCTGCATATCTATGGGACCGCTTTTCTCGGCATGTTCCCCAGAGAGCACTGCGTTCAGGGACACAAAACCTATTGTCCATCCTCAGACCAAAGGAAGCCAGGCTGTATTCCACACGGGCTAGGGCCTTCTCAGTGGCAGCTCCAGAAATGTGGAATGCCCTCCCGGAAGCCATAAGGGCCCTGCGGAACCTTTCTCAATTCCGCAAGGCCTGGAAAACCGAATTGTTCCGGCAGGCCTTCAACACCTAACCGGGAAGAAATGCCACCTCACATTGCTGAGAAGTTACAAACATCATATCATCACTAACAGCAAGAAGAAAGATCCTGCCATATAAAAAACTGCATAGCACCACAAAGTGTTTCAAAAATGTTTAAAAATGTTTTAAACTGTATTTTACTGGTTTTTTAAAATTGTATTATACTATTGATTATTAGCCGCCCTGAATCTGCTAGCAGAGAGGGCGGGATAGAAATTGAACATCATAAATAAACATATTCTCAGCATGTTTGCATTCAATCCTAAAAGTAGGTTCTGTTGAACCGGTCCCAGTAAATCAATTTGCTGGCATTGTGAGCCATGCCATTAAAACAGTTACTCTGTTTTCATATGCTTGGAGAACAGACATTACAAGGCAATTGTCTGAGAAATTCACCAACCGGTTAACCAAGGGAAAAAAGCACCACGGCTATGTAAAGCTAATTTTTGAGTCAGTTTAATCTTAATGCTACAAATTGCTTATGAGGCTCTTTATTTCCCTCCAGTGATTAATAAGCAATGCATCTCTGACTCTGCGGCAGGCCTCACCGAGAGCATACTAAGGGGCACGAGAAATGCTGTTTGCAGGTTTTGGAGACAGGCTATTCTCAGCTGGGTAGTATTGATAAAAATATAAAGCAGAGAATATCAGACTCCTACATTCTGGGTTGACGGCTGGAGATGTTTTGGCTGATGAGGTTGTCTGTTGGGAAAGAACTTTCTGTCAAAGTCCGGCTTTTGCCTCACTGCCTGGCTGCTGAAGCTAGCCCAGGAGTTGTCATAGAATCATAGAGTTGGAAGGGACCCCGGGATCATCTAGTCCAACCCCCTGCACAATGCAGGAAACTCACAAACATCTCCCCCTTAAATTCACAGGATCTTTATTGCTGTCAGATGGCCATCTAGCCTCTGTTTAAAAACCTCCGAGGAAGGAGATCCCACCACCTCCTGAGGAAGCCTATTCCACTGAGGAATCGCTCTAACAGTCAGGAAGTTCTTCCTAATGTTGAGCTGGAAACTCTTTTGATTTAATTTCAACCCATTGGTTCTGGTCCTACCTTCTGCCACAGAAAACAATTCCACTCCCTCCTCTACATGACAGCCCTTCAGGTACTTGAAGATGGTGATCATATCACCTCTCAGCCGCCTTCTCTCCAGGCTAAACATCCCCAGCTCCTTCAATCTTTTCTCATAGGACTTGGTCTCCAGAATTCTCACCATCTTCATCGCCCTCCTTTGGACCCGTTCCAGCTTGTATATATCCTTCTTAAAATGTGGTGCCCCAAACTGAACACAATACTCCAGGTGAGGTCTTACCAGAGTGATACCATCACTTCACGTGTTCTGGACACAATAGTTCTGTCCAAAATTGTATTTGCCTTTTTAGCCACCGCATCACATTGTTGACTCATGTTCAGTGTATTATCCACTAAGACCCCTAGTGTCAGGCTGCTTTTTTCCAGATATTACTGGCCCAGGAGAGGGTGTGTCTGGCTAGCTCTCTGTGATCTGGGATGGGCTCCTTCTCTGGTGATTTGCGGCCTTTGAGAATGATATGTGACCATTAGAACAGTTGCGTGTTGGCGACCAAGTTCAAGATAATTCATACCATAGTATTCCTCGTTACTGTACATGGGTGTGAATGTTGGACGCTGAAGAAAGCTGGTGGGAAGAAAGTGGATTCATTTGAAATATGGGGTCGGAGGAGAGTTTTACAGATATGGTGAACCGCAAATAAGTGGGTTCCAGATCAAATCAAGTCTGAACTCTTCCTAGATGACTAGAAGAAGAAGAAGATATTGGATTTATATCCCGCCCTCCACTCCGAAGAGTCTCAGAGCGGCTCACAATCTCCTTTACCTTCCTCCCCCACAACAGACACCCTGTGAGGTGGGTGGGGCTGGAGAGGGCTCTCACAGCAGCTGCCCTTTCAAGGACAACCTCTGCCAGAGCTATGGCTGACCCAAGGCCATTCCAGCAGGTGCAAGTGGAGGAGTGGGGAATCAAACCCGGTTCTCCCAGATAAGAGTCCGCACACTTAACCACTACACCAAACTGGTGTAGTGGCTATTGAGGCTATTGTATAGACTGAGGCTATTGTATTTTGGTCACATCCTGAAAAGAAAAAATGTCACTAGAAAAGATGATAATGTTAGGAAAAGTTGAAGGTAGCAGGAAAAGAGGAAGACCCAACATGAAATGGATTGACTCAATTAAGAAAGCCACAAGTGCCCTCGGTTTGCAAGACTGAAGCCAGGCTGTTCACGAGGGGATGTTTTGGAGGTCATTCACAGAGTTGTGATAAGTTGAAAGCAACCTGATGGCACTTAATACACACACACATCAGATCAGGAAGGCGGAAAGCTCATTCATTTTGCCCCTTCCTTCTTGAAGGAAGGAACAGAGTGCTGTCATCACTCATAATGAGCTTGCAGGCTGTGGAGGACCAAGAAAGAGAGTCTCCCAAGTTTCTCTCTCACACCTGAAAGCCATACATGTCCACTGGCTTAGAATTGGGCTAGTCTTTCTGGCTGGGGTGTGGGGGTGGGTGGGTAGGATTTTGTCTCCAGAGAGTCAGCATCTGTGCTGAACCATTTGGTAACACCAGGAAGTGAAGCTAGAGTGGGTCGGCCCTTTGGTGTGTCCCTTCAGTGTAAGTCTCCGGCTATTTTTTTTTCTAAAAACTCTTTAACATGAATGTGTGATTCTCTGAGGTAAAACTGGTCAGTTTTGGAGGGGTAGAAGGGATGGGGCATGCCGTGATTTTAACCTTTTGTTGGTTTTTATGTGGAGGATTTTGGTGGTTGGTTGAAGCTTGGAGTTGTCGAAATCAGAGGTGGGGCTGGGTGAACTACGAAGTTACAGGAGGCGGTAGTGGGTAGATGGGGCTGTGATTGCTGGTTGTCTAATCTATGAGTCAAAAGACTTTCAATCCCCCCCCCCCCCTTAACCTTGAAGTGGTGTAAAAGGGTCTGATACATGGTATAGATGAGGATTTGCTGGCAAACTAGTTTGCCAGCAAATTCCTGACTAGAGGATGCTGATGAAGCTTTCTGCCCAAAATTACCTGAGCCAGCTATACAGTCTAAGACAGGGGTCTCCAACATATTTTGAACTTGCAAGCACCTTTGGAATTCTGACACAGCACGGTGGCCACAGCTGCTGGCAAAGCAATGGGTGTTTTCCCACAGAGCTTACCTCGGAGCGACGTCCCTCTTCACCGTGCAGCGTCTGCACGGATTTCCCACCAACTGCTCCACATAACCAGGAAGTGCAGGGCCTTTTGCGTCACAGATGTAAACCGCTAAAAAGCAGTTTACGTTAGCGACGCAAAAGCCGCGGCTCTTCCTGGTTATGCGGAGCAGTTGGTGGGAAATCCGCGCAGACGCTGCGCGGTGAAGAGGGACGTCGCTCTGAGGTAAGCTCTGTGGGAAAATGCCCATTGTTTAAAAATCTGCACAGCCATTCAAATCTCCAGGGGCCAATAAGATGCCTTGCTGGACAAAAGCTCTGCCCTGCCCTCTTTCTAAACACATTTGGCGGGCACCAGTAAACTTGTTGGGCACCATGGCATCCACGTGTATCGAACATGGCATCCCTGTGTATCTGATCTAGAATAAAAATCAGCAAATCAAGTGGATAACTAGCCGACAAACAGCTTTCCTAGTTTCCAAATAGTGCTTTTAAATAGTACTAATAAACTAGTAAGATTATAGCAGCATGAGTCAACTGGGGGCAGAAAATTACCTCCACCAAGCCCACTACATTATACTTTTCAGACTCTTAATTTATCTCGGGGATTTGAAGTACAATATCAATTTTAAAGGGATTCAGCATCTTCTTTGTGACGGCAACCACTAACAGCTGTAGGAGGGAGAAGATATTGATTGGTTTCACTCGATCTCTAACAGAAACCTTTTTCGGTCTTGGGTATGTTTTATTTCCAGGGATTGCTGGCTGAACGTTGCTATGCAGTGTGAAGTCATTTGTTCTAGCCAGCCTTGCTGTTTGGTCATCGCGGTATTTATGGCTCAGTGGGATAAGGTGTCAGGTGTGAGCAAGCAACTAGTCAACGCTTTTAATCAACTTTCCAAAGAAGATTAAAAAAACTTTTATGAGCTGATGATCGGATTTGAAAAAACTGATATTCAGGCAGCAAATTGCTTAGCACAAATGATGCACAGGAGGAAAGCAAATTTGAAAGCGCCGGGCCTGGTAATATTAATCCAAATCACAGAAGAAGAGTGAATCATCTTGCACTGGAGGCCAGGGATTACTTTCGTGAAGACATAAATAAGAAGGAGGGAAAATCCCTGAACCATTAAAAAAGTGGAAGTCTGACAATATGGCAGCCTTGCAGCTGAACGCTGTAAATCCTTTGGAAATTGACATACCTGTAATAGGCCTTAAAGCCTTTCTCATTGAAAAATCGCTTAGGCAGGTATCTGGAAGTATTAAAGTCAGAAAGCATATCTGTACCCTTCACTTGGTGGTGGTGGAAAGTGCTGTCAAGCCACCGTTGACTTGTGGTGATCTCATAGGTTTTCAAGACAGCCATTGAGCAGAGGTGGCTTGCCGCTGCCTGCCTGGGCATAGCAACTCCGGACTTCCTTGGTGGTCCTCCCATCCAAGTACTAACAAGCGCTGATCCTGCTTAGCTTCTGAGATCTGATGAGATCCAGCTAGCCTGGGCCATCCAGGTCAGGATACCTGCCACTTAAACTGGTTTAGTAGTCATTTCCTCTCCCTGTGAAGTCAAGGCCCATGTGAGAACTTATGGGGCCAACATTATAAGGGGCAGGAAATCCATCCGGAATGTTCTCTGAAACGGAGTGATCTTCTGAAGCCTAAACGTTTAATAAAACGTTAATTATGATCCGACAAACTGCTTGCATTGTTCCTAACTTTAAGAATAACACAAGCTCAGGGAATCCTGGGAGCTGTGATTCATCGTCAGTCTTCTGTGCAGCCCCACATGGGGACTGTGCATGAGCAGCCTGCCATCGGTTAGGTCTTTAAGTTGGAAGCCTACTGTGGGTGTTGCACACTGGAGTCAGAATCCTGTTCCTGCTAAAGGAGAAAGTCAAGTTTTTGGAGTTGAGTTGGGAGGATTTTGTTCAGATTCATCAAAGCGACGTAATCCCGGGACGGAACAAGCTTCTCACTCTGGGGTGCATCACCCCCTGGAGGCTCTTAGCTGTAAAGACCTATTGGATGGCAGGCATGCTCATGCATAGTCCCCATGTGGGACTGCACAGAAGATCGATGATGAACAATAGTTACAGGTAAATGCAGCTTTGTTTTCTAAAACAGTTTCATCCGTTTCCCCAACTACAGTTGCCTAGAATTCTTTGGAGTAGGCCGTGATAAAAGAAGATGATGATATTGGATTTATATCCCACCCTATACTCTGAATCTCAGAGTCTCAGAGTGGTCACAATCTCCTTTACCTCTCCCCCCCCCACTCACAACAGACACTTTGTGAGGTGGGTGGGGCTGAGAGAGCTCTCCCAGCAGCTGCCCTTTCAAGGACAATTCCTGTGATAACTATGGCTGACCTAAGGCCATTCCAGCAGTTGCAAGTGGAGGAGTGCGGAATCAAACCCGGTTCTTTCAGATAAGAGTCCCACCCACTTAACCACTGCACCAAACTGCATTATCAAATGTTCATTTGGAACCTTTGAGACTTTCCTGCATACCATCTTATAACTTACGGGGCTCAACTTAAATGACAAGTGGGAGGGGGCATAGAATAGTAGCAGAGCATATCGCATGCACGTTATTTTCATGCTTGGCTCCTGGCATCTACAGATACAAGTGTCTTTGTGGGAAGGCCTTAAATGATGCTTGAACAGGGAACACGATGTAAAGTTTGACCAGTGCTATGTTCTCCCAACCTCTACCTGATAATCTGAGCTAATGCGGTTTCTAAATAGTCTTAGTGAGCCATCAGGGAAACAGGAACAAAGTAGATTTTATTGGCATTCTTGGATAGGAAGATAAGGTTGTTAGGCCACTGTGGTCTCTGCCCCAGTGTCTATCTGATAGCCTGACCCCGTGTTGCTTCTAAATGCAGTTATCTCAAGTGAGCCATTAGAGAAACAGGAAAGAAAGTGACTTTTATTGACGTGCTTGAATAGGAGAGTAAAGGTGTTAAGCAAAGAGGTTAAACCATTTACAAGTATAACACACGGTATTTGCTGGACTCATGCAGTTGTAACATTTCACATGTCAGTTCTGGGTGCAGAGAAGAGTTATCAGACGTGCTTTTATCCTTGGCTTGACTTTTTGGCCTTCACATTGTCTTAGGAATCTGGCAGTACATGTGTGAGCTCCTTTGGGAAACTCCAATTTTTTAAAGCAAGCTTTCCCCGGAACTTAGGCTCTGAGACAGGTACAGTCTCTTTTTCAAGTATTAACTGAAATTAGGCTGCTTTCATTGAAACTAGGTCAACCATCCCCCTGAGAAAGGATCTGATCATACTGTCTGGAGGCTCAAACTCTATCTTTGAAAGCATTCACTATATTAGCCTGCTTTCTTTCCAAGCCAGGCTGTGAAACTTATGAGGCTTCCTGTGAGAGGATTCCTCTGGTCTTGCTCACTGGAAGTACAAACAGATCCAGAGGAGGGCAACAAAAATGATGAGGGGTCTGGAGACCAAGTCCTATGAAGAAAGGTTGAAGGAGCTGGGCATGTTTAGCCTGGAGAGGAGGCGGCTGAGAGGTGATATGATCACCATCTTCAAGTACTTGAAGGGCTGTCATCTAGAGGATGGTGCGGGATTGTTTTCTGTGGCCCCGGAAGGTAGGACCAGAACCAGTGGGTTGAAATTAAGTCAAAAGAGTTTCCGGCTCAACGTTAGGAAGAACTTACTGACAGTTAGAGCAGTTCCTCAGTGGAACAGGCTTCTTCGGGAGGTGGCGGGCTCTCCTTCCTTGGAGGTTTTCAACAGAGGCTAGATGGCCATCTGACAGCAATGAAGATCCTATGAATTTAGGGGGAGGTATTTGTGAGTTTCCTGCATTGTGCAGGGGGTTGGACTAGATGACCCTGGAAGTACCTTCCAACTCTATGATTCTGTGAAACCCTCTCTGACTCAAACTAATGGCTTTACTGCTTTTCTTCTCACTTCTCCTTCTCATCTGGTTCCTCCAGCATTCCATGGGTCCTGATAGGCTCTTGGCTGTTCTGCCTCCCACCCCAAACAGGAATGAAGGGGACTGAAGATTGACACAAAGGAGCAGGACCTTTGTCCTGGGGAAAACCTCTACTCAAAGCCTTGGAGAACTGCTGACAGATTAGACTAATGCAGTAACAGGCTAGAACAACCAGTGGTGTGACTTGTTTCATAGAATCGTAGTTGGAAGGGTCCTCCTCCTCCTCCTCCTCCTCCAGGGTCATCTAGTCCAACCCCTGACACCATGCAGGACACCACTGGCAGCACCCTGAGCAGTAGAACTTCAGTGGGCATAGAAAGATGCAGCTGTGCTTGGAACGGCGCAGCATTTGGACTTCTAGAGCCCTCCTCTGCCTCGCCTCTGTTTTATATAGATGTTGAACTTTCATCAGAGGAGTAAGGCAGAGAAGCTTTTCTGGTTACGGAGGACCCTGGACTTCAAATCTATCAGATTTCTATAAGTGAGGGATAATGCATTGCGCTGTCTAGTTTTATTTGATTTGCTTGGAATTCCTGGTTGCTGTTTTGTAGCTCAGGTCAACTTACGGGATTTGTCTTAAGGAGAAGCAGAGCAGCCGTCATCCCTGGGGAAAAAAGATC
Organism: Heteronotia binoei; assembly: GCF_032191835.1. Classification (NCBI taxonomy): domain Eukaryota; kingdom Metazoa; phylum Chordata; class Lepidosauria; order Squamata; family Gekkonidae; genus Heteronotia; species Heteronotia binoei. The sequence continues at coordinate 97,666,016 of NC_083232.1, read as the reverse complement.
CGCATAAGCATTTTCTGTATCATGAGTAATGTTTACTGCAGGAAATCAAATTATCGTAATACAGAGCCATCTGCTTTTCCTCCACATGCAATCATGTAAGTGGTTTTGGTTAAGCCATCTAATTCAATCAATTGTACTCCTTGTGCAGGTTTTTTTTGGAGGGGGTGGGGGGGTGGGAAGTGCCTAATGTGGCTTCTGTTCTTAATGCATTTTCTGTATTACCAAGTAGCTTTTGTCAGCTTGATACAATATTTTTAGGGTTTGGGAATAAAAGAAATCTAAGCAACATGGAGACTGTTCATTGAAGTACTGCTTAAAGAGCCAAATAAACCATTTGGGCCACAGTCATTATATATGGATATATTTGCTCATTTTGAAAAAGCACTAATGACGAAAGTGTCGCATATGGGTATGCTCAGTCTTCTCCCAACCTTTGTCCCATCCCAAGATATGCTGGTAGGGGGGGGCGGGAAGGTAAACCTTTCTCTGGCACTGATGTTGTGCAATGCCGGGTCCATTTAATAAGAAGACCACAATGATGCAAGTGTTTTTTTTTTATGCTGACAAAGAGTGGTTGCTTCACCTGCCAAAGATCGATGAAGTACGGGAACTGGAGGCCTTTGTCCAGGTCTGCTGCTGGTCCAATTCAACTGGCCTTAAATGGCCAGTGTGAGTAGAATTTTGGATGCTGTGAAGCCCACCACATGTCTCTTGCACCCACACCCACGGCTTTTGCATATCAGGCCACACACCCCTGATGTAGCCAATCCTCCAGAAGTTTACAGGGCTCTTATTACAGGGCCTACTGTAAGCTCCAGGAAGACTGGCTACATCAGAGGCGTGTGGCCTAATATGTAAAGGAGTTCCTGCTACAAAAAAAGCCCTGGCTATGCCCATCAAGGGGAGGGACGGTGGCTCAGTGGTCGAGCATCTGCTTGGGAAGCAGAAGGTCCCAGGTTCAATCCCTGGCATCTCCAAAAAAGGGTCCAGGCAAATAGGTGTGAAAAACCTCAGCTTGAGACCCTGGAGAGCCGCTGCCAGTCTGAGAAGACAATACTGACTTTGATGGACCAAAGGTCTGATTCAGTATAAGGCAGCTTCATATATTCATATCATGGCTATTAAATGCTGCTGGTGGTGATGTAATTCGGACTCCCGTGGTGGACATTATAAATCTGTCTCTGAGTTTAGGGGATTAAGATTGTTAAGAGATTAAAAGAGGCAATGGTGAGACCACTCCTAAAGAAATCAGTTTTCGATCCTAATGATCTATCCCACTGCTGCCTGGTCTCAAACCTTCTGTTCCTGGGTAAGGTAGGTGAGACAACGGTAGAGCAGCTCCAGGTCTTTTTCGATGATGCTTCAGCCCTGGATCTCTTCCAATCCATCTTCTGCCCTGACCATGGGACGGTGCTGGCCGCTGTCACAGATTACCTTCCTAGACAGTTGGATTGATGTGGGTCACTGCTGCTGATATTACATATCATCTGTGCTTGACACGGTCAGCTACAACCTGTTGATCCACTGCCTTGCCAACATGGGGATCTAAGGGACGAGTTTGTGGTAGTTTGTCTCTTTCCTCTGAGAGTGGGGACAGGTAGCGCTAGGGGAGAGGGTCTCAGTCACTGTTACTCATTGGTATATAGTGTCCCCACGGGCCACTCCTTTCCCCAATGTTATTTAGCATCATTATGTGTCCCCTTGCCCACCCCATCTTTGGGTTTATGGTTGAGGGCAGCGACGATTTCCATTGCTGATTGGCCTCCCTCTTCTCCTTCCCCCTCACCCTCCCCTCCCTTCTTTATTTCAGATAGATTTCAAGCCATTTACCCCCCTCTGAGATGTTACACCATCTTTTAGCTGTGCTGTGGGATTGTAACCATTGTATTTTATTTAATATTATTAATGTTTTAGATTCTATGTTTTATTAATGCTATAACCCCCTCAGAGCCCTGTTTACAGGGGAGGGTAGGATATAAATCCCATGAAATAAAAATAAATAAATAACAATACAGGGCAGAGGTCACCAATGTGGTGCCTTTGGCACCCGCTGATGTGTTTCCTGGTGCCCTCAAGTGTTTTTTAGAGAGCAGACAGGGTCAGGCGATCTTTTTGCCCATCAAGGTTTCTGGTTGGCCAACGGAGATATGATTGGCTGTGCTGATTTATCGCTTGGCGGCAGCTGCCACAGTAGCACAAAGATATTCACTGTGTGACTGAAGGGACGTTGTGGCAGCCGTTCTGTGGCTGGTTCATTCTCCTGCAGCAGCCGTTTAGTGGCTGTACCCACCACTCTGTGCCAGGATTCCAAAAGTGCCCGCAGGGTCCAAAACACTGGGGACTTATGATCTAGGGGCTGTGCCTTGGTGTATGAGGCAGGGAAAGCAAATAATAATTCTGTCATATATTTTTGGACAGACCCACATTTCCCTCGCATGTAACCTCCCAAAAGGGGTTACTCTGAGGCAGTAGCGTTCTTCAGCAAGGCCTTTGGTGAAAGAGTTGGTGGGGGGCTCTTTAGTTTGGAAAAGGGCTTGAAATGTTGCTGAGCCAAGTGGTGGGAGAGGCGCAAGACCATCCAGTGGGATTCAGGGAGGAGGGCGCATTTGAACCTGAGTCTTCTTATTTAAGACTAGGAGTGAGGCCCGTTGTAAGGAAAAATACAACGGGCTCTAGAAAGAGGCTCTGGGCGAGTGCCTCCCCTAGAGTTGCCAAGTCCAATTCAAGGAATATCTGGGGACTTTGGGGGTGGAGTCAGGAGACTTTGGGGGTGGAGCCAGGAGACTTTGGGGGTGGAGCCATGAGACATTGGGAAGGAGCCAAGAGCAAGGGTGTGACAAGCATGATTGACCTCCAAGGGAGTTCTGGCCATCACATTTAAAGGGACCGCACACCTTTTTAAATGCCTTCCTTCCACAGGAAATAATGAAGGATAGGGGCACCTTCTTTTGGGGCTCATAGAATTGGACCCCCTGGTCCAATCGTTTTGAAACTTGGGGGGTACTTTGGGGAGAGGCACTAGATGCTATACTAAAAATTTGGTGCCTCTAGCTAAAAAAAAAGCCACCCCAGAGCACCCGATACCCGCAGATTAATTCTTCATTATTCACTATGAGAATTGTTCTCCATAGGGAATAATTGCCCAGTAGACATTTCCCTTCCCCCTGCCACTTTCTGATGACCTTAAAGCGGGGGGAGGGGAGGGCCTCCAAACCTGGGGATTGGCAACCCTCTCTCTCTCTCTCTTTCACTCACACACACTTACTGGGTCTGGTTCCTCCATAACGACATCTGAAAAGAACAGGGGCTACGCTGCTCTCTCTCTCTCTCACACACACACACACACACTTAGTTGCTCTGAAAGGAAAGCAAAACAAATGGAGGGACTGTGTTGCTGACCTTTCCCATGAAGTACTTCCTGCTCAACTTTAAAGGCACAGAGACATTTTGAAACGGGCCTGTTTGCAGGCTTCTAAACCTGCCCAAGATATAGAGCTGCATGGTGGCTGTGGGGGCGGGGCTTTCCCCACCTGCCAGCTGGCTGGGGGCAGTGGGAAGCCTGTAAAACCGGAGGATCCCCCACTGGGACCTGGGGATTGGGAAGCCTAGCCCCTCCCCAGCCTTGCTCTCTTCCCCCCCCCACCCAAGTGAAGGCATTCACTCTCCCCCCCCCTCCACCAAGGGGAGCTGATCTCTGCTATCTAGAGAGCAGTTGCAATTCTGAGTGATCTCCAGCCCTCACCTGGAGATTGGCAGCAGTGGTTCCCCAGGAGGAAAGACCTTTCCCTCAGAGGCCTGTAGTTAGGCTTCCCAATCCCCAGGTCCCAGCAGGGGATCTCCTGGTTTTAAAGGTTTCCCCCCGCCCCCAGCCAGCTAGCCAGCGGGGGAAGCCCCATCCCCACAGCTCTAGATCTCCAGCAGTTTTAGGGAATAATGGGGACTTGATCCACGGATACCGGGGGCTCTAGGGAGGCTGTGTTTTGAGGTAGAGGCACCAAATTTTCAGTATAGCATCTAGTGCCACTCCCCAAAATACCCTCCAAGTTTCAAAACCAGGGGGTCCAATTCTATGAGCCCCCAAAGAAGGTGCTCCTATCCTTCATTATTTCCAATGGAAGGAAGGCATTTAAAAAGCTGTGCTGTCCCTTTCAATGTGATGGCCAGAACTCCCTTGGAGTTCAATTATGCTCGTCACACCCTTGCTCCTGGCTCCGCCCTCAATGTCTCCTGGCTCCACCCCCAAAGTCTCCTGGCTCCACCCCCAAAGTCCCCAGATATTTCATGAATTGGACTTGGCAACCCTACCTGTAGTGATCTCTTAGGAATTTCCCACCAACCTGGAAAGGTATCTCTGGGTTAGTACCCCCGGCCTTGCTGTCTTTAATTTAATTTAATTTTTAGTGGAAGGCAGCAGGAAAAGAGATGGGTTGATTCAATCAAGGAGGCCACAAGGGCCCTCATTTTGCAAGACCTGGACAGGGCTGTTACCAATAGGACATTTTTGAGGACATTAATTCATAGGGTGGCCATAAATCTGAAGTGACTTGATGGCACTTCATGCGCAGAGATGCTTCTTGCCCAATAATTGATTGAGAAGACCACAGTGACTCTACCAAAAGTCATTTGCCAGCCTTTAACGATACTCCACAATCTGTCACTGAGCAGGCTTCCTTCTCCTGCTTCATGGCTACCAATTCCCCTCCCCCTACAAAATGGCAGTGTAAAGGCTGGAAAAGTGACTGGGGAAAATGGTGCCCTACTTCTGATACCTTGCGGTATTGTGGTGTTGGGCACTCTTGATGTTAATTCCACTGTGAGTTTTCCTGTGGGATGGATTTGGCTTATGTGATCGCCATGTGGTTGCCTCAGGGGGCTTAAGCTCACTTGTGGTGGTATGTATAATTTCTCCTTTTTTGCTTCTAGTGTTGACAAGTGGCATTAGTTCTTTCTCTGTAAATAGGATGAAAGCGGTTTGCATAGCATATGATTGTGCCAGCTGTGGCTGATAATAGCAGTAGTGACATACTTTAATGAATTGTGCTCTACTCAGAATTATCCATATTTATATCTTGGGGAAAGCCACTACCCTGAAGGGCTTGTTCCCGAGTCTTAGCAGTGTCTCTGTTTGCTTAAAGAGAGACACCAGGCCTCCTCCTGAGGAACAGGGGATGTGCTTGACCAGGGGTGTCAAACTCATTTGTTATGAGGGCTGGTTTTGAGGTAAATGAGACCTTGTTGGGCCAGGCCATGTGTGTCATAAAATGTAATGCCAGGCAGCGGAGATATAAGCCTGATTAAGAATAAAGACAAACACAATTAAAGTTTTTTTTAAAAAAAACCTTAAGATAAAATATGCTTAAAAGATTAGCACTCTTGCAATATTTTGTTTATTTAACAGTTTCTGATAACTGACACTTCTTCCTCTGAATTATTGCGTCAAAATCTGGAGACAATGTCTGTGCTGAAGCAATCTTGAGTATGCTGTTCAGGTATGTATCTGTAAGTGGCAAATCTACTTTTGATTTGTTGATATTCATTACAGAAATCTCATGGTCAATGCTTTGAGCCCAAGACTGAAGGGAGAATATGAAATGGCTGGGCATTGTGAGCTTTTGCACATAAGCTGCTTCATGTGCTGGTCAGCTAATGGAGAAAATAGAAGCTTTGCTCTGTAGTTCCTGTGCAATTGAGCAAGCCTGGCAAAGCAAGCTATGGTGCAGAAGGAAGCAAGAGAGAGAGAAGGAAGCAGAGGACAGTGAGTTGCTTGTGGGCCTGATAGGAACCTTTCAGGGGCCTGATCCTGCTCTTGGGGCACACGTTTGACACCCCTGTGTTAGAGGGAACCTCTCTTCCAGAGTTCACATTACATACAGTTGTTTGTGTGCATCACAATCAATTGAAACTTCTCTGTGGCGTTTTTTGTGAGGCAACATTGACAGAAAAGCTCATAAATACATACAAATGTGAAGAGCTTGTTTTCTTTGGCCTCTGTTTTGGTGGAATCGTTCCATTGCTGCGGTCCAGAAGCATCCTCTGACATTTGAGATGTGGAAATGCAAACAGTCCTGTGGAAATGCCTGGGACAGTGTTTGATAGCCCCAGAGGCAGGAGAGCCCCTGCATTCTGGACCACAAAGGTCTTGAGGGGGGGAAGGAAGGAAATAATCAAGTGCGGATAATTCCAGATGATCAAAGCCGCAGCTAGGTCAAGTCAGTTTCTACCCCTGGCCTAGCTGGGCTGGATTGGATTGGATAAACATATGGAGCAGAGGTCCATCAGTGGCTATTATTAGGATATTGTTGGAACTCTCTGTCTGGGGCAGTGATGCTCTGTATTCTTGGTGCTTGGGGAGGCAACAGAGAAAGGGCTTCTAGTGTCCTGGCTCCACTGATGGACCTCCTGATGGCACTTGGTTTTTTGACCACTGTGTGACACAGAGTGTTGTACGGATGTGCCATTGGCCTGATCCAACATGGCTTCTCTTTATGTTCTTATGGATTTTTCCTCCTTCCTCTCTGCAAGATGCCACAATTGCTGAGAAAAAACTAATTTAGAGAAAGACAGAAAATATGGAACTCCCAGTCTCTAGGCTGCTCTTAGATACACTGACCTGGCATACTCTGGGCTACAGGCTGTGAGCCATGAGCGAAGCATAAAGGACCTTCTGGCGCTTGCCCCATGGCTCATGACTCTAACCATGCCCAGGCAACAGAAGAGGAGCAGAAGCTAAGAGCGGATTTAGCACACTGTGACTCTGGGGGAGAGTATCTGCTTGGCATGCAGAAGGTCCGAGGTTCAATCCGCAGCATCTCCAGTTAAAAAGACCAGACAGTATGGGCGTTTTCCCACAGAGCTTACCTCGGAGCGACGTCCCTCTTCACCACACAGCGTCTGCGCGGATTTCCCACCAACTGCTCCGCATAACCAGGAAGTGCCGGACCTTTTGCGTCGCAGATGTAAACCGCTAAAAACCAGTTTACGTTAGCAACGCAAAAGCCGCAGCTCTTCCTGGTTTTGCAGAGCAGTTGGTGGGAAATCCGCGCAGACGCTGCACGGTGAAGAGGGACGTCGCTCCGAGGTAAGCTCTGTGGGAAAACGCCCTATGTGATGGGAAAAACCTGCCTGAGACCCTGGAGAGCTGCTGCCATTCTGAGTAGACAATACAGCCCTTGATGAACCAGCGGCCTGGTTCAGTAGAAGGCAGCTTCATGTGCTTGCTGAGCTGACAAAGAGTTGTTGCCAGCTTTCTTCCCTAGTGTAGACTCCAGAGCAGAGACAAAACTGATTTAATTAACTGTTTGCATCATAGAGAGTACATGTAAAAGAACAGAAGAAAGCTTGGGTAGACAGTTTCATTTGCTGAACAGAACCTAGGAGAATGCCCTCTGGTTAAATAAAGCTAATCCTTTATGCTGTCTTGGTCTGTATCTCCCCTACTGGGTATCTTAGTAGTGAAATCTCGTTATTTAATTGTAGGTTTTTGAGGTCAACTGAACTATTGAAAACGGTCCTAATAACACCAGGACAAAAAAAAAAAATGCCAGGTTACTTGAGGTTTGCATGCATACTTTTTGAAGATGACAGCAGCATATTTGCTGAGCCAGTTTGGTGTAGTGGTTAAGTGCGCAGACTCTTATCTGGGAGAACCGGGTTTGATTCCTCACTTCTCCACTAACACCTACTGGAATGGCCTTGAGTCAGCCATAGCTCTGGTAGGAGTTGTCCTTGAAAGGGCAGCTGCTGTAAAAAGCTCTCTCAGCCCCACTTACCTTACATGGTGTCTGTTGTCGGGGGGAGGGAAGGTAGAGGAGATTGTGACCACTCTGAGACTTTGAGATTCAGAGTATAGGGTGGGATATAAATCCAATATCATCATCAGCAGCAGCAGCAGCATCTTAAGAACATAAGAACATAAGAGAAGCCATGTTGGATCAGGCCAATGGCCCATCCAGTCCAACACTCTGTATCACACAGTGGCCAAAAAAATTATATATATACACACACACATACACACACACTGTGGCTAACAGCCACTGATGGACCTCTGCTCCATATTTTTATCTAACCCCCTCTTGAAGCTGGCTATGCTTGTAGCCGCCGCCACCTCCTGTGGCAGTGAATTCCACGTTAATCACCCTTTGGGTGAAGAAGTACCTCCTTTTATCCGTTCTAACCCGACTGCTCAGCAATTTCATTGAATGCCCACGAGTTCTTGTATTGTGAGAAAGGGAGAAAAGTACTTATTTCTTTACTTTCTACATCCCATGCATCATCTTGTAAACCTCTATCATGTCACCCCACAGTCGACATTTCTCCAAGCTAAAGAGTCCCAAGCGTTTTAACCTTTCTTCATAGGGAAAGTGTTCCAAACCTTTAATCATTCTAGTTGCCCTTTTCTGCACTTTTTCCAATGCTATAATATCCTTTTTGAGGTGCCGTGACCAGAACTGCACACAGTATTCCAAATGAGACCGCACCATCGATTTATACAGGGGCATTATGATACTGGCTGATTTGTTTTCAGTTCCTTTCCTAATAATTCCCAGCATGGCGTTTGCCTTTTTTATTGCAATCGCACACTGTCTTGACATTTTCAGTGAGTTATCTACCACGACCCCCAAGATCTCTCTCTTGATCAGTCTCTGCCAGTTCAAACCCCATCAATTTGTATTTGTAGCTGGGATTCTTGGCCCCAATGTGCATTACTTTGCATTTGGCAACATTGAACATCATCTGCCACGTTGACGCCCACTCACCCAGCCTCAACAGATCCCTTTGGAGTGCCTCACAATCCTCTCTGGTTCTTACCACCCTGAACAATTTAGTGTCATCTGCAAACTTGGCCACTTCACTGCCTACTGTCAAGCATGGTGAAATTCCATTGTTAATTCATTGTTTTATGGTCCTGCCAAACCTGGTCTGTGAAGTATCATAGAGGACCTAACTTTGCTAGTTTGTTATTCCTTCCCTTCCCCCCTTCTATGCTTTATGGCCTGTAATTAGAAGTAGTAAGAACTGAAACTAAGTAATCAGCACCTTCCCATACATTCCAGTAAGGGAGTGAGAGACATCTGGGAAAGCAAGGACACAGTCCTGATAACGCTATGGGAACGTAGACAGTTATGATAGTTTATGTGTGAATGCTACCCCGCAACCCCATTCCTTGGAATCCCTTTGAAGTAGCCCTTAAAAGTATTGCATCAATGTATAGTTGGCATTATTCTCAAGAACCTGTTACCAAAGTATCGGTCTATCAATAAACGCAGTCTTTGTATCAACTTTGACTCATCATTGAACCCGCATGCTTGACATTTTGAGAGTAATCTACAAGAAGTTTAACCGCCCTGGCAACTTTATAGCCGAATGGCTGAAAGGATTCCAGTAAGCAGTGAACTTCCAGAACCTGAGGAAGGGGCGAAAGCACCAACCCCACCGTGGCACGTGCTGGACGCCCGGAGAGATCCGAGTTCCCCTCTCCACATCCAAGAACTACTAGTCACCCCACGGCAGTGGCAGCCACGTACTTCAACCACCACGTTGGACAAGGCTCCGGTGCACAGAGAGGCCACCCTGACCAGGCACATGCATAAGGTGAAGATGGCCAATGATGTGAGTGAGAGCCCCGGACCCGGGGAGGAAGAGGGTGCTGCGGCCGCAGTAGTGACAACTGTGGAGGCCGACCCCCCCATAGGCGCGGGGCTTGGGAACCCTGACATGCCGGGCCCGAGAGATGAGGAAGACGAGATGGCTCGGGAATTCCGGGCAATGATCCAAAAGGAGGTCGAGGAAGTAGCCAAGGGGTTGCGGGATGAGATGCGGGACGAGATGCAGGCAATGACCACCATGATGGCTGGAGAGTTCAACAGGCAAATCGATCAAGTCCTGGGGACGAGGAGAGCCCCACAGCCGCCCATCACCAGACCTCTGGCAGCGCCAGCGCAGCCAGCAGCACCCCCCGTCCCCCGAGAAGGGGGACGCGGGAGAGAGCTGGAAGCCACCTTTGACGGGGATCCCAAAGAGGTGAAGTATTTAACGATCCAGGCGAATAGATACATGCTCTACTGGGGAAACACCTTCCCTGATGAATTCAGTTGTGTGGACTACCTGGGGTCGAAACTGAAGGGAGCTGTGAAGAGGTGGCATGTGAGCCTGTACGAAGCCATGAGCCCGGAGCTGGACTTTGTAGCCACTTTTTTACAAGCTCTGCTGGCCCAGTACGAGGACCCCCTTGACCACCTTCAAGTGCATCTAAGACGAGCACACCGACCCCGAAGAAGCAAGCAGGCCGCCCTAAGGAAGCGGCAAAGAGCAGCGCGGTTGCGAGCTCGATGGCAGACGACGACACCATCGTCACCGATGAGCTGAGTGAGATGTCCTGGGCAGACGAGCCGTCGGGAAACGAGGACGACCTGCTTTAAATGGTGCCAGCCAGCAGGTCGCCGAGGAACCGGCACCACTCAGGGTGAGAGTAATGGGGTTGCTGTATTTTGTACTAGTACTTTTGCTAAACAGCAAGTTCAAAAGGTTCGTGCAAGTGAGAGCATTGATTGATTCGGGCTGCACCAGAGACATAATTACCCCTAAACTGGTGAATGCACCGGGGCTCCCCACGGCGTTGCCGCATCCCATCCAGTTTGAACAGATGGATGGGTCAGTAATGAGGGGGGAGCCCTGCGTATTAGAGACTCAGTTAGTTCCAGTAGGTATTAAAGAACATTGGGACCAGGAGGCCTTTGTAATTGCCTCCTCCTCCTCATACGATGTAGTGTTGGGAGTAGGTTGGTTGGCAAAGCATGAACCAGACATTCAGTGGGGGGACCAGACGATAGAATTTAATGACCCGAGATGCAAAGCTCATCACTGGATTAAAGAGTGGGGTCCCAATCCACCACCTCAAAAGGAGAGGGTCTGTTGACTATGGAAGAGGTCCATGCGATTCCTAAAGCTTATAGAGACTTGAGAGGGGTGTTCAGCGAACAGGGGGCTGATGAGCTACCGCCCCATAGGGACATGGACTGCGCCATCGAACTGATCCCGGGGCAGACTTTACCTAAGGCCAAATTTTTACTCGATGGGGTGGGCGGAAAAGGTGGAACTGAGAAAATTCCTTGATAAGAACTTGAAGCGAGGCTTCATCCGACCGGCCACGGCCCCCCCATGCGGCCCCAGTCCTTTTTAGGAAAAAGAAGGATGGCTCGCTCAGACTTTGTACTGATTTTCTGGGGATTAATGGGATTTCCACCTCCAACGCCTACCCAATTCCCCTCATCTGGTCTGTGAAGTATCATGGAGGACCTAACTTTGCTAGTTTGTTATTCCTTCCCTTCCCCCTTTCTATGCTTTATGGCCTGTAATTAGAAGTAGTAAGAACTGAAACTAAGTAATCAGCACCTTCCCATACATTCCAGTAAGGGAGTGAGAGACATCTGGGAAAGCAAGGACACAGTCCTGATAACGCTATGGGAACGTAAACAGTTATGATAGTTTATGTGTGAATGCTACCCCGCAACCCCATTCCTTGGAATCCCTTTGAAGTAGCCCTTAAAAGTATTGTATCAATGTATAGTTGGCATTACTCTCAAGAACCTGTTACCGAAGTATCGGTCTATCAATAAACGCAGTCTTTGTATCAACTTCG